>NW_027271051.1:1195000-1795000 GCF_040938485.1 Diadema antillarum | reverse complement strand
TAGTCACGTGATTGCTCTTCAGAGAGAGATGAGTACACATCGGCTGCTTTGCCGACAAACACACTTTGAAGGAGCAAGGGCCAAAATTCCTGTGGCCAGTTCAAACTGTTAGCCACCTTCTCAAATGACACAAAATATGCATCAACTCTGTTTTCTTCAAACTTTGGCACCAATCGAATGTTCTTGGCCAAATCAAATTCAGAGGGAGCCCTTTCACGATTTCCAACAGTTTGTGCATGAGCCATTTCCATCTCACGCAATTTCACCTGTTGCTCCACTTCAAATTTCTTCTGTTCCATTTCAAGTTTCTTCATTTCAATTTCTCTTTGTTTGTCCCTTTCCTTCATTTCCATTTCTAGTCTCATCTTCTCTTTCTCCATTTCCATTTCTTTCTCCTTCATTTGCAATTTAGCAAGCTCAAGCCGTGTCTGATCTGAAATTTGAGCTTGATCAGGAGTAACAATTTCTTCTTTGAGCTCCATGTGACCAGCTACTAAGTCAAGAATCTCTGCCTTTCTTGCACCTTGTGGAACATCAACATTTAAATGCTGTGCAATAGCAGTCAAATCACATTTGCGTAACCTTTGCAAATCTTTGAGGGACAAATCTGTCCTCTGAACAAATGCCTGAACATCCATTGTACTGATTGACATTGTGACAATGTGTTACACACAATATACAATTGAACAATCAACTCAACTGGTATTTTGTCTGTACCAATATTCTGGCTTCCGGAACGTTCCAAATTCTAAGTTTTGGCTTTAAATTCACTTCCCGGACAAGCCCCCAATTTTGTTACGACCAAAATCACTCTGAGAATGATCGCACAAAAGAAACAATCAACTGATGTTCAGGCGGTTTATTAACAGTAATATTGTGGGTACAGACTGGTAATCGGCGTCATATCAGTACAACAATGATCAATAGAAACAATTACAAATCAGTAATGGGATCACTTACATGCATCCAAACTATCACAAAGTCGCTACAATTCCCTGGTAGTGTCCAGATATGATGTTCGATGCACAAATGAATGATCCGCGATGCACCGATGAATGATTCCTGCGACGTAAATCCAGAGGCACAGGTTACAATAGTCCACGGTGTAGATCCGGGGTAAAATCCACGATATACGTCCACGGCGAAACGTGCAGAGTCCAAATGTTGTGACGACCACGTCCAGTTGATGCGTTGAATGATGATTCACTTTATATTGTCCAGCTAGGAATCCAGCCCGTCACAGCTTTTCCGTAGCAATGTCCATTGACATTAAAATATGGAGTCTATCTCCAATGTAGGCAATAATTCTCTGCAGGCAAAATGTCTCCCAGGCCTTATCTCCACAAACATAACAGGTCAGCAGGTAACACAGGACTGACTATAACAAGTCGCTTCAGAGCCAGAAGTGACGTAACTCTCAGAGCAGAGGTGTTGGGTACTCTGCCTACTGCAGAATTTCTCTGGCTTATATACTATCCATTCACCCCCTTCTAGCACATTCTATAACTCTCTCCAACCTACTAGCCAGTCCAAGTTCCAGGAAACCTGGATGACTCACTGCCTAACTATGTACAAAACATCATTACCAAGAATAACTACCAATCACATTGGGCTACAGGGACAGTGCCTCACTCAGCCAAACATGTAAGCACTTCCCAGAACTTTCTGGAATGGGTGAAATCATTCTAGATTGAGTGAGCTATAATGTATTTCCTGCTACATGCATGTACTGTATAGCTACATTGTATACCACCTAGAAAATTCTCCACTTATCTGGTCAGCCTGTATGTACTATATCTATACCACATAAAATGTTCTCCATTAATCTGGTCAACCTGTGTACATACACATTAAAACAACCATGCATGCAGTACATCATACATGTACATAACTACTAGTGATACATTTGTGACACACCAAACATATCATTATCAATTTCAGTTATGAAATTCACAGAGTTCTTTTAAAGTATACGCCGTTGTCAGCTCAAAGCGCAATTCATACTACTCGCACATACTTGGGGTGTCGGTTTGGAATACCTCTCGATACGGTTCGTAAAAACAGGGACGTATCACATTCCCGGTGGGGTCATCGGGGGTTAATCAAGTGACCTTTGGCCTTTACGGGTCACATGTTAAATCCATCGTAGAAATCGACACCTGTAAAGTGAGCTGTATTTCTATCAAAGGTAGAATAATTACGGTCAACTTGAATATCGTATTCCCTCTTCACGTCGATCGTATCAATCCTACACCTCTATGGGGAAATATAACTTGGAGAGGAGAGGCTTATACAAAGGAGGTATTTTGGTTCGGTCGTCTGCCGAACAAAGTTGGATGAGCTCTACACCTTCTCATACTAAATATCTCTCAGTCGAGAGTGACAGTCATGCCCAAAGATGTTAGACATTGTCTTTGACAAAAGAACAAAAAAGAACAGAAACAGCGAAAATGTCGAAACGGGGTGTATCTGCCATAGCGTTCACACAATGATGTCATCCTGAACTATATCTTTTCTACCGGAAACAGTCGCATCCGTGGACTGCTGTTGCGTTCTGACGTGAAAACGGTCAATGATGGCGACACTTCGCAGAGCTACCAAGTCTCACGCATTCTGCGTGAGACTCAAGCATTTAGGGGCCATCTCACGATCTCATGCATGACACCCATTTTTCTCACTCATCGGGCGAAGTCTGCAACTTGGACCTAAAATAATGAGTGCTTTTGCAATTGAAGGTATATTTCCCTTTTGTCTTTCAAAATAAGTAAAAAATAGTCACTTAAGTATGCACGTGATCGCACCATTCAGAGCTGAAAATTGAAAAAGCTCCCTATCGTGGGAGGCCACGGGGGGGGGGGGACCCCTCCCACACCTTCGCTCGCGCGCACATTCGCATGCCGAGATGCCGAGTCATGAAAATCTCACTCATATTTTTTTTTTGAACTTGGCATCCCTGACTTCGGTCCTGATGCGGCAGGGATAAACGCCACTTCGTATATAGCATTTAGATTCATACTTGAGCCTTTTCGTTGAGTGTTTTGTTGATATGGATGTAAATCCAGAGAGAACGAGGGAGGAGAGATGTAATTATGCATGAGTGTGTCTTTACTGGTGGTGATGTTGCCGATATCATCAAGATTGCAAAACCTTGCCTGCGATCCTCACATTCTCCAGCATATAGTCAAACCATGGAGCTACAGTAGCTCCAGCATGGTCAAACATGAGTAGGACTTACGCAGTTTTGAAGAAGTGACAGAGATCGAATGGATAATTTGGGTTCCCATGATTACACTTGTAAAAGGTCACGGTAAGTTGAAACGCAAGACGTAATGACGCGCATAATAGCGTCCTATATAGGGTTTCATGAGGGAAGATCAAGGAATATAGCTCAGCTCGATCTCTCGCGATGGAAATGTACCGCAGATATCATTCAAGAAACTTTTTGTCGTCAGTGATAAGTAAGAGATTGAACAACAATGACATGCACGTCTTGAATGAACGCTCCGTTCGGTTTCACATTTAAAGAAAAAAAAATCCATGGGGATTTGGAAGGAGCGTGGGCGTCAAGTTGTCAGTATGAAGTATGTTTGAAAAGTCGAAACTAGTCATAATGAAAATGAGATTGTGTCATTTCGTTCGGTATTCTCAGTGTTTGCGCTCTCGCGGATGCATAAAAACAACAACCAAAAACTACAGGGTACATGATGACTCGTTGGGAAGGGGACATTGCAGGAAATCGAAAGGACTTAAATACAGGGGTGTAGTAAGTCCTTTTCAAACGTCTTTAGCAGAGTCAATGACTCATACCCACTCCTCGAAGAAGTTTCCTCTAAGACTAAGTGTCATAGGGTTGAACAATTCTGAATATCATTACTTTCGACAGCAATTGAAGTCATCACCTACTATATACATTTATGTTGTATACGGATTAGTCAAAGCAGGGAGCCCTCCCTGATCAAAGTGCTATGGGGATAAATGCTTGCTATATGAACTTGTATGATGAGCCCAATGTACAAGAGCTTTCTTAAAGGACAAGTTCACCTTCATAAACATAAGGATTGAGAAAATGCAACAATATTAGTAGAACACATCAGTGAAAGTTTGAGGAAAATTGGACAATCGATGCAAAAGTTATGATTTTTTTAAATTTTTGTGTTGGAACCGCTGGATGAGGAGACTACTACAGCTTGTGAGTTATATGCGTACAACAATATAAAGAGAATGTAAAAGAAAATTCAACATATTTTCACTTTTTTCGCATAATAAAAGAGCACTTGACTTGCCTCTTTCTAAAGGCAGGGGGAATAATATTACCCATAACATTTGTCGGTAACGAGTCAGGGGAATGTGTACTTTTTTCAAAAGATGGAATTTTGTGAAATTCTCTTTATATTTTCCTTATATTGTTGTACGCATGTGACATCTAAGTTATTCATACACTGCAGTAGTCTTCTCATCCAGCGGGTACTGCACAAAAACTTCAAAAATTCATAACTTTTGAACGGATTGTCTGATTTTCCTCAAACTTTCAATGATGTGTTCTACTAATATTGCTACATTCTCTCAATCCTTATGTTTATGAAGGTGAACTTGTCCTTTAAGGTATTTTGAAGACTCTTAGCAATGTCTTCTTCTTTTTCTACCGGTATGCCTGTAATTGACTTTATAATCATTATGCACAGAAATATTCTATCATGCATGGAATAACAGGCAAACGCTGTTCGTCAGTAAATAATTGGTGCGCGCATAACGTAATGTTCTTTAACAAACAACACACACCTGATTTGATGCATTGAATAGGACAAACTTTCGAACCAAAGAGCAATGCGCTGACAAGGCTGCACCCATCGCACAAGTTCGTCTCATGCCTCATCGTAGAAACACCCTCAATACCACTGGCGGGGTGGCTCTCGGGTCGCATTTCCGTCCCTAGAATTCTTTCTCCACCATGTCTGGCCTCTCCTTGCACTTGGCAATGATTTCTTTCATCGCTGAAGGGAGTCTTTAAAGCGAAGGTCAACAAAGAGAACAAGTTCTTGATCAAACCTATAGCCCGACCACAAGGAGGGTAGAATGCTTATACATCCACCCTCGCGAGTTCGTAATTCTGTCAATGTTCATTGATTAATGGCAATTCGATGTAGACGCTTCCTTACAAAACCCCTTAAAGTAGGTGTCGTTCTTGCAGCTTTGACGTTTACTGTTGTGTAAATAGAGCGTGAATTATGTTTCCCGTCAAATAACAGAATGCTATTTTTATCAACGAGTCTGATATTTTGTTCTCTTCTCAATTTAAACATTAAAATGGGAACACACGCAGAATATTCTACCACCATATACCTCCACCAGGTTAAAGAGGAAATCTACCAAAAAGTAGATAAAGTTCAAAAGAAAGATAAGAATATCTTAGTATTAGAACACGTTTTACTTGTATTAGCTAAAATAACAATTGTTCCAAATTCAATATATAACATACATGAAAAATTGTGAGGGTGTGACATCATCAACCAGCTCGTTTGAATGCTCTTGGACTAGTCAAGAAATGTTTGCCGAAAAAAAATGCGAAATTTCAAAATGTCATATCTTCCTTATTTGTTATCCAGTTTTATTTTTCTCTTTCTTTTGAAGTTTATTTATTTTGGGTGGATTTCCTCTTTAAGGGGTTGAACCAGTATGGTTTGAATATAAGATTTTTAAAATATAGACCTACAATCATGGCGATGAAAACACAATGTAACGGGATGTCTTGTTCAAGCTCCCCACAACATTCATGACTATTACTCCCTTCTAATCAGCAAGAAACAGAGAAATACATGTATGTCCAAAAGGAAATCCAATTTCACTGGTGATGATCACACGATTCGAGAATGTGCGTATACTGTGCGTTTGCAGTATTATCGCAAACGACATCCACTCTTCTTTTTGTTCTGTTTTTTTTTCCAGAGGTAAAAGATTTTAGCCGTTCATGTGCATGTGCACGGGCCGCCGGGTTGGGGGGGGGGGGGGCTTGGGAGCTGCAGTGAGCTGTGATATCAAACTGTGCGATGCTCCAGCAATATACAAGTGGCGCCCCATACTCAGAAACTGCATGTTTAGCGAATGGTCGACGAGAAGAATGTCTTATTCAGCATGTACTATTCAGGTTCGTGACCTGTGTTACACCCTTGATAGCATTATGCTCGTTGATTGAGTCTCATAAAGTGGATAATGTCCATATGCGGGACAAAAAAAAAGAGAAAAAAATCACAAAAATACATTAGTGTGGAAGATTGTCATTGTGATGAACACCGCATTTTCAAACAGCCTCTCCGTTGGAGACGAGGTAATTCGAGCTCATTCAGTCTTTTATTAACATGAAATTGAAAAGTATCTGCACGAATCATGCATAGCTGACAATAATGACGCATGTTTTTTAATGGACTCAACAATGTTTGCTTCGCACACGCGCACGTGCATGCCACTGCATGCACAAATTACGATGTTGACATCTATCGTCTATACTTCGTACTTTGTGTAGTTTACAACCTAATTATCACATTGGATCAATATTCATCATAATAAATATTATTTTCTGTCTTATAGTTTATATGATAGTGATGATAATGATGTCTAAAATAAAGATAATGATTATAATAATAATAGTAATAATACCATTATGATAATAATCATAATAGTGACGATGATCATGGTAATAATTCGATGATGATGATAATAATTATCATCATCATTGTCATCATCATCATCATGATATATATGAGATTACAATAATAATAATGTCTTACTTATACAGGATGGCCTCTTCATAGGTACCACTGATCTTCCAGGGGGTTCTCGATTACCAGGTACCAATTTTTACAATTGGGTCGATAGTCGAGCGTAAAAGCATTTTATCTATACGTATACGTAGTAAAAACTCGAAACCTCCGTTTGAAAGTCAAGAGACACTACACCACAGTGCCCCCTTTGGAGTAGGTATTGTTATGATGTTGCTATGATAACGCAGCTTTGAACTCTACTTACAATGTTGTTTTGATTGTGTGTGTATGCTTCTTTTTTTTTTTGGAGGGGGGGGGGGGGGGGGCTTGTGATATCAAGATTGTGGTGTCATCGTATGTATTCATACGAAGAAAAATGAAGTAGGCCTACGCACTTCGTACACTGGACCTCGCACACTTTGTGTCCGAGCCACGGTAGAGAAAGGAAGGGTCTTTTGCCAGGGTGCGGTCAGGCGTGGCGCCTCAAAGCGCCGTGAAAGTGGGACGGCGGGGAGGCGCAGCAGCTATTGCATACAGAACAGTATCTTTACTCTCCATTTATACGCATTAAAGCGCCTTACAAGACAGACCAGACGATGTGCTGACATCGTAACAACTCGATAAACGGCACCAGATACACAAGCTCTGAGCTTGCTTGGTTGGCTATGCTCCATGGCACGGTTTCATCATACCATCTTTAGCTAACTTGCTGGTGAGTTTTACATACATTATGTCTCGTTTAGCAGTAGTAGGTCTACTGAAGGATGATTTCGCGAATATAGCAGTATACAAAATATGCACCCACGTCCAGCGTTATGTCTCCTTAGACGTGCACGTATCCAAGCACACAATAATATGCGCCGGAAACATGCTTCCGCAATCTTCGGACGCCAGGCACCGAAAGAAAACACGGGTAAAGAGCTTCAAGCAGGCTTCCAAAACCATGTCAACTCTAATAATGAGGAGGCGTACACTTGAACGCATATATGCGATCAATATCTTATTCTGAACTTGAGGAATTATGCAATGACAAAGCAAAAGACGTCAGACATTATCGGAATCTCCCCCAGCTGTGACGTCACATTGCTTTTGTTTTTGTTATTTTATGGCTTCTCTTTCACGAACATTTCGGGAGGGGGTGTATAATTGTGTCTTCCATTTTGAAAGTCCCATTTGCCGGTTTGTTATTGTTGCTGCTGTTTTTAACCAAGGGGAAAGTGGTTTTGAATATCCTTGCCTGAATCGTTTTGCATGACGCAAACAAGACGTCAGCTCTTTACAAAGAAGCGTGCAAATTGAATAGTCACACGAGAAAATAGAGCGAGTCGAGGAGGGTAAATAGGGACGGGGGTTAAACATGTGATTTTTAAACTGTGCATCACTGTACACTTCTCTAGAATCCTATCTGTCTGTGTGTCATATTATACTCGCCGGTATAAAATATCGATATTAAAGGGTGTGTACAGTTCTGGTCGAGGTGAAGATTTAGCTTTTAACGTTTTTTTTAACGAGATATTCAGAAACCACTCTTTGAGATGTCAAAGAGCATGCAGTTCTAAGGGGTATCAAAAGTTTATTCGATGAAAATCGGTTTTGAAATGACTGAGATATCCAAAAACAAGGTGAAACAAAGAGATCCTAATAAAGTTGTGGCATGTCGCCTTTTATTATTAGCACTTTTTTGGATATCTCAGCCATTTGAAAGCCAATTTTCATCAAATAAACGTTGAATCCTTCTTAAAATTACATGATCTTTCATATTTCAGAAGAGACTTTTTATATCACTTAGGAATGTTCAAAACCTGAATCCCTACCTCAACCAGTACTGTACAGTCCCTTTAACAGTATTTAATTCCATGATGAGTGCATGATACTCGTCGTTTGGGGAGGGGGATATTGGTGCGTGTGTGAAAGAAAATGAGGGGGATATGATGTGTGAGAGAAAACGTCATGTGTAGATAAAAACACCGGCAAACGAATGGTCATCATTCCATGACTGAAACAGTAAAATGCAACGACAAGGAAGTGACGGAAGTTTAAGAAGTCTAAAACTTGTCACACAGGGAGTAGAAGTCTGTAGAGGAGCTGTTCCAACAAGGAGGATGGGGGTGGTTTCCTGGCTACGCGTATGTCCAGACAGAAATTAATGCTTTAGCAAACAAACAGCGAATAGAGTAAAACTTTTTTTTTCTGTGGTTAGATAATAGGACTTTTTAATGCAGGCCTATGATGTATTAATGCATTTATCTATGACACATATACAAAAACGAGGCTAGAGACACTTTCATTAATATGGTTCATAGAGACTTTGTAATGATACGTTGCTTTTTACAGGTGTTTTTCACCCTCCACAACGTAGCAGTGCATTGAATTCGTCTCTTAAGAAAAATTTGCAATATTGTGCGTCACAGTCAGTGATTCGACAGATGGACATGCAACTTCTTTGTAGCATTTGTACAATCAATTTTGTTTAATTTTGAATGATTTCGTTGAGTACCATGATTTGTTTGATATGATTATGCTAAAACGTAATGGATATTTTACTAAAAAGCATCTATACCCAAATATCAATGTTACTCATAAGAACATTTTTTGCGCATTTGCCGTGAGTTTTATCCTATAATTATGGTTAAAATTGTTAGCTTCTTATAATCTATGGGTTATTGTACACAGTCGACGCGGCATATCCGGACATAAACGTTGTGTTTTTTTTAACTCTGATGAGATCACGCTCGAATGTCTTGAGTACGATTATATAATAAATCAGTGCCATGCATGAAATGGAATGGTCATATCGCGTGCAAAATGAGATGAGAAGAAAAGATAATACTAACAACTAACAACAGTTGTCAACAACGCGTAAAAAAAAATAACAGGGAAATTGAAATTGATCTTCATGAATCGTCATCACAGTTATACTTGTCTTTCGCTCACACTACAATGTATTTATGACGATATATTAATTATTTTGTATTTATAAATAGGTAATCACGAATGAATTTTTGTGCCTCTTATACCGTGAGATCGCTGTTATATAGGCTTACAGAATCTTTTACTCATTATATTACAGTGACATATTGGCATTTGTCAAATCGGGGGATGAACGATCAGTCGTCGGCTTCGTACCCATAATGCATGATTGTAACTTGCATTAACATTCAAATTTTAACGACAGCAGACATTAATGCTTCGGTTCAGATACTTACTGAATAGAAGCATTGCCAGAAAGTATGTATTTTTGTGGAGAAAGGGAGTGATGAGAACCTTCACACTTTCACAGGGCTAGATTATCTGGGAAATACTAAGAAAGGAGGGTCATTAGCCTACACCAACACCGCGATAACGAATTCTGGTCACCTATTGTAGGCTACTTTCTTACTCTCGACGGACATGCGAAATCTAGCGCATATGAGGTCAGCGATAACAAGTCATGAGCGATCTTGGTTGTGTTTTTAAACGGCTGATACAACCATGGCTTCGTATCCTAAACTTCAGTCATCGTAATATTTGCTCAGAGCTAATGCAGAGTATTAACCCCAAATGTGTTTGGTTTTGCAAAAGGAGGTTTGTTCGTGGCTACGGTCATCAGATAGACAATAAGGAAGTCGCTCCCAGCCCCAAAGACTGTATCGATCAAATTCAGTGCTGCACTGGCAAAATCTTTTCTGAATGCGTCAGTACCTCGTTGTACACTTTAAAGGTGCCAGCTCTTGCCCTATGCAGATAAAGAATCGTATTTTCTTTTATACAGGGGTAACATGTTATTCGTTGAAAGTGCGTATGAAATTGTTTGCTTTCTCTGCTTTCCAAAATTTAGTTCTAGCATTTGTGTCGTAATCTCCTGAATATTGCTCTCTACCGTGACTTATTTCCGCATGTTGATCACAATTATATTTAACAGTCGCATAAGCCGCTCTTGATCCACGCTTCCTTGTTGATGATTTAGATATAGGAGCAGTCACCATTATGAACTTGTTTTCAAACAAAATGGCCGAAAAAAACCCTGTTATTTTGGATATCTATTCGTCATATACAAACCAGCGCCTCTTGAGTTGAGGCAACAGATAACAAGATTGCCGTCGTTACAATAGCTCCATGATGGGTTGAAACAATCATACTATGTATTGTTAGACGAAGTCTGGCGTTTCCAGTGTTCACAGATAGTACGCCAAAGCTGACATCTATATACAGTACACTCCCGTTATATCGAACACAGTTATAACGAAATTCTCGTTACAACGAAGTAAAAATCCAGGTCCCAAAATTTCCATCTATTATTTCTATATACTTTGCTGTTCGGCTACAATGAAATTTCAATATAATGAAAGAAAACCGCCGGTCCCGAGGACTTTGTTATAACGAGAGTGCACTGTATGCTGGTCGCAGAGCGTCACAAGAAAGGAAAGTGGTTTATTACGCGTGACGCTCGGGTCACTCACGTTCTCTGCTGAGAGTAGTTCATCTGCCATGCAATGGTCATTATTAATAATAATAATGTTAATAGAGAGACTCTTATAAAGCGCTCATTCTACCCAAAAAGATGCTCATGGCGCTGTAAAACAGAGTACACATGTATCACGTTACAACAGAGTATCACAGAACATAATAAGGACAATAAACAATATACGTACATATTATTATATATACAGTTAAAAAATTGTCAATTTAAATTGAAAATGTTATATAGTGTTTTTTTAATAAGATTGCACTCAATAATCGATCAAACCACATTATTCATTACACAATTAAAACACATTGAGAGCTTTCAATAAAATCAGTATCATGATTAACATTTCCTACATATAGGAAGGAAGACGATACCCCAGAACTGTTTCCGCAAACAAAATGTCGCTACATCCACGCAGTGATACTATGATTGAACTCTGAGTGTGTTAATACAGTGTATCTGATATCATGTCTTTTGAATTGTTTTTATGACAATTTCTTCCTTCTATTTCGACTTGGGTTCGAAGGGTTCTGAAATTGCAACTTCAGATTTTATTTCACGTTTCGAGACAATATTAATACGGGCTGCGATGTACTGATACAATATTGTTTCTGTGATATCAAGGAGTTCACTGGTAACTCCTTGGTGACATTAGTGTGACTAACAAAAGACATGGCGAGGGAACATGCAAGTTATGCGGAGTCGAGGAGAAGGCGCATTCCAATGTCTTTTGATAAACATTTCAGTACTTTAGCAATGATTGACAGATGAGGTCATCTGAGGAATATTGGTTTGGAAGGATTTTTTTGTGGGCGTTCCCAAGTAATCTGAAGAAAAATAGAAGAAAAAATCGTTAAGAATATATGGAATGTTTCTAGATATTCGTTTCACCGCAAAAGTGATGTTGAGGGTATCATAAATCAACACAAATCAACATGCATTTGGATTTCAGGGGCCCTTTAAGCCCCCTCCTAATGACTAGTGTTCCGACATCTTGAATTTTCTGTGTACGGTATGTCCTCTAGGAGGTTGACACATTCCTGGATTCGTTTCGAGATTTTAGATTTAAAATTTGGAGATATGCTAAACATTACAAATGAGCGAGAATATTGCAATAGTGTTTCTCTCATGCATAGCAAACTGCGCAAGGCATTTGTCAAAATTTCTCAGGATTTCAGTTCTTAACTACGAAAGATGAAACTCGACATCGTCGGACATCTCACAAATTAGGGGACGTCCTTTTGGTCGTGTAGTGAAATCTGTGCCTTTGACAGAAAAAAAAATCAAAGCATTCGCAGCAGATTCGTATACGAGTTTATCTAAATGGTTGTGAAAACTGCGTTTCGCATCAACGGGGCAAACGTTAGCAGTACAATATGAGACTCAATTTCAGCTAGGGGCAATTCAGCTCGCAATATGGGATGCAACAGTGGTTGACTATCCTGTCGGTATTATTGCATTTCCAGCCAGACTAATACTGTATAAAGCCAGTATGTGGTGAGATACAGATACCAAGGTTAAATCCAATCACCAATATTGAATTCCAGTAATCTGGGATATCGGTTACATCAAACCTTGATGCCCTTGAAAGTTCATCGGTAGCCACTTGTCCCACCCCACCCCACTCCCCCCCCCCCCAAAAAAAAAAAAACAGTCAAAGAGATGATAGATCGAGACAGAGTGCACCGCTCCCGACATGGAGAGAGCTATATGTAATTATCCAATATGACAGTGGCGGATCCAGAGGGGGGCGCAACCGGCGCACGCCCCCCCCCCCCTTTATTTTTCGTTAAAAACAAAAGAAATAAAAGAAAAAATGAAATGAAACCCGGAAGTGGCACCAGAAATATTAGTCACGCCCCCCCCCCCTTTACAGAATTCCTGGATCCGCCCCTGTATGACACAAGACACCAGAATGAAATAAATTATGTTTTTGTTGTCCAGGACACAGAGAGTGCAGGGATGGCAATGCAGTTGAAACGGTGAATGCACATGTACAGAATAGGTGTCTTAAAAATATCTCAACGTCTATAGCCTTCTCTATTCAGCATTTTGCCCTGTGTAATTGATTGTTGTGTTGACATGGTGTCGAGCTGCTCTGAACAACCCCTCCGCCCCTTAGTGACAAACCAGGGAAATTGAGCTCCCCATGAAATGGCCCATGAAATTAAGAACAGTAATACGATTCGGGAACATCATTCTGAGGTTTATTGTGGAGTTGTCGGAAGAACGCCAGAGATTATAGCGAATAGGGTATAGACTATAGGTGTGTGATGGGGGGGGGGGGGGGGAGGTTCAGGCCCGGCTGGTGATATGTGAACGAGTCCCCTACACCACACCCCAAGCAGTCAGTAAATTGCCATAAAAGTACAAACTCGTCGTTCTTTCAACCTTAATTGCACGTGTATGCTACATACTATGGGGATATCGCAAAATGGAAGTCGCTTTCATGGAAGACGTATTATTATGCTGCAGTATTTGCGCACCACCATCCGCTTTTTGATGAGGGCTATTAAATAACAGTGTCATTTATGGAGGTAAAAGAAGATATTCGCCGCAATTTTCGGTTTTGTGTGGTGAAACCACAAAATAATGTAAGAACTCATGCTCATACACGCGTGCACACACACACACACACACACACACACACACACACACACACACACATTTTGGAAAAATGCTTTGTGTGTGTGTGTGTGTGTGTGTGTGTGCATTGTGTTAAAAAAGAGTGAACTCTGGGATTTTATTTCGCATAGCCTCTTTTACTTGTGCTCACAGGCAACGAAGTATGTATCGCAATGCCCCTTTCTGATGACTTAAAAGGCAGCTTTATGTGCTCCGTTTTCGGATATTCATGCTTAAATATATATGATACGACTACGCTATTATGGGAAGGATTTATGAGCGCGGTTTATCGAACGTTTCAGATTACGCTAGGTCTGCTCCCGCAAAATCTCGCTCAATGACATTTGCGCTGATATTCCCCATGCAATTGAAGTGACAGCTAATGCTCACAGCAAATGACAGAATTATCCTATACGAGGCTTAATTGCGATTGCATTCGGCGGTTTTGCCCTTGTTTTTCCAAAGAAAGAGGACAAAGAAAAACAGTATATTACTTTAGTATTATACTCTAAATAACGACAATTTTCTGCAACATGTCAGTTCTCCAAATAGGGTCTGCTATCAACTGTTTACACGATGTGCCGGAACTGCTCTCTAGTACAGGCTGTATTATTACAATTTGTATTTTTCCTAGACGCTGTTGCACTTGCAGCTTTGAGCTGTAGAAGACCGTGAAGAAAATATTTGAGAAAAACAAGAATAACTCATTCTCTCCCCAAAAACTACCACACACACACACACACACACACACACACACACACACACACACACACACACACAAAACACGCATGCTAAGTAGAAAAAGTGCTATAAAGGCCTACATAAAAAGAAAAACTATCACAGTTTGATTGTCCAGTATAATTTTCACTACGTACAAAATGTCCTCGTTATTATACAAAAGAAAAAATAAATGCAGCACTAATTACTCGATGTTCAAAATTAAAAACAAAAAAAACCCCTCAAAATGGTACGAGTTGGTCTTTACAGGAAACACTGGTATTCACGTCAACAGAACTGACCGGTCACCGTCTTGTGTTTTGTGTTACGGCGTTGATAAATGAAGCCGGTCAAGGCCTAAAGTTTTAATCTTTATACAGGAATGCATGCAATCATGTGAGCGTTTTGTCCCCAAAACTATATGACTATCTTCACTTGATAATCCGAATGATAATTGGTCATATGGCAGCTCAACAGCATTGTGAATGTGCACATCTAGACACAAATGCTGAAACGGCAAGACAGTGTATATAGTTATCACGTCCTTTGTACGGTTATAGGAGATGAAACTCTAAAGAGATGACAAAATACTATTTCCTCCTCTCCTCCTCCTTCTTCTTCTTCTTGTTTTCTTTGATGATTAGAAGATACTTCTGTTAACCGTAAGAAATGGATTCTAGAACCACGTGGTACAACACAATCATGCATGTGCACATGATGGACAAAATCTGCTTTCTCGATCCTCAAGTTAAACGGTATATGAAGGGGTCATTGACAATCGTCATGAAAGTGATGATAGCCACGTATATAAGTGATATTAAAGGGATGGTGTCACGCATCGATACAAGTCAACATGCATTTGCATTTTATAGCTCCTTTGAACTTAAGATTCAACACGTGATGTTGTGATGTTCTATATGCCATCTGCGAATAGATGGACTTTGGTAGACATTATTGAAGGTATATTATACATCGTATATGCAAGAGAGGACTCGTATACGTCGGTGTTTTTTCCCCTCTGTTTCCGCTTACAGCCACAATGAGACATTATTTTTGTTCGTTAACCACCGAAGCCATGCCCTGCAAAACACCGAAAGCTTCAAACTTTGTCCCAGTTTTTGAAGACAATGGTCAAGCGACCTTCGTGCAGGTATAACAGCAACTTTAGTGCAAAGCGAAAGTGATGGCGATAATAATCGTGTCGCGAGACCAAGATCCTGTCCGGAAGTTAGACCGGCCAGTGACTGTGAATAAGCCAGTTCGTAATTAGCTCATGTGCATACCCATTTCCCAAATAATGACCTATCTCTTTTTGTTTCTCATTCACTTATATAGGTACTTCACTCGTCAAAGCGACAAAATGCGTATGCTTGCCTGACTATGAAATTTATATTTGAACAATAGAAATTTATATTTGAACAATAGAACTTGTGTAGAGCATGGTGACCAGAATGGCACACCAATGTATTAACCCTTAGGGAAGCACCCATAATTCATAGTACATTGTACATGCATTGCACTGAATGCAATACATCATGCACTAAAACTTTATATATAATCATTGTCAAATATCATATCGTCTTTATTCATCTTGTTGCTGTCAGGTGGACGGGTGGTGGGCAGCATTTATAAGAATTACATGAATATGATCATTACATCACATACTTATCTCAACGAATTTAAAAACCACCATGCCTTCTTGATCACAATTGACCGTTTCTGCTCATAATGCGCAAAGTGGAACTATTTTTAAAACGAACTGACTTATTACAGTGGAGATCACAACAGTGAAGGAACTTCAAGTGTGTGGGCTTAAGGATCGATTACACAATGTGCGATGAATCACCTGTGTTTTGTTTGGTTTCTTTTGGTTTGGTTTTGTGTTGGTTGGGACAAAGTGTTGTGCGTTAATATCCCAATGCTTGCATAACAAGCATGGATTGTGCTGTAGTGGTTATCCGGGTTTCTCGAAGGAAACCATGCGAGAGTTTTTCAAATACTCCGAGACTTAACAAAAAACAAACAAACAAACAAACAATGACCTAGTGTCTGCCTTTGTATGATAATCAGAAACAATATTGAATTTCAGCGAATGTCAGATCAACAAATCCTCTTAAATCAGAACATTGTAGAAGATATGGCATATGATATGCTTTTTACTTGATTATTTCAACACCGTATAAACATTTTCAGTAATTCGATACATGGTTACAATGCAAAACTTGACCAGAGATATGCAATACTGCTAACATAGACAAACGAGTGACGAGGGTAGACGGAATTCGATATCATTCAATTTTGACAACACACTAAATGCAGCTTGCACTTTTCTACTTTGTCGCCAAAAAGGCGTTGATATTTTTCTACATTGGTTTATTTTTTCACTATCAGTTACAGAAAAAAAAAAACAAAGGAAACTCAAGTCATCACCACCTGCGAGAAAGAAAAACACCACGGAGCTACACGAATATCATATGGTAAAATGTCTGTATAGACATGCGAATTCTTGCGTTGAACATAGAGAATAATATGGCGTCATTGTGTGTTTGCTACTACTGCTACTAATACTACAACTTCTACTGCTACTACTACTACTATACTACTACTACTACTACTACTACTACTACTACTACTACACTACTACTACTTTAATACTTAGCGAAGCCCGATAAAAGTCCGATATAGTATCGGACTTCGCAAAGCATCGTAGTACTAGTATACTTACAGCATTTGTAGTAGAAGTAGTAGTAGTATAGTAGAAGTGGAAGTAATGATGGTAGTGGTGGGGATAACGTCCATAGTTGTACATGGTTCAAGAAAAGCATTCAAAGTGTACAAAAAGTTCTGTCTTCGGGTTTGTAGGCCCCTGGATGATAGTGAACGCCTGACTTGCTTATGAGAAGACAAAATAATGAGCATCATAATTATCATCTTGATACAAGGCATCTTAGCAGAATACAGTATGCATTGTCTGTCAAGGATTCAGGGGGGCATTTCATGAAGCGTTTTGTCAGATATTTCGTCTGACAAAATGTTAAAAGCTACTGAAATCCTTTCATCTGATTGGCTGAGAGCAAATTTGTCCGACAAGTTGTCGGACAAAAATGCTTCATGAAATGCCCCCCCCCCCCCCCTGATTGTTCCTGGAAGGAAACCGTATGACAGCAGGCATTATTGTTGTTGCAATGATATCAGTACCCTGAACTGATTATTTGTGCTTGCGTGGCATTCCCCTGCGTGACTGGTTCTGAAAACATTTTTCTTTTTCCGGGCAATCATGGTATAGTCCTTGTTGAAAATGCTCTGATATACTTGATGGCATTTCTAAAACTATACAACTCGTGTTATTTTGTTATTTCTGTACTTCGTTTTGGAGGTTTTTGTGGCTAATTACACAAGTACGTTTAAGGAGCAAGTATGGTAATGGTCACGGTAATTATTGTGACGACGCCACTTTTCGATTTCAAATTGTATTATTGTAATTTTAGCATGGCGCTTGTGCATGCAGCCATGCAGTGGCGTATCTAGAGAAAACGGCGCCCGGGCGCCCGGGCGCCCGGGGCAAGCGCGAAAATTGCGCCCCTAATTTCTGAAAAAGAGTTCAACCTCAACCCCATCCCGGCAGGGACTTAAAAAAAGTCCACATGATATGCTTTTTCAAGCACTTAAAAGGGGTCTTTTGAGGGTGATTTAAATGTAATAAATTTTGATAAAGTTTGGCGAGCGAGCGCAGCGAGCGAGCCGAACATTTTTGTATTTCAGCTTAGCTGCTTACAAAACGTGGAATTCTTGTCATTTTTTTTTTTGTTATTAAATCTTACAATTCTAATCAAGATATAGTGACGGCCTTATAGATAACGATTTATACCAACAAACTGAGGACTTGATAAAATACTCTAAATTAATACGAGCTAGTGAGCCGAAATTTGTATATTTTTGTGTAGGAAACATTGCACTTATCTCATAGTTCGTTGTATTGTAAATCATACAATGCTGGCACACTGTTATATGGTGGCTTGCCCTGTAAAGAAAATAACAGATCATGCGACAATTAAATTCAAATCTTGCTAAAACTTACAAATAAGTGTGAGCATTTTCTTAACATGTTCGTATATAGGAAATAAATTTACGGGATTCTCCTCAATATATTATGGTTGATAATTCAAGTAATTATTAACATTTTTTTTTCGTTTTTGGCGCCCCCAAGGAGTGGCGCCCAGGGCACGTGCCCCCCTTGCCCCTCCCCCCCTCCCCCCCGATACACCACTACATGCAGCAACCTACGAGACGTGACAGCAATGCTTTGAACATCCTGCTTTTTTCTCAGAGATATTAAATATCAAATGCGAGGAGGGTTTAGAACAGCGTATTAGGGTTACCTGAGGGTCCCCCCCCCCCACACACACACACTCCCACAACTGCTGTGACGCGAATGGAGTGTAGCATGGATGCATACCCACGTATGGAGCTAATGTAGCTCCATGGTATTACCCATAAAAACCAGTGAGGTATAGATCCCAAAATTGCATTAACATCTAATCACGACCGTCGTAATTACAAATCTCACCTTGATAATATCATGATTCATTTCTTCTCCAGTCATCCCAAGAGACCGGAGGAGCCCCGTTTAGTGGCACGCATGGGTGCCTCGTTCCCATGGCAACCGAATGGTAATGATTTGGTGTTTCTGTAAGTCGTTCCACTTTAAAGGCGGCCAGAGGACAAAGTAAATGCTCGCTTTCAGGCCCCAAGATATCTCGGCGAATTGCAATGGACTCCCGAAATGTGTGAAATTGGTCACTCTACTCCAATTGCGTACTTTAGTAATGTGCTCTACTTCTCGAGGAATTTGCAGCATCATACATTATACGATCGCTGATTTGACATCTTTGAAGAATTATCCTTTCAATTTCTATAAGGCACGGCCATGAAGTACTCTGAAACCATGGGATGGGAAGCTGACTCATAAAGATAAAAGTCGTGAGGCTGACATATCACATCTTAGAATATTTATACCGCGTATACACGCACATACACTGTCATGTATAGGCCTAATAATAATGATGCAATTATGCATGATGCATAATATCTTAATATGTTTATGAATATGTACGTGTGTACACATACGCACATACCCACACGTACGCACTCACAAGCGCACACAATATAGTGCATCAAATAACGGTTATGTTCTCTTTAATTTTTGGGAGGGGGAATATATCTTTGTGAGATCTCTCTCTTCTTCCCATGTTTAACCTTACAACACAGTTGAACGCAAGTCTGACGCAATAGTTATGGATATAGGCAAGTGATGGCATTTGTAGAATCGAACGATACGGAAGACCTAATGTCGTCCTGTCAGTTTTGTATATACGAACGATCTCCGAGTATATGCGAAGAAAATATAGTTTCTCGGTTAAGCTAGATTAGAATGCCGCGAAAATGTACCCAAATCGTCCAGCTTGAGACTTGATAGAGCACTTTTAAAATCATCTCATGAATGTGATCAGAGTTCTGGCAGTGATCGAAATTAAGCGCCACTCTGTAACAACGTGTACACTATAACAGATAAGACAAAGGGAAAACTCTAGCAGAAAAAAAAAAAATCCCCGGAAAATCCAACCCTGCAGTTTGAATAGGATTTCGAGATTAATATGTAAAGAAATAGACCAATTCCTATGCATATTATGATGCATATATTTGTATACATATGCATAGTAATCTACATTTTATATTCTTGTTTCAAGAGGCACACATTGATACTTTCGAAAATGATTAGATAGGTCCATGTGATACCCTTTGTGTTTGATGCTTCTTTCATATCAAAAGTAGATAGTGTATGGACAATGATTTTCTGCCCTATTTCAACTCTTTCAGCTGTTAAAATTCCACGCTCCCTTTTCCCCACAATATGCCCAACAACAGCAGCATGTGTGCACAGGTGACGTGTTTGTATCTCGCATCAATATTGAATCTAGCCTTCACCATCGAACGCCTCCACCACCGAACACAGCATAGATAGAATCCCTTCTCTTCAATGGCGCCAAAAGAAATGCAGAGAAAACAGCGTTATCTTATTTTGTTTCGTCCATGTGAACAGTACACATTCCAGCGTTATTCTACAAGAATGTCTGCTCGTCGTTCATGCCATGCACGTTTCAAACTAGCTTACTTTCCTCTTGGGAGAATTTAACGTTTGTCAAGACGGAAAGACCGCGGCTGTCGGACGTCACATCAGATTATAAGGATCTAAATTGCATTGAAAATTAGCGCCCGCCGTTGTGTGTATAGCTGGCTGTGTGCGCCGCACAGACAGTGTGCTGTGGCGCTTTTTCAGCACCCTGCCGCATTCTCATTGGCTGGCCACGTACCGTGGGGTAGTGGCTTCTCTTATCGAGCGGCAATTGGATGGGAGGTCGAGCGCATCGAATTTTAGAGCATGCGAAACCGACACTCGAGCGGAGAACGTCGCGTTCAATACGTCTCGCAGAAGGCGGAGGAAATATTAACCATCGATTGCAGTGACTTGATCTCGAGGTGCAAATAAGAGAACTGAACAGACTCTCTTTACCCGCGCGCCGTGTACAGCGGTCGTCTGCTCTCGAATGGTTATGCAGAGGAGGAGCCGGAAGTTAGGAGAGGACTTGTAAATTATTGCAGTGTGAAGCAGTCCATGTGCTCTACGGCAAGTGTGAGGAGAGAGAGGGGGTGGGATTGAGAGAAAAAGAGAGAGAAAGAAAGGAAGAGAGAGGGAAAATACATCGCTTTCATTTAAAACCCTCCAATGTATCTGTTTAAGATGGAGATATTAGATTATTGTTGGTAAAGGACATGAACATCGTTACTGCAGATAACGAATCTGAGACGCAAGGTGCTTTGCTGTATTGACGCGTATGCTAGGGCTTCATAACAGCGCGGAGCGTGTATGTGGAACGTCAATGAAGTGAGTGCTTGTATAGTTTCGTCTAATTGGTGTTCTTCGCAACGCAGTGATCATTGTTTTGCTTCCGCGTCGTGATGAGCTTTTAGAATTTCGTTGTTATCTTTATTTTCCCCTTCTTGTTCTTCTGTTCAAATAACCTCGGCCATGCAAGGCGCGCGTTTCCTTCCTATGTGGTGGCGCCGTGATATGGATATGATAAGTACCAATTTGGAAGTTCTCGCTCGACCAGTTTAGAATCGTGCCTTTGCTGATGTATGACTCCCCGTTTCGTCGTCTTCCGCGATCGTTGCAAATGAAATTTTGATCCCTGGCTGGCCGCCCCTGGGCTTCGCAGAAACTGTGGCGAAATAGATAACAGCTCAGCGACGAAGGGCGAACTGTGTTTTGAATGAATCCGAAGTCTGCATGAAGCTCCGATTCGTCGTGAATACCAACTTATCATATTGCTCGCATTACGCCTGGCTCTTCACGGAGGGGAAATTGACTGTGATGATCAATCTAGGAGCGGCGTCTTACAGAGGGGCTGCTAACGCATGAACCAAGTTAAGGGAATAAATCTGATCTGACACAGACCTTGAGGGAATTCATCGAGGTATCAATATTTCCTACAAATTCTGTGGCGCGGTGCTGGCCTCGCAGTTCCGTCTACCGCCTCTCCTCAATCACTCGAGTGAGTCTTCATCGGTTTACGGGTTGTGAGAAGTCGAAGGGATAACGCCATCTTTGTAGCGCGTATATACCTAGTAAGGAAAATCAATCGCTGATGGGATGTTCTCTTGTTTGTTTTAAGTGGAAATGAACGGTTTACACTGTAAAGATGGGTTGGTATTTGCATCGGACATTGTGAATGTATCATAACTATTTAAATTATGATGTGTTTCGCCCTCAATGTTCATTCATAGTCAGTAGGCCTATGAATGTTAACAGCAAACTGCATTATTTAATGCAGATGAAAGAAAATTTGGGATTACAGTTATGGAAATGGACTTGGAGGGATGACATGCTATAAACTTGCAGCTTTCGGGTCATGGAAGTAATTGTTTTCCGACGAAATGTGCAGGGCGGGAAGCAATGCGGAGGAATTCAATGGGAGTAGAGGAGGTGTACTACACTCCAAGAATCTCATGAGACATATTTTCTACACTGGCAATCAGAGCATTTATTTCGGGCGCCATGTTTTGTTAGAGGGGCTAACAGATGATTTCGTATACACGAGAGAACCACATAGAGAATTTCCATATAGGATTAGTGCATTCATCTCGCGTTAAATCCGACAGCACACACGATAAAGCACAGTGCCGCTGTTTAGCTTTTCTGGTTCGTTGTTGTTATTATTATTATTTTTTTTTTTGGGGGGGGGGGGGGGAGGCTCACATTCATGCAATGCGTGCTCACGGCGAAGCCTTTTACGCTTGTTACATAAATGTGAACATGACCGTGCTAAACGCCATGAGCATATTGTTTCAAACCCCGTCTCGATGTTGCGTGGGCTGTACCACATTGTGCAACGCCGCTACATTCCAAATCAGAACTGCGGATTATTGTGTCACTTCGTATTGGTTTGACAAGGTACTTCTAGTCATTTTCTGACTTCATGCGATTAATAATAAGATCTAGTTGAAAGCTTCAGGCTCAATAGCTATCATGTATGCGGATAATGATTTCATACATTACAGTATTATGCAATTTTATAAAATCACGATGATGCGCAGTAAATTGCACAATAATGATTTATGATATTGAACGGACATGGAAATAGAGCATGTTCCTTTCCTTTCATCATGCATTCTGAATGTGCTGTGCTGTCCGCTTTGTTACCTACCTTATTATGTACTTCATTTCTTCCCGAGATATACCGAGCAAGAAAAAGGGTCAATGCGAATTTCCCAGGGGCTTCCCACCGAGTTCCGACACCTATTCTCTCTAGTGAAAAAAAAAAAGATTGAGAACACAATTCAAAAGAGGAGCGCCTTTCAGAACTCGCCAGCAAGGTGCGAACGGCTGAACACCGACCGTCAGATCCCAACTATCAAAAGAGCTCACATTCTGAGGTCTACGTTGTATGGTTCTTTTATCGTTTTGTGCACGTCATGTATGCAGGCTCGAGTCCCTTTCAAGCTGAATAGTACCTGGAGACATAGGCGCCGGAAGTGGGGGGGCAGGGGGGGGGCGGCCGCCCCCCCCCCCCAATCCAAAAAGTGGGGGGGCAAAACGCATTTTTGCCCCCCCCCCCAAAAAGCCCCCCCCCCCCCCAAAAAAAAAAAATGATAAGAATAAGAATAAGAATAAATGAATAAACAAAGAAAATAAAATAAATAGTATATATATGAATAAAAGGGAAAAATATGGCTACAAACGGCAGCTTTTGGACTGTAAAATGTCAAAATTTTCAAGCTCGCTCGCATCCAGCAGTTGAGCCCGGTGCGCCTCCCCCTTAATTTCTAAAGCGAAAAACATAGCTACGACGGCAGTTGTTGGACTCTAGAATGTAAAAATTTTCAAGCTCTCTCGCTTCGCTCGCTCGCATTGAATCGTTATGCCATTCTCCTAATGTTGCTGACAGTAATTGCCAGCAGTTGCGCCCGATGCCCCCACCCCTTAATTTCCAAAGCGAAAGATATAGCTACAAGCGGGAGTTTTTGGACTGTAACATGTCAAAATTTTCAAGCTCGCTCGCTTCGCTCGCATTGAATCGTTATGCCACTCTCCTAACGTTGCTGCCAGTAATTGCCAGCAGTTGCGCCCGATGCCCCCCTTAATTTCCAAAGCGAAAGATATAGCTACAAACGGGAGTTTTTGGACTGTAAAATGTCAAAATTCTCAAGCTCGCTCGCTTTGCTCGCTCGCATTGAATCGTTATGCCATTCTCCTAATGTTGCTGCCAGTAATTGCCAGCAGTTGCGCCCGATGCGCCGCCCCATTAATTTCCAAAGTGAAAGATATAGCTACAAACGGGAGTTTGGGGACTGTAGAATGTCAAAATTTTCAAGCTTGCTCGCTTCGCTCGCTCGCATTGAATCGTTATGCCATTCTCCTAATGTTGCTGCCAATAATTACCAGCAGTTGCGCCCGATGCGCCCCATTTATTTCCAAAGCGAAATAATATATAGCTACAATTAAAACTCCAGTTTTGGAACTGTAGAATATCAAAATTTTCAAGCTCGCTCGTTTCGCTCGCTCGCATTTTATTGTTGTGCCATTCACCTTATGTTGCTGACAGTATATAATTTGTCGATCGTTTCACACCGTCATTCCATAATCCATGTAAGGAAAACTTACAATGTTCCTCAATGACTGCGTTGTTGAATGTATCACATTCCGTAATGTATTGTAGTCCCATTATTGCTCTCGCACACACGCACAAGCATACAGACCGTCAAAATTACTTTGTGGTTCCCCCCATGTTTCGACCCACCGTACGCCGCTTTACATATATATATATATATATATATATATATATATATATAATAGATGTGTGTGCGTGCGTGTGTGTGTGTGTGTGTGTGTATATGTGTATATTGTGTAACATATGCATGGTCTAATCTTGAGCCCCCTCCAATGTTTGCCCCCCCCCCCCCCCCCCAATCCAAAACTGCTTCCGGCGCGCCTGCCTGGAGACGAGTGCTTTTGCTGTACATTCTGACCAAAACTTATTTAGGGCGTCACTGTGGGTCTCTTTCCTCACTCTCCTGTACATACATTGATTCCGGTTGATCTGCATCAAGGTAGTACATGTATGCTTTTGTTGCCATCAAATTTTTGTCATAATTATTATCACTCATAATGATATGACGTGATGAATTCTTTTGCCACAATTTTCTTTCCATCTTGTCTTTTTGTTTGTTTTGTTTTCTTATGTTTTGAAGGAATGGAGCCAAATACTACGTTATCAAATTATTAGTTGTGTCAGTGTGCGTGTGTGTATGTGTGTTCGCTACAGGCAAGAAAGACATGTAAAACATGTTTTCTTACCCGATGCTCGACGAAGATACCTATAATGTATTCACGTTATTATTTGTTGCGTTTCAAATGGAGCTAACTGTGCATGGTCAAGATTAATTGGGATCTGTAATTACTCCTGAAACACGCAACTTTTTTCTGTTTTTTTTTTTCTTTCTTAATTCCAGTCAGAGCGCTTTAACGGTCTGCTGGCTCTGTAGGCAGGTTTTCTGTGTAATGGGATACAACCTATCCACACCTCATGTATAATCGCCATATTCATGGATGGGTAGAACGGCAGGTGCATATTGTAAGCCCACAACGTACGAGAGTAGTTGGTCATTCTCTTGTGGCTTGGGTAGTGATAATACATGCGTACCCTTTCAACTCGTGTTTTGGGGTTTTTGTTTTGTTTTTTTCAACTGTTTTTTTTCTCCGTTCTTTCCGTATGGTTCTCATTCGATTAGGCGTTATGTCAGATGTGATGAGAGCGATTACGATCGAAATGTTTTGTGAAATAAAGAGAATTGATTTGTATCATGGAGTTACTGCGTACCATTGATTTTAAAGTGAACATTGAAAGTGGTAATTTCTTTTTCATAGAAGGTTTTTTTTTCGTACGTTACAAATTACTCGAATCATCCGCGCGATATGAGTGCTGGACTGAATATTTATCTAGCTTTGATTGCCGTCGGTGCTGTCTGTTCTGTAGGGCCTATACGGCTGCGAGATTTCCAAATTTAGTGGCATGAAACCGAGTCTGCTCAAAGCAGCGAAGTGTTGATTCGCTTATGAATGCACGGAACAAGACATGGATTGCCAAGCGCACCTTTTTTTGTCTGTTCTCGAGAGAGAAATCAACCAATTTAAAAAGTAGAAGAAGATAATCAAGAAACGCGAGACAAAATACAGAGATTGTCTGAGAAGAGTAAAGCTACAAACATCTAAACCTTGGGTGCGCTAGCCACTGTTTTACTGACGAGGCCAGTTAACAAAGTCCCTTACTAAGGCTTTAGGTCACAATGAATAACAATGGAACTTCATAGCGAAAGATGGAAAAATCATACAAACGAGAGGTCATTCCTCGGAACAGAACATAGGCTTGCCAAACACAATCGTTCCCTTTTCCCTTTAAGTTATAGGATCATTGAGGGCAAGCTCGAAGAATATTTTGTTATTATTATGGTGCTACAATTATCTGCACTGCATTTGTGCTGGTATATATAAACCCTTTGTCGAGCTCTGCCAGTAAAACCTTCTTTCTTTCTGGCGTTTGGAAGCCGTTTTATACAGTGACCTCCGTTGAAATCAATCACTGAATACCATGGGGTTTTAGCCACCTTATTTTATAGTCTGGGTCGTCAAGTACGGATAGAGTGCTCATCTTAAAAGAAACCCTAACACTGCAGTAGGTCATCATCCTTGATATTTTGCTTAACCCTCGTCTGTGTACTTTGAATGTCGATTGGCCCAGAAAACAATATTTACAGCGTTGTACACACACTGTCAAAGGTCCCTGGCATGTGGAGGGTTAAAGAGCTATACATGTATGTAAGGTAATTGAACCCACTGGCAGTATCTTAATAAATCCCATGAAAGATACAGTACACTTTCTGAAGAGAATATTAAGGTGTACTTTGCATAGCAGATGGTATCATAATAGCCCATATTATTCTTTATCGTATGTCTTTAGTAATATAAGAAAAAAAAAGACCCAGGATGCATTATACACATGCACAGATGTCTGTGACGAAACATGCAGTTTATAGGCCTACTGCAAATTTCCCATAAATAGCATGTTCCCAAATCATTGAATTGATCAAAAGCTTGACCAAGCCTTCATCTTATGTTTCATAGCCCCTTTGCACGTTCACTATATATCAAACAATGTCTTCTTTTCGTACAAGTGTTTGATGAGGGCAAAGCTAAAAAAATGCCTTTTGTCAATGCACAGAATTTAACTCAAATAGGGCCTACGGATCGACTTCAAGTGTTGGTGAAAACGACCATATCGAAAGTCTCAAGATACTTTCACTCACAAGGTCATCATCAATTTGCAAATTTCTTGATAAGTTCTGGATGGAAATTGCTTTCTACATTTTTTTTTTACTCCAACGCCCAAGATACTTGCACGTCCAACATGAATGTATCGTTTCAGAGACCCCATCAACGCGCAAATACCTCAGCGTCGTGGTAACTCACATAACAACCGTATAGCCGTCTACTTATGATTATGTGTGATGCAGATCAGGGCCCTGTTGCATAAAACCCTTACCGCAGGACTTACCGCTCCTTTCTAGCGGTAAGTCTTCAAATTAGCGGTAAATTTTATCATCCTTGATGCTGATTGGTTGTGATGCCAAATTTTGACGGTAGTTACCATCAAAATTCAATGGTAAGTTTTATGCAACGGGCCCCAGAGCTGTGTTCCAAAGTACAACAGTAGATACACTGTATTAGGCAGAACGAGCTTTGATGCTGTGTCTCTAGACCCATGCTGACATTAGTTAGTTGCCTTGGTATCAACACATTTCCCTCACATCGATCCCTCGTGTGTGGTGTACACAGTGGTCAACAGAATCTAGATGGTATTAATAACGTGTGTGAGCAATTTGATTTCTGATCGACACTTTCAAGGTTATAGGATTATTCACTTGTGTCGGTTTAAGAAATGAATAGTGATCGTTTCATTGATTTCTTTGGACTGTTTTACATTAGAGTAAGTAATATACTTTAGCAGAAGATGACGGTAACAACCTTGTTTCATATTCATGTACCCCCACCCCTCATTTAAGAACGGCTTTCGAAGAATTTATCGACATGACAATCGAACGGATAGCAAGAAATGACGTGATAACACAGATTCTTCTTTTATACAGTAAGCAGGTCTGCAATAACCGTATATCGATCAGGTTCTACCCCAGCGCTAAAGACGACATTCTATGATTACTTAAAGTGACGAAAACATGCCCAAAAAGTGGAAACAAATTTAGAGGGAAACAGAACATCGAAACCTTTTTCAGTCGTATAACACTGTTTAAAGACGACAGAGAAACCCGTATCTACATAATTTGAGAATATGACACTAGTATGCTAACGGTGTAAAAACAGTGTCTGAATATAATCGTAATGTGCATGTTACATGGACAGGAAAGAAAACAAAATATCCTAAATCTCTTTTTTTCCTAAAGTAGATTTCAATCACCGACCATACCTCGTCTGTGTCACTGCGATTTTGAATATGAATTCGGTATGTGTTTTATCTGCTTGCTTGAATTCGTTTGTATAACTCATCTCAAAATATGGAAAATTTATTTTCTGAGATTCCATGTAGAAATTATGCCACGTCCTTAATCTTACATCATTATTGTTGTTTCGTTAATGTAGATTCTGTTCTGGCAGTCGTAAGCACAACCGAATTTCACCATGAGTCTGGCATCGGTGCTAGATGCTATCGATAAGCACAACATCGAGTTCGTCCGCATGGAGATCTCCGACGTATACGGCATCGCTCGCTCGAGAACGATTCCCGCCCGCCACGTCGAGAGGACGGCGAGGTCGGGTCTGTTCATGCCAATGGCCACGTACGCCTTCGACCCGGCCGGTTCTTGCGCCGACGAGTACGGATGCGGACTGTGTCGCGAGGTCGGCTACGGTGACGTCCTCATGTTCCCAGACTTCACAACATTCCAGGTGTTGCCGTGGTGTGAGAACACAGCGCGCATATTGATGGAACCCGTCGTCGATGGCAAGCCATTCATGGTCGATCCTCGCCTCATTGCCCGGAATCAGCTGCAACAACTGGAGGAAATGGGGTACTCCCTCCTGTCAGCCCACGAATACGAGTTCTACGTCGTCGACACAGAAACGCGGAAACCCCTAACGAAGGACGCAAATTTGTTGTCGACGCTACGGACATACACGGACACGAAACTGCTTCACCAAATGATGCGGGATCTACCGAAGGTCGGGGTGGACATCGAGAGCGCGGAAGGTGAAGGAGGTGCCGGACAGCTTGAAATTACTTATCGGCCCTCCTTCGGCCTGCGTGCGGGAGATAACGCTCACACATATAAGTTATCCGTTAAGGAGATAGCTCGGCAGCACGGCTACATGGCGTCCTTTATGTCCAAACCTTGGCTCGACAGAAGCGGGTGCTCCTCCCACTTCTGTCACTCGCTCTGGGACTCGACGACAAAGGAACCCCTCCTCTACGACCCCGACAGTCCCACGAGACTCTCTGCCGTGGGGCAACACTGGCTTGCTGGACTTATCGAGCACGCTCCCGCGCTTACGATTTTGGCCTCTCCCACAGTCAACTGTCTCAGGCGAATTAAACCGAATACATTTGCTCCCATCAACGCGACGTGGGGCGTCGACAACCGTACGACGGCGATGCGGGTTAAGTTCAATGGGCCGAGAGGAACGTACGTTGAAAACCGCATCGGCGCCAGCGGCAGCAATCCCTACCTCCTTCTAGCCGGCACCGTCATAGCAGGAATGGACGGCATAAGGAAAGGGCTCTCGCTCCCTCCTGAGAACCCGGGAAGCGCTTATGACGCCGATACGCTTCCCGCGGGAACGAGAGAACTCCCGACAAATCTGGAGGCAGCAATGGAAGCACTGGTTTCGGACGAAGTAATGAGAGAAGCGCTTGGACCCGGGTTCATAAAGTGCTTCTTCGCCATGAAGCGAAAGGAGCTGGATGAATCGCTCCAGGCCACTGCCAATAAGGATGAAAACTGGGAGCGTAATATGTTCTTTGAGTATCTTTGAGTCAGAGACGATGGCAACTTTCGCCACGCAACTATGGTTTGACGGTCCACTTGCTCAGTGAACTCAGTGGAATTGAATGATTTATCATAATTGAAATGGTTGATATGAAACATTCCATTTTACATTAACAAAGTAAAGATGTGTATGCCCAAACTGTACTCTTAGCCCTTATGCTGCCTGAGTGTTGTTTCTTGATGTGTCGATGGCCGAACTAGTCGATAGGCAAACCTGAAATATGACTGGAATCGTCTAGATTTTTCTTTTTTTTTCAATTAAACTGGGCATATAATGGCCAGATTTTTAAAGTCAGTGAATTGAAGAGATGCATACAAGGTAAGAGAAGAAAAAAGAAGAGGCACAGTGCATATTACGTAATATGCTCCAGCTCGCTAACAGGAAAGGGCGGTTTTTTTTTTTATTTTGACTTCTGTTGTCCAATTACTTCAAGTGTATCAGAGCCAGCTAAGCTCGGATTCATCGTCTATTCTCGACATAGCACAAATGTATATAATGAATGTAGAGATTATCATTGGATTGTCACGTGTTTAATTCTACTTATAAATGTCCAGAGTGACCAGTCACTCCTATCTCATGTTGTTTCCGTATCGTAGTCATGCTATGTATTTTTCTTTGTGTCCGATCATGACGCAGACAAATCGTTTAAAAGACACTCATTGGCGTGGTGGGGATATATTCAACTTGGAATTGACTATTTCTACTTTTTTTTTTACTCTACACCATGCCGTCAAGTTTCGTACAATATCCACACTCAAGACAATAAGACAATTGTACTGAACTGAATTACGCTGTCTTTCCTCGCACAAACTTACGCCGGTAGCACACTATTATTTCTACCTCTGTATATGTTTGTGAATGCTCTCCCTCCCTCTCTCTCTCTCTCTCTCTCTTTCTTGACGAATTGGTACGTACTCGCTTTCCAAGCGTAATAAAACCAAGAGAAAATCACATTGATCCGTCCGAACTGGATGCTCTTACAATGTCTTCTTTCCTATGATAGAGTCACACACACTCTATAACTCGTGCAACATTCGAGTATCAATGGTTATGTTTGCCGTACAAGGACCAACATCCAGTCAACCGGGACTATTGAAATCGTTGCTGTAATTCTGGTCACTCTCAATACTCGCAAAGTTCTTTGTGAAACGGCGCCGCATTTGATCAGACGGGCACAGTTATTTTCTGCAATCACCTCGTTTGGTGAATTAGAGTTGTAACGCAAAGAAATCCTGCAGAGAACTTAAAGTACATCGACGGAAGGGCGCCCTCATGTGGAGCAAACTTCTCTGTTCCAGTCGGATTTGTATGACACCTCTCATGTTTATCTTTAAGTCGACATTGTTTTTGTAGCTACAGTGTCCATGACCAGCCAATCGAAATGACGCACAATTAGGTCTTGTGCAATATCCTCTTCAGATTCAGTATTGTTTTCCAATTTGTAAAACCAAACGAGCTAATCAAAATTATGTTTTGTGTAATTGAAACAAAAGCGTGAAATATGTATGCTTCTATACCTGTTTCAACTGCATAACGTAACCCTTAGAAGTGACTGAAAAAAAACCAAGAGCCGATATGTACATTTCACCTGTTTGTATTGTTCATGCACCAGGTCATGCATTCCACTCTGTGAATAACCACAACCACCTGTTTATGATCGATATCAAAGGGCCTAAGAAATACATGTTGACTTGTCTTGATCTACAATTACCTGATCATCATTTAGTTGACCAACTTAAACCCCGTTTTAACAAAGCCTTTCAAACCAGAGTTATCGCGACAACGTCCGGGCAATCTTTTTTTTTTTCACCCTGCCCTTTTAAAACGGTCTCTGCAAAATTTTACTTGGACGCTGTCGCTGTATTACATTTGCCAAATTCTACCCTAGCCAGCTAGAGTAATTACCCCGACATATACCCCGACAACCCTTCTGTTAAAATATTGTTACTCTCTTCTCTATTTTCTTCAGATTACTTGCAAACGCTCTCAAAAACAAACACAAAAACTTCCAAAGCAAGATTCCACCAATGACCTCACCCATTAATCACTGCTAAAGTACTACGAAATACGATTATCAAAAGACATTGGAACGTGCATGCTTCTATTTTACTAATAATTGACATAATACACTCTATGGTGTCATTCAAGTTATGCTCAGTCTAGGGGAAGATGCATTTAATGTCTTTTTTTAGCCATATCAATAGGCCTATCTTTACCAGTGATTGACAGAAGATGTCACAGACAGAATCTTGGTCTGGAAAGTTTATAATTTAGGACGTATAGGACCTACAAGTAATCTGAAGAAAAATAGTAGAAATTTGATCATATAATGTAGACAACATAATTATTCAGATTGTTTTTTGCCTCATAACTGATCAGGGTATTATGAGCTAATACGATTCAAAATGCATTTGCATTGCGTAGTCCCTTTAAATCGAGAAATATTCGTCTGTCAACTCGGCACTGTTCGTGTGGCTACAGTCTTGTCATGTGATGTGTTTTCGACCAGTGACAAGAGATGTAGATTCAAATGGCGCACAAATAGGTCGTGTGTATAATACCCTCTAATAATTCATCGATGTTTTCCAGCCTATCAAATGATTTTGGCAATACATATATTTTGTAGTCGGAAACGAAAGCGTAAATTGTGCGTGCTTCTGACAAGCAGGACGCACCTGTATCAACTGCATAACTTTACCTTTAGAAGTGACGGGGAAAAAAGAGCATGCACATTTCACTTGGTTTGTATGCATGCACCAGGTCGTGCATTCCTCTCGGTGAAGAAAAAACCGCAACCACCTGTTCATGATCGATATCAATGATATCTTGAGGTAAAATGCACATGGTTTTTAAATGTGTGGTACGCGTTTGTCCAGAACAAAACATGGTCGCCCCCCACACTCTTGATTTTATTACCTTGGTTTCATTATCAATGTCGTAAAGCATCACCCATTATCGATTTTCGATACATGTATAAAAATCCCTCCGTTCTATTGGTAAATATCGAGACTCAACTGTTCAAAATATAAATGAACCACTCGACAAAGCTTGATTATTGTTACTAACATTTGACACAATGTGCGCATGTGCGGAGGACTAATATTTAAGTGTGGACTTATATTTTTTTAAACACTGTTGACTATGATGATAATTATGTTTACCTTTATCGGCTAGTAACAAATGAAATCAATGTATATGTTATGTATATTGCTCAATATTGTGCTGCATCTCAGCACAGATAGATAGACATGGGCTCTTGGAATGTGTATATTTAGGAGATAGCAAATTTGTACAAATATTTACGAACCCTTTATTGCGCAATGACTGTAAAAGTATAATTTGTAGCACTTGCTAGACTTCGTCTTGGAATGAATGTAAGATGCACTGCTATTGCTTTAGCCGCATGTAAAAATTAAAAGGCAATGAATACCCCTCAAATTGTAGCATCGTATATAGTTTGACTGGAAAACAGGCTCTGCGTAATTCTGGGTGTGGACATCATTTTTTATTAAGAACTCCAACAACTTTTCTGACAAAGAGATCAATAAGCATATAGGGATAAATAATCAAATGATTACCGACCTGCTTCCGTTTACCATTACAGAACGGCAGAATGCATCGTCCGTAACAGTGGGACAACATGCCCGGTACTCTGTTCGTATCATGCTTTCAATTCCGACACCTGAACGTAATGTTACAATGGACAGATATGATAATTTCTGTTGTTCGAAGGTTTGCATGGGGAAGTAAATGTTGGAGAGATGTTTGCGGTAACACCAAGTGTATACGTAGTTTCTCTCTCCCACAGCAACCCCTTTCTAGGGTCCACTCAACCCCCCCCCCCCACCCCCTTCACTTTCTTAGCTTCCATTCCTCCTTTTCTTTCCCTTCTCTTACACTTTAGTTTCATGTATCCTCGACTTATCTCTTTCCTTCCTGATTTTGACCTCCTTCCGTTAATTGTTTCGATTCGGCGTTCCATAATCCACATCGTCCACTTACTTCGCTCCTCTCCATTGGTTTTGTGATACATGGGTCGAAATTTCATTTCTACTTCACTTCTCTCTCTTATCTCCATGATTTTAGAACCTTCAACTTCTCCCTCTTTCACCTCCTTTCTGTTTCACTTTTCTCCTCCTCCTATGTCGCTTAATTTCCCTCCTCAACTCTCCTCTTTTTAGCCTCTTCTTCTGCCAAGCAACGATCCCTACAAGGACTACGTACATTATGGTGTTTGCCACAAACCTCTCTCCCTTGGATACTGCAATTTCTTTGTGTGGTTTAAATCACAACTCCGAAACGTTGCACATTCTGCAGACAAGACGCACTTGCATGTGGCAAGTCGTTAAACAGAAAGAAACAGACCAAATATGGGAATAAACTGTGAAATTGAATATTACTTGCCAGGATTCGTGTTCTAGCAATGTTTGTTTACTCCTTCCTGTAACAGACTTCTGAAAGTTTTTAAATATCTTGGACCATTGCATTTTGTTTTTGTACTCAGAGATGTTGAATTGGATTTTCGAAACAGTCATGTAAATTGCGTGTTTTGTATCTTGTTATAATTTCGGAGTGTATCGATAAGCTAAATGTTTGCTTACTTTATACATTTTGTACGTTTATACCACACGGCATGATTACTTTGGTTAATAATAATAGATTTGCGCTATAATAACACTTGTATATTGTGATTTATCTTCGTGTATGTACCAACAACTTTCGTATTGGACAAACACTTTGCGATAGATAACTACTCGTATAACTGGTGCAAGTTACTTCCAGTTTGAACACTATACAGTTAAACTCGCCTAAGTCGACGTCGTATACGTCGAATAATCGCGCAAGTCGATGATTTTAGGAAGTCCCGATTGCTCCCCATTGACTTACGTGTATTAATTCACTCATAAGTCGAATTTTGTAAGTCGAATGCTCGCCTTAGTCGATGAAATTCCAAGAACACTTTCACGGAAATCCATTGAATTCACTGTGCCATAAGGGCTTTTTACACTTGTGTTTCTTAACCCCGGACTTTCTCTGACCCAGGACTATCGTTAGTCCCGTACCAATTTTTTCAGCTTTTTACACTCGCCAATTAGTCCCGTACTATCTCTTGTCCGGGGCTAAGGAGAAAACTGACCTTTTTACACTCGTATTTCTTAGCCCCGGACTTTCCAAACCCCATGAATATTCATAATTACGCTGTGTACTGTACACGTACACGCACGCACCGGCAGCACTTGATTACCTCGTTTCTGATTGGTCAGTGAGGGTCGGACTTCGTCTCCGTCGCTTAGCCCAGGATTATTTTTTCGTTCTGTTTACACTCACTTGCTTGGCACCGCAATTGCGGTGCTAACCCCTGCTATTTTGCAGGGCCAGATAGTACCGTACTATCGGTGGGGCTAGCCCACTTTGGCAAAAACGAGTGTAAACAGAAAGTGGGCTAAGGATAGTCCCGTACCAACGGTGGGGCTAAGGCCCCCCCCCCCCCCCCCCCTTAGCCCCACCGTTGGTCCGGGGCTAAGCAAAAATTTACAAGTGTAAAAAGCCCTTAAGTCGAATAAGATCTTATTGTGTAATAAATCACTGTCAAACTCACGAGACGCCAGTTTTTGTTTACATACAGTATATACCAAAAGAAACTTTGCGTAAATAAACATTAACGTTTCATTAACGCGAGCGGTTTCACCTGAATCATTAGTAACGCAAACTAACGATCGGGAAAATTAACGTTTGTAGTAACGATGAGTAACGATATCTAGCGCAAATTAACGATGTTTCGTTAACATTAACGATAGGTAACGCAAGAACTCACGCAAGATTTTGGTTTTGTAACGAGACCTGGTGAAAGGACGACGTAGCCCCTGCCGAGTGTAGCGATCTGTGCCTTATTTTTAGCGGAGTCTTTTCGCGAATCGAATCACGATTTCGGGAATGGTTAATTTGCGACCGGGGTCACCAAAAACGCACGCCGGGCCATCAAAAAAGCCGGATGTTTGCCTTCACTTTCGGAAGTGGACAGCAGTAACATTCGGCTCCTTCCGATCATGAAATAAATGTCGAGTGTTTCCTTTTGAATTTGGAGATTGAATAACGGTAATATTCTGTTCCGTACGATGCTAAAATAAGTAACAGATTGTTTCTTTTACATTTGGAAATGATAAACGGTATCAATCGGCTCAGTTAGATGATAATATAAAAAGCGGATGTTTGCTTTCACGTTCGGAAATGAATAAGGATGATATTCAGCTCCGTAAGATCCTAGAATGAATGTCGGTTGCTTACTTTTACATTTGAAAATGATTAACGGTAACATTCTGCTCCGGAAGGTGTTAAAATACTTGTAAATGGTGGATGATTGCTTTTACAATCAGAAATAAATAACGGTAACTTTCGGACCGAACGTAGGACCGATTTAGTTTTGCTAGGTTTTTTTTTTTCCTCCGGGCCACAAAAAATAAAAATCAATCATTTTGGGGCCACCAAAATAAAAGTTAGTGTGGAGCCCTGGCCTGCATCAATGTGGATAAAGTGTCTTGCTGAAGGGCAAATATCGGGCACACCGCTCCAGCTCTCGGCTCCAGAGTAGACAATGTACATTATACATATATGTACGTGTGGTGCAACTTTAAGTCGATTTTTTCGACTTACGCACAAGTCGAAACTCGCCTAAGTCGATGTGTTTTGCTCAGTCCCGAGAAGATCGACTTATGCGAGTTTAACTGTACATTATACCTCCAAACTGTGATAACTAATGGAGACTATAGTAACCCTCATTTGAAAACCTATATGGTGGGATCTAATCATGAAACAGGTTGTTGGTACGAAGACGCCCTCTGTAGTTTATATGTATGGCATCGGTATAAACGAAGGCTGTCCAGAGCCTAGAAGTATTCGGACCCAGAGTGATCATTGTAGCACTCGATGTTTCACAACTCACAACGTCCCAAAAGAAAGGCAAATTGGGAAGAGAGAATTGCCAAAGAGATAACCTGTTTGATAGAATATTGGAAGCACACTATTCAGACTCTAGTTAATACAATGTATCATGTATCTATAGGTGAAAAGAATACAGTACTACCCCCAAGCTTTTACATGACCAATAAAATGCCATCCATACAGGAGATCACGTCGGTAAAAGGAAAAGCTATCGCAAGAGCTCATATCATGCTGTTTGTTAGTGGTGATACTGGTAGTTTACTCTGATCTTTGTCGAAGTTTGATGATAGATTATATAGCGTTAGCGTAGATTGGAAGTTTACCGAGAGGAATGTGATATAATGGTTGTATGCATGGAAGATACATATTGTGAGTCGATGTGGAGATGTAGTGTATTAGATGGGTGTCAGTGTCATAAACGTGACGCACTGATCTCTATAGACGTGATTACAGGGGTGTAAAGATTATGCAAGGGTCGGTGTTATGATATGTGGTTGTTAGCGCGTAAAGATTTTGTGATTATCGTCGGTTTTATGATGGTGAAGCTATTTGAGTATAAATAATTATTATTATGTTGTATTAGTTGTCAATGTTGTGATATCTTGGGGTGGTTGTAGAGGGTAGAGAGATTGGAGAGGTGATTCGATGTGTTGGTGCTGGTGTTAGTCTATAATGATGACAAGGCTGTTGCAAAGGTGTACAGATATCACGATTTTTGCGCCGCCAATTATTTCGAGTATATAACATCAGCCGGCCGCGGTCCAAGGACCCTGGGGAGTACGTTGGTATATGCACATGATTGTGTTTTCCACATTCTTCAAAATCTGAAAACATATCATTGCATTTTCTTCTCTTCTGTTTTTGTTAACTTCTTATTTTCCTTCCCCCATTCATCATCCCCCCAACACACACACACACACACACACACACACACACACACACACACACACACACACAAACACACTGAAATCATGAGAGGTGGATATAGTTCGCGTGAACTTCTCCCACGACCCAATCAGAGGGAGCTGTCTCATGCAATACGGTGCAATCACCCGATCCAGACTCGATATCACATAAGGAACGTTGGGCCGTCGCTTGATTATTCTGTCAGGCCTTTTCAAAATCACCCCTATATATTCTTTTGAAAAGGACCAATTGTCGGGATTTACAAGAAACATTACACGTATTTTGAAATAACTTTAAAAACTGAGTTATTGGAACTCCTATGCGTTCTGAGGCGAAAATCCATTTTACGGAAATCAACTATAGGCCTATATTTAATAGCTATTTTCATAGGTTCCTACACCTCCTTGATTATAGTACAGACTTAGAAATCATAGGAATAGCTTGTTTTTATAGTGTTTTTAGAAGTCGGCTTGTGTTAGGGTGTATAGGTGACATAAATTTTGGCTTGTTATCAAGAGGGATCGTCAGTAAGGTGTTGAAAAGCATTATGATTGTGATTCATTCTGATATCTTTTAAATTTATCGTGATTGAAAGAAAAGCAGTGTCCAGCAAGATTTCTAACCAGAATTTCCCACGACTGTATACATTACCCTTAGGCCTATATTTCACGTTACCATTTAGTTGCTTCGTTAATCCTTTCCAAATACTCCGTTCATCACGACTATTAAAAGGGAATGTAAACCAAATAATATGCATGTACGTGAATGAGGAAATACTAGAACACACATCAGCAAATTCTGTGAAACTCGAAACTACATTTTAAGACGTCACACATTGATGAGAAAAGTATACGTTTCCAGGCCAATTTCGCACTTTTGTCAGTCCATTTGATAAAAGGTTCATTCAATTTAGCGAAAATCCTCGTCGCTGCACATTCTGTCATTCAAAATTGCAACTTGTTCGTTCAATTTAGCACTTCGATCAATGAAATTCACACATTTGCCTTTCGAATTCGTAAAACGGGCATTCAAATTGGCACGTGCTCTTCAGTCATTCAAATTCGCCAGCACTGGCGGAAAATGGTATTTCAGTCATTCAATTTCGCGTATGGGCAGTCAAATCCCAAACATGTTCATTCAAATTGGCGTAATGTTATTTTTATTTTGAAAAGGTGAGAACCGTAATTCATGCGTATTTAAATGTGAATTTTTGTTTCATCCACACACTGTTAAGTATATAGTAAAGGTATCTTTGACCCTAAATAACTCAATTTTGCTGTTCTGTAACTCCCCTCTTCTTTCATACATGTTATCAGAACTATACATGCACCAGTACCATAGATCACTTCACTTTCTTATGTCCAGTCATGGCAGCACGAGTTAGATACAGGCGTATATCTCAAGAAGACAGGGAAAGAATCATAGAAGCATTTGAGGGTAATAACCTTGACAAATTGATGGCTAGAGCTGATCCAAGAACTTTATTCCTAATGATGATTAACGCAATATAGCACCCACCAAATGAAAATAATGAAACAAACAGATGAAAGAAATAATCATGATGTAAATTGAAACATCCTTCTACCAACTAATGTCAAAACAAACTTAGAATTAAGGTATCTGTAAATGAAATAATGCTATCAAACATCATAAACACATACACATATTTTGAAAGTATAATGTTGCAAAGGTGATATCAGAATAAAGAATGAATATGAAAATATGAAATGTTATGATGCTTGCAAACAATACCTATGATAAATGAAAATGAAAAAAAAAGGAATAGAACCATAAACGTGTCTGCTAAATTGACTGCAGTAAATGCGAAATTGGATGCCCAAGAATGAATTCGAATGAACGAGTGCAGCGTGTACGTGATCACGTGACTATATCATGCTAAATTGAATGAACGATTTGTGAAATGGTGCTTGTCTTACGAATTTGAACTGAAAAAGTGCTGATTCGAATGATGTTAAAGGTAATTTGAATGCTCCAAAATGAATTTGAATGAAAAGATTATAAAATTGAAATACCGATCATGCCATCTAGGCTAAATCGTGCTAAATTGAATGCAGCAATTTGAAATTGGACTTTAAAAAGTGCGAAATTGGCCGGGAAAACCTATATATGATTCCACTAAACTTTTTCAATGAAAATTACACATTCCCTCGACTTGTTCCGGTATGTTGTGGGTATCGTTATTCCTCTACGTTCTGTGAGTTATGACCAGTGCTCTTTCATTATGCTAGAAAAATTAAACTATATTACATTTACACTTTACACTTTCTATCTATCGTTGTCCACGCGTGATGACACGAAATGTCTTTTCATTCAGAGATGGGGGCAACGAAACCTGAAAAAATGCATAGCGGCAACTTTTAAACGGATCGTCTGATTTTCTTCAGCCTTTGCTGTTGTGTTCAACTGATGGTGCTGTATTTCCCTCAATCCACAATATATATGAATTTCATGCTGCTTTACAAGTTGACGCATTGAATTGTGAATGAAGGCATGCTATCAGCAGGGAGGTGTGTCTTCCCACCTCCCTGCTATCAGAGAGCAAAGTTCAATTGAGTCTCTTCCGTCAGACCGACAGTCAATAATCACAAAACGTCTTCTACCAACCCCCTAGTCTCACGTAATATGGTGCAATGCGCTCTGGAGTTGGATGTATAGACGGGATTACAGAACTGTCGTGTCATTTCCTACTAGTCCATGAAGAAAAATCAACCTTTTTATTTCACTGTACTAGTACTTCATGTAGTGAACATAACTATATATCTTTCCTGTGTGTTTGATGCATCGTGCTGTACAATAATTTCTTGTCAAAATAGAACGTAAAAGCAACATATACTTTCTCCTCCTTCATGTCGTTAGCGGTGTTCTGTGGTAAGAAGAGTGCTGCAAGAAGTGTGACCCCAATGACCTTTCGACTTCTTTGATTAATTCTTTTTTTTATTTGTATGTTTTATTAAATCATAGCACAAACATGATCAAATGATTTACAACTGATTTGTAATGATTACCAAAAAAATGAATAAAACGCAAAAAAGGGAAAAAAGGTGACAAGACGTTGAAAATAACCTCCAATATCGAGTAAGTATTACACGTTTATGAATTAAGCCACCGATACAATTCTTTGATTAATTCTTTGTCTTGAAGTACTAAAACGTAATGAAACAAAGAATGAACAGTTCGTACAGTAGCGGTGAGAAAAAGTTCGCCCCTAAGTGTCACAGACAGGTGAATACGCCACTTCCTTTTGTTGACACAACTCTTTGACCCTGATAATAGCAAATAATATGATATTTATGTTTTGTTTTCGGGGGGGGGGGTCTCTTCCACCCATTTTCGCGCGCTCTCCTTTTGTTTTCTTTTCTTTTTTTCTTTCCTGCTATAGTGTCTGTCTCTTCTCCCCTCTCTCTCATTCTCTCTTGCTTGTTCAAGACCGAATATATGATACGTCATGTCCACGCTTCTCTTGTAACGGCGGTGAGAAAAGTCGTACCAACGTCAGCAGAACGTAAGACGTCCACACACATTGCTATTTAGCTTTTCGCCACCCTGCATGAGAGCATAATTAGGCCCTATATATTGGCCATATATAGGCCCTTGGTCTCCAGTGAATGTACACTGCACAGGTGACATCAAGTCCAATCTCGTGAAGACACCTGTATTTCACCTGCATTTCTGTAATAGCCTATATCTGTCACGATAATGTCGGCACCAGACGACACCAGCAACAAGCGGGCTCGCTTGTACTTCATCTGCATACCCCGCAGTGGTTCCACGTCCATGCTCAAATGTCTGAGCTTCTTCAACGAGAGCGAGGTCTGGTTCGAGCCCTTTGTCATCTGCCGCATCGTGAGGAAGGCGTACGGTTGGACCACGGGCAAGTCACTTCCGACCGACTGGGACGAGGCACTATCTGACGAATTCGACAGAGCTGCAGTCGCTATGCAAACCGTAAGCCAGCTTCCACTCACCGGCGGGAAGCATTTTGCGTGAGTAGTCTGACTTGGTGTGTTTCAGGCAGAGAAATATGGCCTCATGAAATTCCTCTTTACATGTTGTCGTTACGAACACATTATATCCAAATCTATACAAACATTTACATCTTCACTGTGTATTAATTTTGTGTTCAAGCCATAATAGTCCTATTTGGGCCAAGACGGCCGGTTTGACAGCGCGATTTGGCCGATGGCCGAATAAGTTGACACTTCACAGTTTTGTTTTTACCCGAGTTTTGCTAAATTTTCAGTGCCATGATCCCGAGACCATGATGGGGGGGGGGGGGGGGTGGTTAGATGATGGTAGTGACTGTTACTTTTTCGACATATTCAAATACATGTAGTAATATTTAAAGCACCGTCTGAAGATAGTGCCTAGATTCGGAACAGTGTGTGTCGGTCAAGTTTGATTTTTACTGTGTGTGCAGGTTGTAAGGTGGAGCTTGGCATGGGGTCCAAGGCGCTATTATACTCTGTGGGTTTTGTCATATGCATGTTGGTGAAAAGTGGGTGTGGCCTACGTTGGAAGCTAAAAGATGGGTAAGCACTGTTTGGGCGCCCGTCCCGCTTCATTATGCATATTCATCAGGCAGTAAGATAGATACTGCATTAGCACTAGCAGGGACTACGCCGAGAGGGGGAACTTGACGTATGGGCAGCACAAGTTCTCCATTTCACATCAGCCCAGGCTCGTAGCACTCTGGAGAAGACACTCCAGCGACGTCTCAAGACGTCGACACAATGTAAGAAGGAGAAGTTAAGAAGTGAAAATGAAGACTCCAACTCTTCGGCTAGCAACCTGGAACGTTCGAACCATGTGCCCTGGTTTTAATAACGACATCGAACAGATTAATGATGCCCGAAAGACTGCGGTTATCGACAAGGAACTATCAAGACTAAATGTTGACATTGCCTGTCTACAGGAGACCCGTCTGGCAGACAGTGGTTCTATCAAGGAACCAATTACACCTTCTTTTGGAAGGGTCTGTCACAGGACGACCCAAGACAGCACGGGGTGGGCTTCGCAGTGAAGAACTCTCTGGTTTCCACCATTGAACCACCAACTGGCGGGACAGAGAGAATACTCACTCTGCGTTTGTCTACAACAGTGGGCTTCATCAACATCTTCAGCATTTATGCACCGACACTCTGCTACACCTCAGAGACTAAAGACCAGTTCTATGAAGAATTGGATGAGATGATATCCAGGATCCCCAGCACTGAAGGACTTTATCTTCTAGGAGATTTTAATGCTAGAGTGGTAGCTGACTTCAACACCTGGTCTTCCTGCCTCGGCCACCAAGGCACGGGAAAGATGAATGATAATGGACAGCGGCTGCTGGAGCTGTGCTGCCATCGTGGTCTGTGTGTGACAAACACCTATTTCAAAGGTAAAGAACGCCACAAAGTCTCCTGGAGACATCCACGGTCTCAACACTGGCACCAACTTGATCTTGTCATCACCAAGCGTACAGACCTTAGCAGTGTTCTCCACACACGGAGCTATCACAGCGCAGACTGCGACTCAGATCACTCCCTCGTCAGTAGCAAAGTGAGATTGATGACAAAGAAAATACATCGAACCAAAACCAAAGGTCTCCCACGCATCAACACCTGCTGTATCAACGACCTCGAGAGATGTCGACGATTTCATGACACGTTCAGTGAGAAAATGATCACTTCAATTCCAAGTGACAATGATATTGATAGTAAATGGTGTCACCTTAGGGATACTATCTACTCCTCAGCCTTCTCTGTGTTCGGGAAGAAGGAACGTCGGAGCGAAGACTGGTACGAAACTCACTGGGATGTGATGCAATCAGATGTTGAAGCCAAGAGGAGAGCCCTGCTGGCCTACAAGCAGAACCCCATCTCTAGCACACACGATGTCCTAAGAACTGCTCGCAACAAGGTTCAACAGACTGCGCGCCGTTGTGCTAATGACTACTGGTTGAACCTGTGCCACAGGATTCAGACAGCTGCAGTCAGCGGAAATACCAGGGACATGTACGACAGCATTAAAGCTGCAATCGGTCCCACCGCCATCAAGACTGCACCGTTGAAGACAAAGACTGGAGAAGCCATCACAGACCAATGTAAGCAGCTTGAACGCTGGGTAGAACATTACCTGGAACTTTATGCAGCCCAAAATAAGGTAACAGATGCTGCCTTGGACACCTTACCTAGCCTTTCAATCATGGAGGAGCTGGATGCCCTGCCTACAAAAGAAGAACTCAGCAAAGCCATTGACCGTCTATCCTGCGGGAAGGCTCCTGGAAATGATGGTATCCCACCAGAAGTTCTAAAGAGCGGCAAGCCAGTACTACTGCAACACCTCCATGAGCTCTTGTGTCTTTGCTGGGAAAAAGGCCACGTACCCCAAGATATGCGTGATGCCAGTATCGTCACTGTCTACAAGAACAGGGGAGACCGCAGCGACTGCAACAACTATAGAGGCATCTCTCTCCTAAGTGTTGTGGGAAAAGTCTTCGCACGTGTAGTTCTGGCACGCCTGCAGAGTCTTGCCTCCCGGGTGTATCCAGAGTCACAGTGCGGCTTCAGGGCAGGCCGATCTACAGTAGACATGATCTTCTCACTACGCAAGCTGCAGGAGAAGTGCCGTGAGCAGCAAAAGCCGCTGTACATTGCCTTCATAGACCTGACGAAAGCCTTTGACCTGGTCAGCCGAAGTGGACTCTTTAGTCTCCTGCAGAAGATTGGATGCCCCCCGAGACTGCTCCAAATTATCATTTCCTTTCACGAGAACATGCAAAGTAGAGTCTGCTACAACGGGAGAACTTCTGATGCCTTCCCTGTGAACAGCGGTGTGAAGCAAGGCTGTGTCCTCGCACCGACACTTTTCGGAATCTTCTTCTCCATGCTCCTTCAGTACGCCTTTGTTGACTGCACAGAGGGAATCTACATCCGTACCAGAGCGGATGGGAAGCTATTCAACATCGCCCGACTGCATGCCAGAACCAAAGTTAGAGAGGTTCTTATCCAAGAAATGCTGTTCGCTGACGACGCTGCTCTGGTATCGCACACAGAAGCTGGATTGCAGAGGCTTGTTGATTGTCTGTCCCATGCCTGTAACGAATTTGGACTAACCATCAGCCTGAAAAAGACTAAGATCTTGACCCAAGGCACTGACTCTCCTCCAGACATCTCCATTAATGTCACACATCTGGAAGAAGTGGACTCTTTCACCTACCTTGGTTCAGCAATCTCCAGTTCCCTCTCCCTTGACAATGAGATAAGCAATAGGATAGGGAAAGCTACTGCAGTCATGGCCAAACTGAACAGGCGCGTATGGAACAACAGTCAGCTGACCAAGAACACCAAGCTCTGCGTTTACCAAGCCTGCGTCCTCAGCACCCTGCTATACGGCTCTGAGTCCTGGGCAACATATGCTGGCCAGGAGAAGAGGCTCAACACCTTTCACCTCCATTGCCTCAGACGACTCCTGCACATAAAATGGCAGGATAGGGTGACAAATGCAGAGGTCCTCCAGCGTGCCGGCATTCTCAGCATGTTTTCACTCCTCAGCCAGAGACGCCTGAAGTGGTTGGGTCATGTGCGTCGAATGGAACCAGGTCGCATCCCGAAGGACATGCTGTATGGAGAGCTAAGCGAGGGGTCTCGTCCCATGAGAAGGCCGCATCTTCGCTTCAAAGATGTGTGCAAACGTGACATGAAGACGATGGACATCAACACCAACACATGGGAAGGTGTAGCTGAAGATCGTCCGCTATGGAGAGGCACCGTCAGGGAGGGCGTTCAGAGAGCTGAAGCTGTAAGGCACGTACAGCAGACCGACAGGAGAGCTAAGAGAAAGGCACGGGCAGTCTTAGTATTGGCCCCAACAGACTTCATCTGCTGCAAGTGCTCTAAGGATTGCCACTCAAGAGTGGGGCTTTACAGCCACTCAAGGCAGTGCAAACTTCTTGCCTAGCTAGTGCTACGCCATCGTTTCTCGAGACGAATGGATGCCAACCATACTAGCAGGGAGGTAGTAAGTGCCCAGAACGCTGGATAGATGCCACAGAATGTAAAAACGTATTGCCGGGAAATGTAAAAATCTCGAAAAATTGCATCAACTGGGGATGTAAAAACGTCTCACCGGGAGAAGGAAAATGTTGAGTTTTGCCGGGAAATGTGAAAACGGTGCAGGGAAATGTAAAAATCATGTATTTCCACGGTATTACGGATACATGCAGATGATGAATATTCATGACGAAGCGGGATGGGTGCCCCAATAGTGCTTACCGCTAAGATGTCTCGAGGCTGGGACCATGCCGTCTGAGGAGGCGAAGGAAGAATAAAGTTTTCATTACTTTCAGTTTGATTAGTGGTGGTGATTTGCTTCGGTGTCAGAATGTGTGACATGTTGTTGCCCCACCAGGATTTCCCTCATTCCGCAATAGTTTGTACAAACGTAAGAATGTACGCCCCTTGATAGGGTGTGCTAGACCGGAGTGGCATTGCTTTCTGCTGTCAGTCGTGTTGGACCTCGTTAGGCCGAGAGGTCACTTGAGAGCACTGATGAGTTCTGACATTGTCGCCTTGAGGCTCTTGACATTCTATCTCAGTTATAATTTTATTCTGTCATTAAGACATTATGAAATGATGAGCCTGAGCCCCGGGCCTGATCACTGCTAGGCGAACCCCTTCGACCCCTCTGCTATAGGCTACGATAGCCCCTTGGCTAAGGCAGAGTGTACCTTCTCTCAACTGACTTATACTTTCCGTCGAATTCTTCATGGAAGGTGTGGTTTCGATGAAGAATCTGGCGCTTTTCCTAAATTTATTGACAGACGGAATAAATTGCCATGATTACATCTTTTTCAAACCTCAGGTTTTCTGAAGTGAAGAAGGCCATCGACGATTCCTCCAAGAAAGTCGTGATCGTCAAGGACATGGCGACATCGTTTAACAAGCGCTTGCAGTATTTGCCGTCCAAAGCTTCGGGCTTCAAGTTCGTCTTCATCATCAGAGATCCGTATCGTGCCATCTCATCCTTCAGGAAGGCAACGATTGGTGCATGGAGGAAGCTTGGCAAGTTCCACGGCGAGGACAAGGACTTCGATCTGCAGGTCGACGACCCTTACTACGCCAGTCAGCGCACCTGTTACGAGAAGCTGCACACGGTATGGCAGCACGTGAGGAAAGAACTAGACCCCGACCCGCTGGTCATCGACACGGAGGACTTCTTAGCTAATCCTAAGCCGTTTCTGCAGAAGATCTGCGCAGAAGCCGGCCTGCCTTACCACGAGGGACTTCTCCGGTGGGACGCGTCCACGGATCCAATCATGAAATGGAAGAATCCCGGTGGCGTGACCCAGATGATGGACAACAGTCTGTCCGACTTCCACGGAACGGCGATCACCAGCTCGTGCTTCATTCCGAGAACGTCGAGCAGGCCTAGGCCTGAGAGATCCAGTCTGACTGAGGATGTACTCTCAGCCGTCGATCGGGGGATGAAATTCTACGAGGAAGTCTATCAAAGTAGATTCACTCCGTAAAGCAACTTAAAGATCAATCGTAAAGACTACTACGAAGATCATTATTGTTGCTTATATTCTCTCTCTCCCAGTTTGAATTTTCTCTCTTAAAAGAGCATGATTCATTGGTGGATATAGGGAACTGCAATATTTTGTTTGTTGTCGACTTGCAATGATCTAGAGAATATGCTTGTTTCACAAAATGCGTATTTGGGCGTTACGATTTGTACATTTATCAATGTATCTTGTTTGTCATGCCAAATGAGAACATCTCACATGTGCATAATGCAAGAGGGATTACAAGTGATGTCAATTCACGTCGATCAACTCTTCCACTCAGAGTCAATCAACTCTTACAGTACTACATTTTGTATATCTCCAATCATAGCTTGCTATATTTGTTCAGTCTTCGACAGTGACATTCAAACAAAAAAGTCTCAAAATTGTCAACAGGGTGAGGTTTTCGTGATGGAATTACTCACAGTCGCTCGTTGATTCAAACAAAAATCAATAACCCCTCTAACGTGGAGGTGCATTGGAAATAACGTGTTCTTTACACGATATAGCGCTGTAACAAATCATGACTGCGACCTTGGAATGTCTGTATTTTGTTTGTTAGTTAGGTTGTTTGTTTGTTTGTTTCATAACTAACATTAATGTACTGATTGCGGCTGAAAATATAGTACAAGTCATATTTTAGAGTCTGCCAAAATTCTCGTGTCTTGTTGAATTGTTCTTAATTAGCTGACAGAACTGAGCCTTGGCCTTTCTTCTAAAATAGTATGCCCGTTATGTAATGTTGATTTTTTTTTTTTTTTTGGGGGGGGGGGTCTATACTCTTATTCAAAGTCAGACTGCGTTTGCTTTATTCTACATTATGTATTGCAAAGTTTATCATCATTATAGACACGTCATCATTATTCTGCAATGGTACTGACTTCTTCTATACGCTCACCTCTAAATACTCATATCGCGACTTGATGTAAAGATAGACAAGATTAAAATTCTAAAGGTTCATTGGCAATATGGCAATGTGAGATTTTTTTAAATCACTCTGACAGGTATTGAAAGTACTTTATTTAAGAGATTGAAAAAAAAAATGATGAATTATTTGATATTCAAATTTTATTATGTAAGTGTTATCGTTTTAAAGATAAAGCTGCTATAATTCATGATGTCGAGGATTTACTGTGTGAAAATCCCCAAGTTGTGTTATTAAAGCAGTGTGTGAATCACCTATATTTCGTGTATGCGATCTGTTGAATGACGTAGTATGCGTTGTGAGAGAAGAGAGACAGACAGTCTTCCTCAAGATACCCGCCAGGCTCACAATAAACACACAACAGGAATGATGCATTCATTATCCATGTCGTGTAACCATGGCAACCCAGCAATGTAGTGATACTTTGCAGACGCACATTTTATCACAATATGACAAATTTTCTCGCTCTTTGTTTGACTCGCCTCATATTTTGGCGAGTTTTCGAAGTTGAGATATTTGTCATGTTTATACCTCACATAGCAATCGGGCATCATTGCATGCGTTCTGAAGCAAAAACCCATTTCGAGAAAATCAACTACATTTAATTGCTATTTTTCAAAGGTTTCTACACCTCCTCAATCGATAGTACAGACTGGGAAATCATAATAACAGCGTGTTTTAAATGTGTTTGTAGAAATCGGCTTGCATAGGGTGGATAGGTGATTGATATGAATTTTGGTTTGTTATTAAGAGGGATCGTCAACCGAAAAGTATATGATCGTAATTCATTCTGATATTTTTTTTTTCAATTTATCGTGATTGAAAGAAAAGCAGTGTCCAGCAGGATTTTTCCATAGAAATGCCCACAATTACTATACATGACCCTTATTTCACGTTATCACTTTGTTGCTTTCCGAATTCTCCGTTTCATCACGACTATCAAAGGGGAATGTATACCAAATGAGTACGTACGTTAGTGAGGCAATAGTAGAGCACACCAGCGAAGTTTGAGGAAAATCGAGATTACGACATTTTTTGACGTCACGCTTGGAAAATGATATAAAGAAAATAGATAATTCCACGAAAATAATTTTTCAATGAAAATTACACATTTTTTTAATCGTTGCTAATGGGGTAATATTACTCCACCTACTTTCTGAATGAGGTATATGACAAGTTCGCTTTCATTATGCTAGAAAAGTGAAATTATATTACTTTTTTCGGTATATTTTTTTGTATCGTTGTCCATGCGTGATGTCACGAAATGTTGAAGTCTTCTCATTCAGCGATGGGGGTATACCGAAACTTGAAAAATGCATAACTTTTAAAGGGATTATCTGAATTTCTTCAAACTTCGCTGATGTGTTCCACTGATACTGCTGAACTTTCCTCAATCCACTTATACTTCTATTTTATTCTCCTTTAAAAGTTGACGTCGTGAATTGTGAATGAAGGTACGCTATCAGAGACCAAAGTTCAATCGAGTCTCTTCCGTCGGACCTATACAGTAAATTATCACAAAATGTATACCGCCTCGTCTCACGTAATATGGTGCAATATGCGCACTGGATTTATATGTAGGTAGCTAAGGAACTTAAACAAACATGCCTTTTCAGTTACTTCTAGTCCATGAAGAAAAATTAACCCTTTCATTTCACTGTACTAGTACTTTGTTGACAAAAAAAGTAAAACACCGTGTAGTGCACATATTACATATTTCCTGTGCGTTTAGTGCATCGTGCTGTACAGTAATTTCTCGTCAAAATAGAACATAAAAGCAACGTATGTACTTTCTCCTCCTCAGCGGTGTTCCGTGTTGAGAAGAGTGCTGCACGAAATGTGACTCCAATGACCTTTCGGCTTCGTTAATCAAGTTCTTTGTCTCAGTGAAGTAATAAAACGTAATGAAACTAAGAATAAACAGTTCGTGCAGTAGCCATGAGAATAAGTTCTCCCCTAAGTGTCACAGACAGGTATACGCCACTTCCGTTTGTTTACACAATATTATTGGACCCTGGTAATGGCAAATATGATAATATATGTTTTGTTTTCGGGGGGGGGGGGGGGGGGGAGGGTTCTCTTCAACCCATTTTCGCGCGCTCTCCTTTTGTTTTCTTCTGTCTTTTTCTTTCTTGGTAGTGTCTGTCTCTCCTCCCACCGCCCCCCCTTCTCTCTTGCTTGCTCAAGACCGAATATATGATACGTCGTGTCCACGCTTCTCTTGCAACAGCGCTGAGAAAAGTCGTACCAACGTCAACAGATCGTAAGACGTCCACACAGCTTGCCATCGAACTTTTCGCCGCCCTGCATGAGAGCATACTTAATGTCCTGGGTATCCATCACAGTACCTGCACACAGCACAGGTGACATCAAACCAAGAGTTCGTGAAGACACAGACTGCATTTCACCTGCATTTTTGTAACAGCCTATATCTGTCACGGTCATGTCGGCACCAGACGACACCAGCGACAAGCGGGCTCGCTTGTACTTCATCTGCATACCCCGCAGTGGTTCCACATCCATACTCAAATGTCTAAGCTTCTTCGACGAGAGCGAAGTCTGGTTCGAGCCCTTTGTCGTCTGCCGTATCGTGATGAGGGAGTACGGTTGGACCACGGGCAAGTCACTCCCGACCGACTGGGACGAAGCACTGTCCGACGAATTCGACAGAGCTGCAGCCGCCATGCAAACCACCAACCAACTTCCACCCAGTAGCGGGAAACGTTTTGCGTGAGTATAAAGTATGACGGAGGAAGTGTTTTAGGTAGAGAAGTGGCCTCATCACATTTACATTATGTATATATAATCATATCATATACGTTTGCATCAATTCATTGTGTGCTTATGGTCAAGGTTTACGAAGAAGCGCCACTGTATTTGGGCCAAGACGGCAGGTTTGAAAGCATAATGTAGTGTGCCCTGATACGATCGCTTGTGTTTCTTCTCACCTCTCGGTTTGCATTCACCTAATAACAACTTTCACAGCTTTTTCCGATCGTCGCTAAACTTTCTGTACCATGATACGGGGATGGGGGGGGGGGGGGTTAGTTGATGGCAGTGATTGCTGCTTTTTCGACATATTCAAATAGTAATATTCCTACTCAATGTCAATTTATAGCACCATCTGAAAATGGTGTCTGGATTCCTTACATATTGTGTCAGTCCAGTTTGATTCTCACTGTGTGTGTAGTTGAATGGAATATAGAGCGACACACTGTAGGTTTGTGCGATCGTGTAAATGTACGCCCCTTGGTAGGGTGCGCTAGTGCTCTTTGCATTGCTTTCTTTTGTCAGACTTGTTGGACCTCGTTAGCCTAGAGGTCATAGTGGAGAGGTGAGGAGCTCTGACACTGTCGCTTTCGGGGTCTCGATAGTCTACCTCAGTCTATAATTTTTCCTGTCATTTTGAAATGATGGGCCTGCTGGGATGGGCTCTGGTAGGCGAACACATCTTCACGACCGTTTTTTGTTTTGTTTGTTTGTTTGTTTGTTTGTTTGTTTGTTTGTTTGTTTGTTTTTGTGCAGACCCCTCGGCCACAATCCCTTGGCTAAGGCAGAATGTAACTTCTCTGACTTATACCATTGAGCTACTTCGATAGCTCCGTGCTTTATACTTTCGGTCGAATACCTCATGGACGTATGTTTGCGTAAAAATCTTGATTTATCTTAAGAAAAAAAACAGACCCTAGAGTCAAAGCTAAATTGCCAGTGGCTCTAGATCAGAGGTTTGTAGACCTACCTGTATTTGCAACGTTTCTTGTGGGAGCCCTAAAGTCAAGTAAACTTTTGCAGAATGACAAGTGATAATGTGATAATATCCAAGCACACTCTCTCACATGCACGCACACACACACTCACAGACACACACATATAATATCACATATATAAACTTTTCAAGTACATATTTCTCATAGAATTTTTGGCTAAATTAATGTTAACGTATTATATACCATATGAAAGGTAATTTAATTGGTTATGAATTTGGTAAGTCAATAAAAAGGGAAATTTTAAGCATGAGTGAACATCTTTGTTTTTCTCTTTCAAGATACAAAAGTAAAAAATGCAAAAAATGAACAAATTGCCATTCATGCGTAAATCCTTTTCCATAAAACAATAAGAACAAAAGACAAATTAAAACAATGAAAAGCATGAATTCAGTTGCAAAAATATACTTATGATCTCTATAATATCTTTGAAGCCCGAAATATCAATAAAGTTTTAAAATAATGGAGAAAAAGGAAGAATTTTCTGTCAAATCCAAATTCAAATGAAATGAGAGAAGAAGCAATATTGACAAAAACGGTAGGCTTTTTAATTGATTTCTCAAATTAGGAAAATTGTGAATTATATTTGGTTCTTGAATGCGTCTCATGAAATCTTAAATAACTAAAGTGAATGAATGAAATAAAGAAATTCTGTTCATTTAATCATCTTTGTGCCCTTACTCCCTATGTCAGTTTAAGTTTGAGTTGTCAGAAAATTATTATTTCCCCCTTAAGTTTCTCCCTTTAATTTTGTTTGAAATTATAAAGAGATAAAGGGAACAAAAAATTATTTTTGCTATTTCATTCATGTCTCTCATTGTGTTAAACTGGTCTTTTGTTATCACTGTTATCTTAAAGGGCATTTGCAAATAAAAGACAAAATGTCAACTTTTGCAATTTTTACTTTTGTGTCTTGGAGGACAAAAACCGAACGTGTTCACTCAAGCGTAAAGTTCCGCTAAATATTGACCCACTATAGGTTGATAGCCAATTAAATTACCGTTAATATGGTGTATGATACATTGGTTTGACAAAAATCTTCTATGAAAATCATGAACTCGAAAAAGTGTTTACTTTCTTCTTTTTTTTACTGAGTGTATATGTTATAATGAATATGATTATGATATACGTGTGACAAAGTTGCTCTTTCTAATCTGGATCTTTTTCTAAACTTGATATTTTGTTGTTTTCACCACAGGTTTTCTGAAGTGAAGCGAGCCATCGACGATTCCTCCAAGAAAGTCGTGATCGTTAAAGATATGTCGACATCGTTTTACAAGCGCTTGCAGTATTTGCCGTCCAGAGAATCGGGCTTCAAGTTCGTCTTCATCATCAGAGATCCGTATCGTGCCATCTCATCCTTCAGGAAGGCGTCAATTGGTGCGTGGAGGAAGCTGGGCAAGTTCCACGGCGAGGACAAGGATTTCGATCTGCAGGTCGACGACCCTTACTACGCCAGTCAGCGCACCTGTTACGAGAAACTGCACACGGTGTGGCAGCACGTGCGGAAAGAACTAGACCCCAACCCGCTGGTCATCGACACGGAGGACTTCTTAGCGAGTCCTGAGCCATTTCTGCAGAAGATCTGCGCAGAAGCCGGCCTGCCTTACCACGAGGGACTTCTCCGGTGGGACGCGTCCACGGATCCAATCATGAAATGGAAGAATCCCGGTGGCGTGACCCAGATGATGGACAACAGTCTGTCCGACTTCCACGGGACGGCGATCACCAGCTCGTGCTTCATTCCGAGATCGTCGAGCAGGCCTAGGCCTGAGAGATCCAGTCTGACTGAGGATGTACTCTCAGCTGTCGATCGGGGGATGAAATTCTACGAGGAAGTCTACCGGAGTAGATTTACTCCGTAAAGCAAGTTAAACATCAATCCTGATCGATCTCGAGCGATTACTACGAAGATCATTTTTTTAAATATTCTCCCTCTTCCAGTCTCTCAATTAAAAATGCATAATTCATTGCTGGATATAAGGGACTGCAATATTTTGTTTGTTGTCGACTTACAATGATTTAGAGCGTATGCTTGTTTCACAAAATGCGTATTTGGGCGTTTCGATTTGTACAGTTATGTATCTTGTTTGTCATGCCAAATGAGAACATCTTACATATACATAATGTAAAAGGGATTAAAAATTATGTCAGTACTGGATTAGAGTCAATCAACTCTTACACCACTCCTCTCCCCCCCCCACCCCCCCCCCCCCCCCGCAAAAGGTTTGGGGAGAAGAAGGAGAAGAAGAAAAAGGCAAACTTGAGAGGTGCACAACACACAAACTGTATAAGTCATACATTAATTGGAAAACTCCAGCAAAGGCTGAGATCCGAGTTTCAACAGAAAATTCCGACAAACGATTCAGAAAACAAGAATTTAGGACGGCAGTTTTAAACAAAAGTTTGAAAAAAATTTGAAATTTGTATTACAATTTTTTTATCGAGTACATCCGGCATTCTAGATTTATACACAACAACAACATCAAACATAATCCCATCTTAAAAGAGGCAAAAAAGAAAAGTTACTTTCTGGACTTTTTATTTCTTTCTTTTTTATGTAGACAGTACTATATTTTTGCATAATAAATCTCCAACCATAGGTTGCTATACGTGTTCAGTCTTTGACAGTGACATTTAAAGAAGAAGTCTCGAAATTGTCAACAGGGTGAGGTTTTCTTAATGAAATGACTCACGATCGCTCGTTAATTCAAACAAAACTCAATAACCCTCTGATGTGGAAGTGTATATAGGAATAACGTTTTCTTTTCCCATATAGGGTACCTAGCCATGTAATGGATCATGACCGTGTGACCTATAGGAAAGTTTGCATTTTGTAAGGATGTTTGTTGTTGTCGTTGTTGTTTTTAACTAACAGTAATGTGACTATGTTGCGGCTGAAAATGGAATACAAGACATATATTAGAGTCTGCCAAAACACTTGTGTCTTGTTAGATTATTCTTGATTAGCTGACAGAACTGAGCCTTGACTAATCTTCTGAAATAGCAGCGCCCATTATATCATTTAGATTTGTTCTTTTGTCCTATATTCTTGTTCAAAGTCAGTGTACGTTTGCGCCTGTTTGCTTTATTATTACAAACTTTACGATTAAAGTTTACCATCATTATAGACACGTCATCATTATTCTGCAATGGTACTGACATTTTCTATACGGTCACATCTAAAAACTCATGTCACGACTTGATGTAAAAATAGACAAGATTAAAACTTTAAAGGTTCATATTATGGCAATGTGAGATTTCTTAAAATTACTCTTCCAGGTATTGAAAGTACTACATTTAAGAGATTGAAAATAAGTTAAGAATTATTTGATATTCAAATTTTATTATGAAAGTTTGACTGTTTTAAAGATAAAGCTGCTATAATTCATGATGTCGAGAATAATTATGTGACAATCTCCAAGTTGTGTTATCAAAGCAGTATGTGAAACACCTATATGCTGTTTATATTATCCATATCGTGTAACCATGGCAACCCAGCAGTGTAGTGATAAGAATATTACTAGGTTCACTTCGAAGACTCAATTTCATCATAATATGACAAATTGTCACACTCTGTGTTTGACTCACGTCATGTTCGGCGAGTTTGAGAGTCTGCCAAAACTCTGCTTTCTTTTTTAATTCTCCTTAATTAGCTGACAGAACTGAGCCTTAACCTGTCTTCTAAAATAGTAATGCCCGCTACGTAATGCACATTTGTTCTTTTGTTCTATGTTCTTGTTCAAAATCAGTGTATACGTTTCTGTTTGTTTGCTTTATTCTACATTATGTATTGCAAACTTTAAGAACAAAGTTTACCATCATTATAGACACGTCATCATTATTCTGCAATGGTACTGACATCCTTCTATACGGTCACCTCTAAAAACCCATTATTAATTTACAATTTTAAAGGCTCGTGGTAATTCGCAATGTGAGCTATTTGAAATTACTCTAAACAGAAATTGAAAGTACTTTATTTGAGAGATTGGAAAACAAATTAATGAAGAATTGTTTGATATTCAAATTTTATTATGAAAGTTTAGTTGTTTTAAAGATAAAGGCGCTATAATTCATTGTGTCGAGAATAATTGTGTGACAATCTCCAAGTTGTGTTATTAAAGCGGTATGTGAATCACCTATATGCTGTGTATGTGATCTGTTGGATAACATAGTATGTGTTGTGTGAGAATAGAGACAGACAGTCTTCCTCAAGATACCCGCCAGGCTCACTATAAACACACAACAGGAATGATGTATTGACAATCCATATCGTGTAACCATGGCAACCCAGCAGTGTAGTGATCAGTAAGAATATTGCTAGGTTTACTTCGAATACTCGATTTCATTATGACAAATTTTCACACTCTGTGTTTGACTCGCGTCATGTTTGGCGAGTTTTGAGAGCCTGCCAAAACTTCCCTTTCTTGTTTGATTCTCCTTAATTAGGTGACAGAACTGAGTCTTGGCCATTCTTCTGAAATAGTAATGCCAAGTATGCAAAGTGGATTTATTCTTTTGTTCTATATTCTTGTTCAAAATGTGTGTATGTTTGTGCTAGTTTGCTTTATTATTGCAAACTTTAAGAAGAAAGTTTACCATCATTGTAGACACGTCATCATTATTCTGCAATGGTACTGACATTTTCTATACGGTCACATCTAAAAACTCATGTCACAACTTGATGTAAAAATAGACAAGATTAAAACTTTAAAGGTTCATATTATGGCAATGTGAGATTTCTTAATACTCTTCCAGGTATAGAACTACATTTAAGAGATTGAAAAACAAATGAAGAATTATTTGATATTCAAATTTTATTATGAAAGTTTGATTGTTTTAAAGATAAAGTTGCTATAATTCATTATGTCGAGAATAATTGTGTGACAATCTCCAAGTTGTGTTATTAAAGCAGTATGCGAAACACCTATATGCTGTGTATGTTATCTGTTGGACAACATAGTATGTGTTGTGTGAGAATAGAGACCAACAGCTTTCCTCAAGATAACAGCCAGGCTCACAATATACACACAACAGGAATGATGTATTGACTATCCGTATCTGGTAAACATGGCAAACCAGCAGTGTAGTGATACATTGAAGACGCACATTTTTTGACATTTCATCACAATATGACAAATTTTCACACTGTTAGTTTGACTCGCCTCATGTTTTTAGCAAGTTTTCCGAATTTGAGATATTTGACGTACATCATGTAGCAATCGGGCATCATTGCATTCGTTCTGAAGCGAAAATCCGTTCTGATAAATTGAACTACAATATCTAATTGCTATTTTTCAAAGGTTTCCACACATCCTCAATATTGATAGTACAGAATTTGAACGATAAGAACAGCGTGTTTTAATATGCTTGCAGAAGTCCGCCTGTGTTAGGGTGTATAGGTGATTGATATAAATTTTATGAGTCCAATATGAGCTCCCTCGTGGAGACTTCCATGAGCTCCCTCACGGAGACTTACAATATGAGCTCCCTCGTGGAGACATTATGAGCTCCCTTGCGGAGACTTCAAATATGAGCTCACTCGTGGAGACGTTATGAGCTCCCTCGTGAAGACTTCTATGAGATCCCTTGCGGAGACTTCAAATATGAGCTCCCTCGTGGAGACGTTATGAGCTCCCTCGTGGAGACTTCTGTGAGCTCCCTTGCGGAAACTTCAAATATGAGCTCCCTCGTGGAGACGTTATGAGCTCCTTCGTGGAGACTTTATGAGCTCCTTCGCGGAGACATCATTATGGTATATTTGATATTCGTGTTTGATATCTTTAAGCTTTTCTATCTGATTTATGTCAGTATGTCTGGGGCAAATTATTTGTTGTATAAGCCCGCTTTTCTCTCTCTCTTTTTTCAATAAAACACAACAAATAAATTTTAGTTTGTTATCAAGAGGGATCGTCAACAGAAAAGTACATGATTGTAATTTATTCTTCTTCTTTTTTTTTTCAATTTATATTGATTAAAAGAAAAGCAATGTCCACCAAGATTTACCATCAAGTAATTCCTACGATTGCTATACATGGCCCTTTCACGTTATCACGTTGCTTTCTTCATCATTTCCGACCTCTTCATTTTATCATGAAATTTACCACCAAATACGACGTGATGAGGCAATATTAGTATACACACATAAAACACACATCAGCGAGGTTAAGGTTGAGAAAAATTGAGACTACAACATTTTGTGACGTCATGCATGGGCAATGATGTCAAGAAAATAAAAAATTAATTCCACAAAACTTCATTTTTCAATGTTATTACACATCCCTTCGACTTGTTGTTGACAGACGTTAAAGGTAATATCATTCCCCCTGTTTTTGAAAAAAGGTAGAACAAGCGCTCTTCATTACGCTAGAAAAGTGAAAATATATTACATTTTCTTTATATTTTCTTTGTATCGTTGTCCGTGATGTCACAAAATGTTGTAGTCTCTTCATTCAGCGATGGGGGCACCAAATCTTGAAAAATGCATAACTTTTAAACGGATCGTCTGATTTTCTTCAACGTTTGCTGATGTATCCTACTGATACTGCTGTATTTCCCTCAATCCACAGTATATATTCGAATTTCATTCTCCTTTAGAAGTCGACGTCTTGAATTGTGAATGAAGGCATGTTATCAGAGAGCAAAGTTCAATTGAGTCTTTTCCGTCAAACGACGTACAGTAAACAATCACAAAACGTCTTTGCAACCGCCTCGTCTCACGTAATATGGTGCAATACGCATTAGAGTTGGATGTGGGCATGGTTAAGGGATTTGCAAGCATGTCTTTTCAGTTACTTCTAGTCCGTGAAGAAAGATATCCCTTTTATTTCACTGTACTAGTACTTTGTTGAAAATAAATAGATAAAACGCCGTGTACTGAACTTCGGCATTGTCAGATAATCTTTCCTGTACGTTTAATGCATTGTGCTGTACAGTAATTTATCTTCAAAGGAAAACGAAAAAGCAACGTATACTTTCTCCTCATTGACGGTGTTCTATGGTGAGAAGAGTGCTATAAGAATGTGACTCAAATAATTGTTCGGCTTTGTTAATTAATGCTAACCACGTATTGTGATACAAAAAAAAAAACCTTTGTCTTCAAGTATAACGGTTACATAACGATTCAAAATGTAATGAAACAAAAAATGAGGAGTCAGCGTTCAGTAGCTACGAGAAAAGTTCGCCCCTAGTGTCAAAGACAGGTATACGCCACTTCCGTTTGTTTACACAGTGATTGGACCCTGAGAATAGCAAATATGATATTATTTTTTTGCTTTCAACGGGGGGGGGGGGGAATCTTCAATCCATTTTCGAGCGCTCTTCTTTTGTTTTCTTCTTTCTTTTTCGTTCTCGTACGTCGTGTCCACGCCACTCTTGCACTACAGCGCTGAGAAAAGTCGTACCAACGTCAGCAGAACATAAGACATCCACACACCTTGCTATCAAGCTTTTCGCCGCCCTCCATGAGAGCATAATTATATAACCTGGGTCTCCAGTGCCTGTACACTGCACAGGTAACATCAAGTCCGAGTTCGTGAAGACACCTGCATTTCACCTACATTTCTGTAATAGCCTATATCTTCCACGATCATGTCAGCACCACACGACACCAGTGACAAGCGGGCTCGCTTGTACTTCATCTGCATACCCCGCAGTGGTTCTACGTCCATACTCAAATGTCTGAGCTTCTTCGACGAGAGCGAGGTCTGGTTCGAGCCCTTTGTCATCTGCCGCATCGTGATGAGGGAGTACGGTTGGACCACGGGCAAGTCGCTCCCGACCGACTGGGACGAGACACTGTCCGACGAATTCGACAGAGCCGCAGCCGCCATGCAAGCCTCCAACCAGCTTCCACCCACAGGCGGGAAACGTTTTGCGTGAGTTTATAGGCCTATTATATTCTAACTGGAAGTGTTTCAGGCAGAGATATTGCCTCATTAAATTCTCCTTTACATGATTGTTATCATGAACACCTCATATACTTATTTATACAGACGTTTACATCTTCATTTTGTGTTTCATTATATGAAAAACGCTACAATATTGTGCCAAGGCGGCCGGTTGAAAACACAATGTACAATGCCCTGATAAGATTGTTTGAATTTTATTGACATTTACTTGAGAACAAATTTAGCAGCTTGTTCCGATTTTTCTAAACTTTAAGTACAGTAGTTATTGGTAAACTCGGCCTAGTGGGGTAAACTCGGCCCCTTGTAATGCGCGCATTGGGGGCCGAGTTTACCCATAACTACGGTACCATAATACGTGGGGGGGGGGGGGTTTAAAGATTGCTGCTTTTCGGTATATTCAAATAGTACTATTCCTCCTAGCCTTTTGTCAAGGCCCTCTCGCTGTAATGGGCGAGCGAAGCTAGCCCAGCCGAACGCGACGCAACCCCACTCAGTTGGGCTCTCTTCACCATAGAGCGAGAGGGCCTTGACAAAAGGCTACCTCGCGCAACCCCACTCAGCTGGGCTCTCTTCACCATACAGCAAGAGGGCCTTGACAAAAGGCTATATTCAATTTGATGGACTGTCTGAAAATGGTGCCTGGATTTGGAGCAATGTGTGTCAGTCAAGTTTGATTCTCACTGTATAGTGTGAACTGTTCGAGCTATACACTGTGGGTTTTTGCGATCTTTAAAAAAAAAAGGATGTGGTAGTGTGCTTCGCCATTGCTTTCTTTTGTCAGTCTTGTTGGACCTCGTTAGGCTAGAGGTCAGGGAAAAGGTGATGAGTGAGGCGCTCGATATCCTATCTCATCAGGGAGGTGAGACTCGTCTCACCTCACGATCTCATCAGTCATGTCCTGTCATAAGGAAATGATGGGGTTTAGTAATTGTAGGTGAACAAACAGTCTTTGTAATTTCTCATGCCAACCCCTGGCTATAACTCCTTGGCTGTAGCATGAGTGTAACCTATCCGACTTTCCTTTCGGTCGAATACCACACGAAGGTGTGGTTGCATAAGGGATAGCGATTTACTTTTAAAAAAAGAGCCTGGTGTCAAATATGAACTGTCAAAGGCTCTGTTACAGACATATGTATTGAAAGCGTTTCTCGCGGAGTTGTTTTAAAATGGGTACATTAAATAAATTTTTGCAGAAGGACAAGGCTAGTGATAATGTGATCGTATTCAAGCAAACACTCTCACACACATGCAAACACACGAACACACACACACACACACACACACACACACACATAATTATGTCTTACAATAGGTATGATTATGACATACTCCAGTATGTGTGGCGACGCCAGGGTCGCGTCAGCCTTCACTTGTGCCATACACAGATAATACAGAAATAGTTAGATGGAATCATGCCATACATTCCCATGCTGAGGATCAACTTCCATCACTCTTTCAAATTTGCCATGATTATATTTCATTGTTCCACCACAGGTTTTCTGAAGTGAAACGAGCCATCGACGATGCCTCCAAGAAAGTCGTGATCGTCAAGGACATGGCGACATCGTTTTACAAGCGCCTGCAGTATTTGCCGTCCAAAGCTTCGGGCTTCAAGTTCGTCTTCATCATCAGAGATCCGTATCGTGCCATCTCATCCTTCAGGAAGGCATCGATTGGCTCGTGGAGGAAGCTGGACAAGTTCCACGGCGAGGACAAGGACTTCGATCTGCAGGTCGACGACCCTTACTACGCCAGTCAGCGCACCTGTTACGAGAAACTGCACACGGTATGGCAGCACGTGACGAAAGAACTAGACCCCGACCCGCTGGTCATCGACACGGAGGACTTCTTAGCTAATCCTAAGCCGTTTCTGCAGAAGATCTGCGCAGAAGCCGGCCTGCCTTACCACGAGGGACTTCTCCGGTGGGACGCGTCCACGGATCCAATCATGAAATGGAAGAATCCCGGTGGCGTGACCCAGATGATGGACAACAGTCTGTCCGACTTCCACGGGACGGCGATCACCAGCTCGTGCTTCATTCCGAGAGCGTCGAGCAGGCCTAGGCCTGAGAGATCCAGTCTGACCGAGGACGTACTCTCAGCCGTCGATCGGGGGATGAAATTCTACGAGGAAGTCTACCAAAGTAGATTTACTCCTTAAAGCAAGTTAATCATCAATCCTGCTCGATCACAAGCGATTACTACAAAGATCATTTTAGAAATATTCTCTCTTTTCCAGTTTCAAATATTCTGTCAATCAAAAGATAATAATTCATTTGTGGATATAGGAAACTGAGGTAGTTTGTTTGCTGTCGACTTGCAATGATTTAGGGTCAGTGCTTGTTTCACAAAATGCGTATTTGGGAGTTACGTTTTGTACAGTACGTTATCAATATACCTTATTTGTTATGCCAAATGAGAACAAGTTACTAGTACATGTACATAATGCAAGAGGGATTAAAAATTGTATCAACCCACGTCGATCATTGATCAGAGTCACTCAACTATTTCTTTATCGAGTACAATCACTATTCTAGATATGTAAGCAACAACAGGAAACACCAAACATAATCGATAAAAGGAGGCAAAAATGAGAGGTTGCTTTCTCGATTTTTTCTTTCTGTCTTTCTTTAGGTAGACAGTACTACATCCAACCATAGCTTGCTATGGTTGGAGATTGTTCATTCTTTGATAGTGACATTTAAGAACCAGAGCAGAACCGAGCCTTGACCAGTCTTCTGAAATAGTAATGCATGTTATGTAGTGTAGATTTGTTCTTTTGTTCTTGTTCAAAGTCAGTGTACGTTTGCCCTTGTTTGCTTTATTATTACAAACTTTACGACGAAAGTTTACCATCATTAGAGACACGTCATCATTATTCTGCAATGGTGCTGACATCCTTCTATACGCTCACCTTTAAATACGTATATGTTACTTACGACTTGATGTAAAAATGGACAAGATTAAGATCTTGAAGGTCCATGAGCAATATTGCAGTGTGAGATTTTTTACTCGTAACAGGTACTGAAAGAACTTTATTTAAGAGGTTAAAAACAAATGAAGAATTATTTGATGTTTAATTTTTGTTATCAAATGTAATTGTTTTAAAGATAAAGCTGCTGTAATTCATGATGTCGAGAATTCATTGTGAGGACAACTCCAAGTTGTGTTATTAAAGTAGTATGTGAAGCACCTATATTCCGTGTATGCGATCTGTTGAATGACATAGTATGCGTTGTGAGAGAAGAGATACACACAGTCTTCCTCAAGATACCCGCCAGGCTCACAATAAACACACATCAGGAATGATGTATTGACAATCCATGTCGTGTAACCATGGCAACCCAGCAGTGCAGTGATACTTCGAAGACACACATTTCATCAAAATATGACAGATGTTAACACTCTTTGTTTGATTCGCCTCATGTTTGGCGAGTTTTTCGAAGTTGAGATATTTGACATACATCATGTAGCAATCGGGCTTCTTTGCATCGACAGTATCGTTTGTGATCGATAAGGGCACACGGCCTCTAGCAGAGTTGGTTCTGCGAAGGCGTAATCGCCCAGAGAAAGGGTCTTTTAGTTTCACGTCGAAGAAGAGCAACCTTCATGTTTTCATATTAACCAAAGAGGTCCTTTCGGATTTCGCCCATAGGTTTCCAGAAATGAGAAAATCGAAGAGCCGGAAATGGAATCGTCTGCCTGGAGAAGTTTCGTTTGGTAATATTTATGCGCGCGGGAAGAGGTCCAGGGAAGCACAGGAAGAAAACAGCTGCTCTGCACGTTTCCCAGGATGCAACTTGACGTCCTTTCTTTTTGTCTCCTCATTCCTGTTTTGAAGCATATTATCTCATCATAAACACCCACGCTGCATACTGGGGGAAAGAAAACCGCCCACTCCCACAACAATTCGCAGAAAGGTGGATTTTGTCAACAGGTGTCATTTTCATATTCACTACAATTTCTACGAGAATTTACAGGAATTCTGAAAGAAGAGAGCAAATGCCAAACAAACACCGACAGTGTCCCAACGACTAGTTTCTCTGTTGATATTCATCTGATGTGAACCATTCTGTCAATTATCCAATGATTAACAGAAAACTTGACATACAACATGCAAGGGAACGTGTAAAAATACATAATTATGTGATCTGATCTCAGTGTATGACTATGCATGATGCATTTTTATGATGCATACATTGGATATCATCGACTGTAAGTGAGATTTGATGTTTGTGCTCGTACATTTTTTGTTGTTATTAGGTGATGTCAATATTTACACACTCATAGAAACATAGAGAGGTGAATAGAAAACTACAAAAATATTTTGATATAAATAGATACAGACATAATCATTATGACAAAATTATAGCATACATGTATCATCCGATATATGTGTGTGTGTGTGTGTGTGTGTGTGTGTGTGTACATATATATATATATATATATATATATATATATATATATATATATATATATATATGTATATATATGTGTGTGTGTGTGTGTGTGTGTGTGTGTGTGTGTGTGTTTATTCAAGTGTGAATAAAACCTGAATCCTGAGGGCTGAAGGCATAGGGGTGGGTTGGGGGTGCATGTTGGCGTTGTGAGGGTGTGTGTGTTTGTCGCAAATGGCCTCGTTTTTTTCTTTTTTTTATGCCTCCTCCACGAAGTGGTGCCGGAGGCATTATGTTTTCGGGTTGTCCGTCCGTCCGTCCGTACGTCCGTCCGTTTTCGTTTATGCGATAACTTGAGTAATATTGACTTGAATTCTACCAAACTTGGTCCAAGTATAAAGTATGATGGGGCAATTAGTTGATAAGATTTTGGGTGAAATCTGCCAAAGGTCAAAGGTCAAAGGTCAAGGTCAAATCATGAAATTGTATCCGTTTACGCGATAACTCAAGACTGGATCGAGCAAATTTAACCAAACTTGGTCCAAGGATGATATATGATGGGACAGTTAGTTGAGTAGATTTTAGGGACATTTGCAAGAGGTCAAAGGTCAAAAGGTCAAGGTCAAATGCTAAAAATGTTGCTATTTCCCCAATATCTGTGCAATGCCCCAAGGTATTTTCTTGAAACTTGGTGTAGACATGTACTACTGAAATGTACACGTACTAGTGAAATTGGAGTGAATTTTGAGTGAAAATGTTCATTTTCACTCATTTTGGAGTGACCTCAGGGATCACTCGAAGATTTTGGAGGGATCCCTGACGTCACTCTAAAACGAGTGAAAATGAACATTTTCACTCAAAATTCACTCAAAATTCACTCTAAATTCACTCTTTTTTGTATTCACTCCTTTAAGAGTGAATATTTTCACTCGATTTTTTTTTTAGAGAGTAAACTTATAAAAAGGTCCGTCAGAATTCAAGTAAAAATTCTCAATTCCCCTAATATGTGTACCTGCACTCTTCGACAATTATAGCAAACCCAGTTCAAGGAAAGTGAACATTCAAGTCATTTCTGACAAACCTGTCATATCAATATTTTGCAAGTTATGTGAAACTGTCATTGATCACACATTGTGAAGACATTACTATACGCCTATTGGGAGAATCATGCATTATGGCGGAGGCATCAGTCGCCATAGCGACATTTCTAGTTTTCTTTTTAGAAGCAATAAAATATGCTCCGTTTTGTTTTGAGCAAATTATCTATCATGTTCCCGTTTTGCGGGCTTTTTGCGAGAATATGTGTTAAAAAACAAAACAAAAAGTGAATTTCGTTTCCTTGGTTAAAAGAATTACAATGTAAGTTTGACATTAGTTGCACAATGTTGGTGTTACTGCATTTTGTCCTTATAGTGTAAGATTGACGTTATTTTGTACAATATTTGTGTATAATGCAGTTTGTCTTTGTATAATGATTTGTTTTTGTTTCTGAGAACGTTTCTGTTTCTGTGATATGAAATTGAATGAAATTCGAATAAAGAATTATCAAAAAAGTGTGTGTGTGTGTTTGTGTGTGTGTTGGCGTTGTGTATGTGGTGTGTGTGTGTGCATACACTTGTGTGTTTTTCGCAAATGGAGTGTGATAATTGTGAACAGGGATGAGTAAACTGTTTTAGGTAGGTAGAGTGAGGGATGGGGAACTGGTGGTTAGGGTGGATTTAGGGACATGGGTTATTATTTTGATGTAATAATAAAAAAGGGATTTCGTTTTGATTAATTCAAGAATGCTTTGTGAGATTTTAGTTTGCTGAGGCTCTCTGCCATGCTATCCTTTCATTTGTCTATTTTGTACCATTAAGTAGGCTTGCATGCCATGCTGATTTTTCATTTGTATATCTTGTACGATGAAGCAGAAGCGTTTTTTTTTTTTTTCAGGTTGATTACGTTGATTTAGTTGAATATTTGTATTCGTTTCATTGTGAAAACTATGGTGACATCAAACGGAATTCCAATAAAAAAGAATCATTTTAAAAAGTGTTTCAGTTTGTTCAAAATTAACAAGAATTATGAGGGAGAGTTGATGATCTTCGTCTCAGTAGCCTCATTCATCTCATTCTCTCTTTTCTGACTCTCTCTCTCTCTCTCTCTCTCTCTCTCTTTCTCTCTTTCTGTTTACTTTTATTCCCTTTATTTTTCATTTTTTCATTTTTTCCGCTCGCACGCTAACGGCTCCGATCGTTCAAGCTCGGTCTTAGCAGCTTGTGAAAGGTGAACGTTGAGGACGCTATCAGGTAATACCTCAAATCCGACTTGACACTCCTGAAGAGTCTCAAAATGTCATACCACTTATCACAAAATATAGAATAAAATTCAAGTTCTTGTGTCGCGATGATGAATGATTAAAAATAATGATAATAATAAGGTCTTCATTGTATTCTGAACCCATCATGGATGGTTCTCCAAGGTGTGAAATGATAGAATGTAAGTCTTTTTCCATTAATTTCATGTGCGAACTTCGAAAATCCTAACTGTAATTACGATTTATGAAGACGTTTTTAAATGTGTCAAACTTGATCTCAAATTTCTCTTTTCGCAGGCCCAACTGCTTCTATTCTTCCACAGTTCTACTTCTGACATAATCGCTTGTTGTTTTCTTCTACAACTGTACTACCTTTGTTTGAAACAACGTTTTCTCTCTAATGGATTCTCTCTTCATACAAACATCACCATTATGTCATTATTTATATGGAAATATCATTACTTGTAAGGAAATATGAATTAAAATCAAATTACTCGTTTGTTTGTTTGTTTGCTTGTTTATTTGTTTGTTTGCTTTAAAAAATCGTCACTGTAATGATAATAATCACTGTTATACAGCCGCGACAGACGTTTTTGAATGGTCCCCCCCCCCCCCACTCCCTCGGGTTCTACAGCCCTTGTTATAGATCAGGGGGGTTCATCAAGTTAGTCAGCGCTGACAAGTTGTCAGTCTCTGACAATAACCATAGTAACAGTCAGTGACCAGAGCATCTCAGCCAATCAAAACCAAGGATTTTGCTGAAATTGTCAGTGACTGACAACTTGTCAGCGCTGACTGACTAAATTGATGAAACATCCCCCTGAAGTGTGATTCAATATGATTACAAACCATGCCCAGCGATGTGGACTTGGCGGTAATGAGAATACAAAAAGATATAGTAAGCATGACCGTGGCTCGCACTGCTTGCCGCACAGCAACAACTATGTATGAACAGGTTGCAAAGTAAAGAGAGCGCCAGCACTCGGTAATCTCCTAACAATATGCGATCATCAGGATACAGCCGATTTATGGTACAACTACTAATATGCTGCATCATCTTCGAAAGAGTCATGTAGCAGAATACTAGGTTTTTCTCTCTTTTGGGGGGATGGGGTGGGGTGGGGTGGAGGATTTTCTGTTTCATTTCATGATGAGCAGCACCTATAAGCATGAATGAAACATTGGCGTCCCAAAGCGTTCAGAATGTGATCTAGCTATACTAATCAGCAGTCATTAGGGCCTGTATTAGAGCATCAATTCATAACACTGAAACTTTCATGAAAGTAGTGTACGTTATATCGAAATATAATGAACGTTAACTTATTACATGGAAGCATTATACATTGTATTCGTTACCAGAATTTGTCTTCTGTGCAAGTTTTATGATTGTGGGGTTTGTTAGATGCTTGTGTACTCAGGAGAAGAATGGAGGCATGACTGCTTGGCTCTGGATTCAGAATGCAAGTGTTCTTTATTCACTGTTCTCTAGTATATTATTCCAATGCATTACATTTGATACATCACTGTACATCATGTTTACAAAACATGTCCCGGTGACTTTCCGGCGTTGTTTACATTTACATCGTTGATATCGTGAGATGAGGTGAAGACAAATGACAAGGGGAGCGGAAAGGAAGTGGGAATAGAAAGTGGCTGTCAGCATATCAGAAAATCTTGATGAGAGGAAGAAACCAGAGAACGATAAGAGCTTGACTGTGGAAGGGTGTCGGTGAGATGGATGACTGGAATGAATGAGACATGCTGTTCACTGCCACACCATAGATAGACAGACATAATACTTCTTGTGCAGACACAATAGCAAACTTCCATGATACTCTGCAAGTTGCCACCTTTCCTGACATTGCAAGTTTCTTCAGCTGAGAAAAGCAACGAAGTACAGGAATTTGAAAATACGCCAACTTTACCAAGCAATATACTTTCAAGGTGCACGCGGTGGGAGTCTATGCGCGCTACAGATGAATAAAGATACATTGTCTACAAAGAGCACTCATTAGCGAGCTTAAGATCTGCGACGCGAACGCTAAGACGACGCAGCCTCTCGGGTTGGACAATACAGACAGCAGCTGCTTCGCGAATGTGCAGAACATCATTTTTGCCTAATTGGCGTCGTCTTAGCGTTCGCATCGCCGATCTAAAGGTCGCTGAAAGAACAGAGGAGGACGAAGGAACAGTCTGACACGTTACCGCGAAACCCCAGGAAATGGCCAATGAAGGATATCCAACTTTTGATATTTTTAAATTCGCAGGGACTCGTCGAAGCCTTTCAGTGTGAGATGATTTATCTCCCAATATTCAAGAGATCCTACTCTACAGACGCGGTGGCGAGAAAACGTGCCACCACAAATGAACAAAGATTTGAATGAATCGCCGGCTTTGTTTTGAAGCTGAGGTGCCGTCAAAGCAGCAGACGACGGGGCAATTTCAAACCACCATGTCTATTACACTCATGGTAATAACATTCTTCATAAAAATCAAAGTTTTTGATCGAAAAGCCAAAGACTTTTAAATTCGACGATCAGATTGGCAAGATACTAAATTTTGAAGTTTTAACGGGTATCAAGTTCATCATTCAGTCAATTTAAGTTATTTTTACAGCTTTATCGGCTTTGATGTCTGCAGCTTATCAGGATCACATGGTGATGAACATTGATGAATAATAAGTACAGGTCTCCAGGCGAATCTTAAAGGATTCAAGACATGAATACAAATGCTACAAAATTAAAGACTAATACCACATGTGACATAACCAAGTAGCCTTCTACCTGTATCACATAAAGAAAAGAAAAAGATTGTTCATTCGACCGCCAGTCTCTGCATGAATGCCGAAATATTATGGCTAGTCGATCGAATATATAAGGACACTTGTATATATAAGAGCGCTTTAATAGCGCCTGTCAGACACATTGTTTTGTTTTTGTTTTTGTTTTTTCATACTGATGTACCAGTCGTTTGTCTCACTTGGGTCGTGGTCCTTGCTTGGTGAGATATATCGCAGAACGACCTTTGCATGTGCTATCAGAACATCCTTGCCACGATTAATAGATAATAACATACAATGAACACACATATTTCTGTCTTGTATACTAGAGTATGGCAATATTTCTTCTTGTAATAATACACACTTCGTTGTGTATAGCCATAGGATTAAATGAGGGGAATTTCTTAAAGACGTCGTTTTCACACATATACATGATTATGTTTACATACATACGCAAACATACACATGATAATACACAATTGTGGTATGTGTGGAATCCAGGCAAATCGTAGTAGTACTTTAGTTTGTACAATGAGCAAGTTCTTACAAAAAGGGTATGTTTATACGTCTTTTCATTTGAAGATAAAATATGAAAAAGTAATTACCTATACGTAAACAAACTGTTTAAGGGAATGAATGTTTACACTGTGTATTTCTTATTCTGTGTATAGATTATACCCACCACTCTGCATGTGTGTGTTTCTAACAGGCATTTGTGTTAAACTGAGCTCTTTTTTGGCGGTGTAAATCCCTGCGATATTTTAAACCAAAATTTCCTCACCATCATCCGCTCATGTTTAATCCGAGCTTAATTGAGAACAAAAAAGGAAAAGAAAAGGAAGAAAAAAAAAGTTGTATGAACTACTCACTTCCATGTGGCAGAGCGGCTTATAGGCATCACTACCAAAACCTCGTGTGGTGGTGGCGGTTATGGAGGGAGGCGGGGGGGGGGGGGAGGGGTTTAAGGGGCATCGGAGAGTGAGGCCTTAGAACAGAAGCAGGCTCTTAAGGATAGCATAAAGGGGAAGTCCAGTCCAAATATAAGTTAGTCTGATAAGAAAGAGTAAAATATTACGAGTTCAACGGTATAATTTTGATTGAAATCGGATGAAAAATAAGGAAGTTATGACATTTTGAAGTTTTACTATTTTGGGGGGAAACGGTTCTTGAACAGTCAATATGAATATGCAAATGGCAAAGTGAGCATGTCATTCCCTCACAACTTACAATATATATAGTTTGTACATGAAATTTTTCATTCAAAAGCAATTATGCCCCAGGCTCAAATCCTCGTATATCTAACTGATCACTATTCTGACATTATTCAACCAGGAATGATTATGTTTCAGACTTCAATGACAGAAACATTGAATTTTCGTCATTTTTTTTTTTTTTGGTACACGATCAATTGAAAATTGTGAGGGTATGACATGATTAGCTCACTCATTTTCATATTCATATCCACTGTACAAGAACTGTTTTGGAGAAATTATCAAAACTTCAAAATGTCATAACTTCCTTATTTTTCATCCGATTTCAGTCAAATTTTTACAGTTGAACTCGTAAGATTTTACTCTTTTTTATCAAAGTAATTAGGACTGGATTTCCTCTTTAAGATGACAACTAGCTGTAACTTACGGATCTATCATGCAAATTTTGTTCTAAAATGTTAAGAGATTATGATATGCTCGATATGTGATATGATACAATGATGTGATATGATGTGATATGATATGATATGATATGATATGATATGATATGATATGATATGATATGATATGATATGATATGATATGATAATAGATAATCCACATTAGCATAATCGATATGGTATGGTATTATGATATGAGTATTTTATAGTCTGTTCAATCATGATAACACACATATTGGTTATGCTAAAACAATTAAAAAAAAGTAATATACTTCTTCTTATAGACATCTGAAACATGCAATTATATCTCCCGGAAATGAAGTCATACTAAGAGTTTTTGTTTTGTTTTTATTCCGTTTATTTACTGTTACCTTCCTGACCACTGGACGTCATCTACCACTTGTAACTCCGTGAAAATTTTGAAAGAGTGCGTGCAGCCTGGTCTACAGGCATTGGAACTTGATCATGAGACCGTAGTGTCCTGTCGTGTCTTTTTACTGGCTGCATAATCTTTTGGTGTTGATATATTCCATTTCTGTTGCTGCTGATGACGTCTCGATGCACTTAAAGGACTAAAAGGGAGAACAAGATCGAGAGCAACGTCCACCTCAAGTCTAATTTTTTTCACTATATATAATATAATTATATATATATATATATGTATATATATATATATATATATATATATGGATTGAGAAAATGCAGCAATATTAATAAAAACACATCAGTAAACATTTGATGAAAATCGGACAATCCGTTCAAAAGTTATGAATTTTTTTTTTTTAAAGTTTGAGTGCCGCCATCGCTGGATGAGAAGACTACTACAGCTTATGATGTCACATGTGTACACAATAATGAAAAAATAAAGAAAATTCAACATATTTTCACTTTTCTTGCATAATAAAATAGAACTTGACTTGCCTCTATCAGAAGGCAGGGGAATAATGTTACCCTTAACATACGTCAGTTACACGTCGAGGGAATGTGTACTTTTTTTTCAAAAAATGAAATTTTGTATAATTCTCTTTATAATCATTTTCCTTTTAACGTTCTACGCATGTGACATCATAAACTGTAGTAGTTTTCTCATCTAGCAGTGACTGCGCAGAAACAATTTAAAAATTCATGTTTTGAACGGATTGTCTGATTTTCCTCAAACTTTCACTGATGTGTTCTATTATATAACATTGCTGCATTCTCTCAAATATAAATGTGCATGAAGGCAAACTTGTCCTTTAATTGGTAGTTATCATTCATTTTCATAGATTATTTTGTTTCCAGCCAGTTCGAGATATATTTGAATGTGTGTACTACATGTGGAAACACTGTTTAAAGCCCATGTGATCGAATCTCATAAAGATCAATGTGACAGGGGAACACACTGTGGTGATAAGCAGCAAATATTTTCGCATCATAAGAAGGCTACTATAACACACGGCTCTCACACTGTTTTGTAACCATTCACTGTTACAATTCATTGTCGCTATATAAGTGAATGTGTGTACCATTATGATGCCAGGTTGCCAATTAACTTATCCACATAGTTTCCCTCCACACTACATCAAACAAGCAGTGTGTACGCCTACTCGGATCCCGCCAAACCAGCTTTTAAGAATCGCTCCAGTGTGGATGTGTTCACTAATAGTATACGTTACTAAGTAATTTATGGGATATAATGTGTGTGTGTGTGTGTATGTGCATGTGTGTGTGTGTGTATGTGTGTGTGTGTGTGCGTGCGTGTGTGTGTGTGTGTGTGTGTGTGTGTTGCTAGTATGTGTGTTGTGTGTGTATGTGGGTGACGATTGTGTTTCCCCCAAGGCTGCATTGGATAGCAATGACCTCTTAATGAAAAACCTTCGCCAATCTGGCACTCATTATCGTTTGGACAAAAGCCACAGTCAACATTTAACCACAAACGTCAGTTACCAAGGTGTCACACACACGCAACCCCCCCCCCCACACACATACATACATACACACACATACACACACACACACACACACACACACACACACACATCATATTGTACACATAAGCAGAGCAGTGCATATTGCTCTATGGCCACCAAGCATCTAACACACATAGACCTAATTACGCACTGGTTATGAGTTCAATCCCGTCACACATGTACACACACACACACACACACACACACACACACACACACACACACCTATGGTAATATATAAAGAGTGATAGAGGTAGCTAAACAGACATAGATGTGCGCTGTGTTATATTTTGTTTCCACCATTAAAGGTCCAGTTTACCTTTGGCAGCAGTGATTTGAAAAATTTTCAAGATATCACATTTTGATGCGTATGTGTAGGTCAGATGCATCACAAAACATCCTACCATATAAGAATTTTGCAATAGAACCTAAAATATATGAAGATAATAATCACTATTTTTCTCAATAAACCGTAACTGTAGACGGTTTAGTCTGGAAACATTTTTATTATAACCATTGTTCACATTTTGTGTGATTATACTAATTCAAATTTTTAAATTGGTTGTTTCTATTCCTAACTCACATTTAAGACTTATTTTGAAGCATTAGTGCTGGGTTTTTATTTCATTTGCAAATGGTAAATTATGCCTTTAACCAGAAGGTGAAAGGAAAGAAAGAAAAGGAGAAAGAGAGAGGGTTTGGGGTGGGCCGAGCATGGGAGAAAAGAAAGGGTAAGGTGAATGGGTAAGAGAGTGTAATACGTCAGATTAGTGAGAGAACACAATATGATACGCGGTGGTGGTGGAGTGTGTATTTGTGTGGGAGAGAATTTGGTGGTGTGTGTGAATAGACAATCAGGTATACTCATATAGGTATAAAAGGGGATACATAGATATCGTTCGTTATTAGGATTAAACAAAAAAAAAGACTTTCCTCCATTGACTGGTTTGGTACATTTTTAGAGCATTTTCTGTTTGTTTTACCTGCTTATCTAAATTTCAGCTTCCTTGACGTGATTGCGTCAAAACATAATTGTCCACCCACACCCGGCCAAAACATTCACACAATATTCGACGAGAGCAGTCCGCATCTGACATTAACAGTTATCCATTTTGTCGTTTGATTATTGCTCGTACTTATCTGAGGCAGGTAACAGCTGACTAGCTGACCAGGGGTTGCAGCATGGTCCATGGTTGCAGCGACTCGTGCCACTCGAAGACTAAAAAATGGCGTGCTCTCTCACCAAGAAGGCGACTACACGGCGACTTCATCGACGTCTCCAAATGAGTTGATTATTTCATTCGTCATGAAGGCACAGAGACGTCGCCGCGACGTCGCCGCGACGTCGCCACGACGTCGCCACGACGTCTCCGAGACGTCTCTGAGACGTCTTCTTAGTCGCTGAGACGTCTCCGCGACGTCTCCGGTAGATCGACAATGGGTCTCCGTAAAGTCGCGGAGACGTCTTTGAGACTTTAGTCTGCGTGACTTTGCGGTGACCAAGGATCGATCTCTGCGACCAGCTGATGACCGGGAAGAGTCTCCGAAAAGAAAAAAAAAATCGAATATTTTCGATTCTCTCACGACTCCCTGGAGACTCGGTTAGATTCCAGAAGGCGTCGTGAAGACATAGCGGAGACGTTACGGAGACGTCTCCGCGACCAGGGAGGTGAGTCACCTCCCTGCCGCGACCAAGGAGACCCCAGTCTCGACCATCTGAATCTCCAGCCCAATGAGATATCTACTATAACTTTACGTAACATTATTACTTACAACTGACGATTTCATTGAAGCCAGACTCTAGGAATCCTCTTGGTTCAACGTACGCCCTTCATGCGCGAGACACTGCACTGATAATAAAATAAGGAAACAAACACTTCCTGACTGACAGAAGATACGTCCGAATGTAATATATTTGTATATGTTTCTATGTCTGACCTCAACACAAACCGCACTAGATAGGAAATGTTGGGGCATTGTAGGGGTTTTTAGTGGAACATTGCAAATTCAAAGGAATAGTCTTTGTGACTGGTGTCGATTGTCCAAGGTTGGAAGCTGACAACAGTCGTTTCGATGCGCTTACAGCCGTTATAACAGAAATCAAACACAGACCATATGACCAGAATCTTCGATTTCATAATTTCTCAAACTACACCTGGGTATTCATGTTATTCAAGGTGAAATGCTGATGAAACATTCCTACTTTGGTTTCAGAAATAAAATTGTTGAGATTTGTGAAACATAACTTAATTGATCCTTTTTCATTTTTAAGACCAAAAACCAAATGATAAGACTTGATGTATCTCAGTGAAACAAAGTTTTTGTAGAAAAATCAGCGAAGTGATACAAATAAAAACACCCCCAAAATGGAAAGAAAGCTAAGATTCTTTTCTTAAAGGGTATTCAAATTTTGCTCCCTTTTTTTTTTTTTGTTTTTTTTTTTTTTAAATTCCCCTTTTAATTTTAATCCACGAAAACACCATTACCATCTCTTGTTGTTTATCAAAAATCTGTACTGTCATGTTCCCTTAATATTTCTCTTTCCCGTCTGGTCTAGATTCGAAGAAACCATATCGACCAGGATCGAACGACGATGGGCTGAGTGTACAGAATTCGCGGATCGAAACCAGGAAAGGGACGGACCAGCTGCTGTTGGCGACGCATTACAAGTTAATCCCCAAACCACAGACCTTTTTTAATGGGTTTTTTATCACTTTTCGATTTAATCAATGATATCATGTCGTTTGAGAGAACCCTTACAGCATGAAACAGATTTTTGAAAATTAATAATTATGCTTAATTAAGATGAAATCCGAAAATCAGGCAATACTAGTAAAACAGATACTTATATCAAAGGCTAGCTAATCACATAACAGGCAGGTAAGTGAATAGTGGTATAAAGACCATTGAGGACCAGCTTTTTAAAATGTAATTTGCTATTGCACCTAAACGGTCACTGATGGTGATGTCAGAGTTAATATGACTTCATCAGGGGCGGATCCAGGGAGGACCGCAACCCCCCTTTATTTTTTGTCGAAACAAAAGAAATAAAAAGAAAAAAATGGGGGAGGGGTGCGTGCGCCCCCCCCCCCCCTTTAATTTTGTCAACGCGCCCCCTCTTTACGGGATTCCTGGATCCACCCCTGCTTCATGACAGTGCTAGTTGGCTGAAAAGGTGGGTGTAAGTTGATAGCTAGAACGTTAAGTCAAGTCACTACTACTCATATATCAGCTATTAAGGAAAAGTCTCACACTGGTTTAATGTATATTATTTTGACTCAATCGTAGCAGCTTGTCAGTGCGTGTTGGTTTTTTAAAGAACTTATAAGAGAAATCTGCTCAGAGAGAATGATAACAAGGAATCGATCTTTATCAATCGTAAAACTGAACTTTCAACCGTGTTTTTCTCCCGACAGAAAGGGAGCCCGCAGGTGCTGTTTCAACATTTAAAGAATGATATTAAAGCATGTTAGCATTTATCAGACGTATAAAGAGGGCATGTTGGAGAAATTTTGCTCTTAGCACTGATTTTTCAACGGTATGATTATATGTACACAAATGTTATGCAATGATAGTTGTCATGTACATGTACTGTGGTAAGATTATTATATTGTCTACTCATTTTATTTTTTTTTGTTTTGTTAATTCATCCAATCATGTTTGGTTGTTGAAAGAATGTTTAGTATTGCTTAAAGCCTAAAAATAGGAGTTTTGTTGCTAAGCAACATCCGTAGTCCTTAAGTTTGTAGTGTGTAAAGTCGAGACTGATTCCGCACAATTTAATGAGGGGGAGAAAATACAATGGCTGTGATGTCATCTCAGTAACACGTGTCTCCAATTCAACGCCCCAATGACACTAAAACAACACCACAGAGAGAAAATCAAAATATTCGTAACCATTGAATGCACCGTTCATAAAAGCGTCACGTCTTTGTGGAATAGGTTTGAGGTAAACGAAAAAAAGATTGTGACCTCTCGGCATTTCTTGTGGGATTTTTTGTTTAAAGTCACCTCGTCACTGGTTTACACAATGCTCAGGTAATATACTGATGACGCTATTACCTTCCATAATCGGAGTGCTTTCCTGCCAACAGCTGCCTAGAACTGGTTTTCCTTGTTGACAGCGCGCAGATCACATGTTTCAAAAGTACAGGAATTACCCCGTAGGTCCTCTTGAGTTACACGCCCTATCCTGCGGGGGTATCTATTATACATTTGTTAACATTTCGTTTTATTTTGTTCGTTGATATGGCAGCTTGGATTTCTGTGGTTTGTGCCCTCAAGATCTTAGCTAATCTACATGTATAAGGCGTATACAATGATTCATTAATAGCTTGTATACACACATGTCGAATTTAGTCACCATTGCGTAAAGTCATTTGTGTTTACGTATGATACAATACAATATTATACACATGTATATATATATGTATATATATGTGTGTGTGTGTGTGTGTGTGTGTGTGTAGGATCTATACAGTACACCGATTGTCAATTATGTTCAATGATAATGATAAGTAAACGCCAAAGTAGTGCAGACAATTATTATCATACTTAATATGCTATGTCTTTAAATAGCTGTGTATTCTCTTCGCTTGATATTCAATCATTGAAAGGATATACATGTAGTAACATTATTCGCCATGTACATTAGAGTGTATACTCCATGTACATTAGTGTGTGTACGCCAACTATACTGACAGGGTAAGAAAGAGACCGTGCAATTTACTAGTAATTACCAGTTGACTCGTATTCATATATTACCCTGATCATCTCCTATGGCCAAAAGCCTGTTTAGATTATGTGTCAAATGTTTATAATAATTTTTATACCATTTTTCTTCAGACTACTTGCATACTCACATACACATTAAAAAAACACCCCTTCAAAACTAAGATTCTGACAATGACATGATCTGCTAATCACTGGTAACGTATTACTGTAATATGATTCAATAAAAGACAAGAAATGCATCTTTCCCGAGACCGAGTATAACTTGCATGCTTCCCTGCAATGTCTAATCATTATAGTAGCATATAAAGATGCAAGTTATGTTCAGTCTTTGGAAAGGTGCATATACCAGGGTCTTTTGTTAATCATAGTACTTCAGAAACAGATACCAATTATCATTGACAGAATATATATTTGGAAAGGTTTTAGGGGTGCATCCAAGTAATATGAAAAATAAAATAGTAGAAAAATATTATGAAATATATGGCACGTATTCTCACATTCACTTAGCCTCATAACTGATTCTGAGAGTATCATGAATCAATACAAGTCAATATGAATTTGCATTGCATATTATGCTCTAACCATATAGGCCACTATAATTTTTTTTTTCACAACTATACTGAGAAATATTCAGACTAGTTCTCTCACTTGGGTATATTGTGGAGTTTTGTCCTTTTTTTTCTTTTCTTCTTCTTCTTTTTCTTGTAGATACAATAAACCTGATTTTGCAACATTGTATATTATATGCCTTAATATACTGCGCATGCTATATATGTATGCGTAAACGTATATTTACGTTATCGTTCCGATATTATGAACCTAAAACACAGACAATCATAACCTTTATATAAAGGCTCAATTTTACATGCTTTTGTATGGGTTTCGTTGTATCTATGCTGTACATATTTCACATACCATTGACAAAACATGGAGAATACAATAAAGTAGACGATATTGCGTCACCATCGAAAAAGACTCGTTTCTTCCAAGAGGAAGAGTGAAAGAAATAACAAACGAGACTAGAAATATCTAAGATTAACTGAAACTAAAATATGATTTTTTAGACAAAAACGATGTTCTCCCTATAAAGTATGGCGTCGAAATTTAGAGTAACACATCATTCGTCCAGCTGTACTTGTCTAACCCTACGGAACACAATACATCACCATCTTTATACATGTATAAAAATCACCCTTTGCTATTTCACGCAAATATAAACGTGACCGGAATACCAAGGGGAGAGGTGACAATAAATGCAACAGACCATTTCAATGTCAACTAATAATAAAAAGAAGCCATAAATACGGCAATTTGGAAGTAAGGAAAACAAAATGTCGAGGACGATGCTTGACGTAACGCAGGGTTCATCTGCACATGAAAGTTTGACAGGAATAAACAAGCCCATCACTAGCAGATCAATGGAAAGAAAATGCATTATCTGTTGCATATGACACTAACGGAGAGAGATATTGTACAAAATAATGAACACCATGCCCAACAGGGATAGCGATTTTTTTTTAAACTGTAGTATCTGAAAATCTCGCATATCTAAAATACATGAAAATTTGCCTTAACTTCTTTATAATCAACAATATATTCATCGCCTTTAACATTTCATCTTTTTTCTTTTAATATGTTACCAATGTCCAGATCGAGGGTATAAGATGTATTTAGGTATTTTCCGTCATCTATATATAGACAATCTAACGCCTCCACCTGTATCAAAATCTTCTTTTCCTCAAGTGACACTGTCATGTTTGTTGGGATTGTATTGTGCCTCTTCCTTTGTTAAAATATCGAATAGAAAAGAGTTACAATAATTATAGTAATTATGATAATAATCACTTACTGTCAATTAATTATGATGTTTTGTTTCTATCTCTGTGAAATTAAGACATCGCTGAAAAACAATGAATTCAACAATAAAGTATTTGACAGTGCATCACAAAACCAACATAAAGTAGCAACCCTGATTTTATGTGAGGACCCAAAAAAGACTGGTGAAAATGATCAAACTAGTCAGTCTTGAGGTTTTCATTTAAAGAGCAATAACAGCTGTTCTTCTACACTATTCTTAAGTTTGGGGTCATAAAATGAATGGAAAATTATATTTTTTAGCAGTTTTCCCCACATTTTCTTGGAGAATATTGTGATTCGATGTTTCTTGAAGTCCCGTTTTCATTACTAAAAACAAAAACTAAAAAGACCCTTATCACACTCTTCACATGCAACTCTGATAACTTTTGAATGCATGATGCTACTGCTTTGTAAGTTGGTGTTAGTCATGGATGGAATGTATTAATAAAGCATTGTCAATTTCAGCTTAATCTGATTTCTTCATTGTTTTTACTAAGAGTTATATATCATGTTTTTGTCCAATCCATTGCTCAGAAAACTGATTGATGGTAAGATTAAGTACTATAGAGTACCAGGTACTTGAATAGACCCTGCATTTCAAAGCATCTTTTCTCAGTTAGTGCACACACCATTGCCAGAGTATGAGCTTTCTTTTATTTCCAATATTTAGATAGGTAAAGAGAGTCCATTTGAATTGAGTTATACATCATTTCAAAGCTTAAAGTCTACTCTTTCAGAATCTGCCCTTAACTAAAAATTCATGTCTGGCGACTTTTGTTGGTTTTGTAGGACAGGGTCGGGTGAACGTCAAGAGACCGACACCCACGAGTCATACACCCCACGAGTCATACAGCTCACAAGTCATACAGCCCATGATTTATACAGCTCACGAGTCATACAGCCCATTAGTTCGACACTATAGGCGAAAAAGGCCCACGAGACCGACACATTCAGCGCCGTGTTGTATCTGTCGAACTCGTGGGCTGTTTTTACTTACAGTGTCGAACTCCTGGGCTTTATTTGCCTATTGTCGAACTCATGGGCTGTATGACTCGTGAGCTGTATGACTCATGGACCTGTTTTCAATGTCGAACTCGTGGGCTGTATGACTCGTGGGTGTCGGTCTAGTGGGATGACCCCACAGGGTCGCACATACTATAGTATTGTAGCGCTGTCGCAAAGAATTATGGAAATGGACAGTCCAGCAGTCATTGGAGGAATGTCATGACACATAAAGTAGCTAAATGTTTAAATTGACAATGATTTAATGATGACTGGAAAAGGTAAATGATCTATTACAGCAATCAATCATAAACCAATGATACGTGAACAATCATCAATCGCATGCTATAAAATACATAATGTGCATAATATATAAAAAAAAACCGAAGAGGCGATTTCACAACATGAAGTGCGATGCACTATCATACAATGACCTGATTGTAATGGCGGATTTGTCTGCGTCAGAGCTCATGATAATGTCCAATCTGTAACACATGTAATACACAAAACTTATCACTGATTGACTTTCGAACAACCTTCAATCACGATGAGCAGGTTAGATACACTGCAATGAAACACAATAAAAAGCCACGCTATACTTCCCTGTGAGTGCAATGACTGGATGTTATGAACTATACAACATCCGGGTTACTTGCTAACAGGCGGCAAATAGGCGAGATAAGTAATAAAAACACATAGGTATTCTTCTCTCATGGGTTGATTGAGATCTAGGGTCCGTGATCTTCTACTGATTGAGTCAGGTTCGTTCCAGGTGGTTGCTGTATAGTTTGTGACTCAGCTCAGTTGTAGCAGGGAGGTGGGAAGAGAATCTCTTTCCACCTCCCTGGTTGTAGGTGCAACCATTGTTCAAGAACGTGAACTCCTGCGCAGCCAGGACTATAAAGGAAAGTGCATGGGTGTCACTCCTATAAGACACTTATTTTGGTTAGATTTTTTTTTTTTCGCGAGAGCCACTTACTCCTCCCACCCCCCACCCCACTTCCATATCCAGTCCTGCTCAAGTTTCGATTTCATAGTGTATGGATCTATTTTCTGCTAAATAAGCCAACATCAATATTTGAATCATGTTTGTCATGATGCAATCTTCAGAACAGTTTAGGTTGGTTATATCTCGTGAAATACCGTATGTCCCCCCCCCCCCCCCAAAAAAAAAAAAAAAAAATACAACGGGACTCTCCGCAATGATATCTTTAAAAACAGTGAATCAATCTAAATACAAATTCAGGGTATGAAATAACTCATTGCCCACATCTTACAGAAAACCCCATTCTATTTGCTTCAGTGGTCAAAGAGAAATAAGGAATTTTGTATAGAGGATGTCAGGAATCTCTTCCCTCCAAGTTCTGTCCGATTGTATTCACACACAAGAGCATCGAAGTGCTCAAATTGGAAGAATCAGACTCAGGACATGCTTTACAACAATCTACATTTCTCTGAGACCGCTTAACCAAACTGAATGGGGTTTTCTGCAAAATAGAGCTAAGATGTTATATTTTAAGACCCTGAAGTAGCATTTAGACAGGTCAATCATATTGGGTGTTATCAATTCGAAAATCTGATTGTAATTTCTTTTTGGGACATACTGTACAGTGCGTATCAAAAAAGGGTAATCCGATTTTGGAGGGCTACAATTTTATAATCTAGACCTCCAAAGTTAGATTACCTGTTTTCTTATACGCACTGTGAAGTGGTTTTTTTTTTCTTTCTTTTTGGTGGGGGTGGGGGAGGGGTGAGTGTCGTTATCAGATGAAGTCTATGACAATGTTAGTTGTTTATGACACAATGTAACATGGTCACATATACAGCAAAAACACCACAACTTATGTTCATGGCTTATCCGTCATGTCCCTCTATCTACCATTCCCCTGACCCGAGATGCGAGTTAAATGAGTAAGTAAAGACTTTATGCTCTCATGGGCACAGCTTTTGAAGAGAAACAATATAAAAACAACAACAACAACTGCGTAAGATAATATTCTGCAAGGCATAACGGAGTTATTCATAACTTTTACCCGATAATACTCAATGATATAAACCTCCAAGATCTATGTAGTCCACCAACAAGAAGAATCCAAAAGACTTCTGGTACATGGTGAAAGATGGCAGACGATAAACGCAACCGTTCTGTGAAACCATCAAACCATCAGGGGGCGCCAGCTTGTAATTTAATACTGATAGAATGATGACGATGAATATGAAGGCCTTTGTTTTAATTAAGATGGTTGTTCGGTCGTTGTGCCAAGATCCAACCTGGTTCTCCCCCATGATATGCCAGTCTCCCACAAGAAGATCAAGGCAGAGCTACAAAGACGGCCCCATCGCAACCGAGATGAGATGGATGTTATACATTAGGAAAAACCCTAGAAATTCACTACACATATCACGTGAAAATCGCTGAGATCCGCATGAGAGTCCACAAGGTAACCATGAAAGGACTCTAGAATGGCGTCTCCACGGCCGTCAAGAAACGAAGATTTAGGTGGTCACTTTATTCCTTGTCGCTAAACTTTAGCATGCAAGGGACTTAATGACAGTTAAAGGAAGCAGCAAACGAGTAAAAGACCGGCGGAGTTGGGAAGACAGCAACCGCCACGACCGCGACTGGACAAGAACTAATCCAGTATTGAATCCCAGAGTCAGGTGGTTGATTCCGGGGGATCCCATTGCCGCGTCTTTACAGGTGCTCGGACGGCATTATCGAATTAACTCACCCAGTTCTGGAGTATTTTTGCTGCAGATTCATATTATCATCTTGTCTTCATTCAGTTAAGTTCAGTTTGATTTTTTTTCTGCCTTTGTTTTCATGAGAATCATACATAATCTTTGGTACAAGTGTATTTTGAACAAAAATTTAGATAATGCATGGATTCACAGTATAATAATCACTATGATTTTGAAAGTAGTTCAACAAATATAATGAAATCAAAGAAAGTTGCAATACACTTACTTCCTGTTATAGAGAGATTAATATGCATTGCACATATAAGTGAGACTTCAATGTAATATATCCTATTTGTATAGAGAGAGGTTGTAGGAACTGCATGGTTCTCACAATAAATCTGCCCAAAACGAAGAAAAAAAAAACCTCCAAATAGAATTGCCAATTTGAGAAAGAAATACCAACCTTAATCTTCATGAAAGCAGAGAAATGTCATTCTAGGACTTGAAGGGTGAAAGCGATAGGTGAAATTGAAGGTTACAGTAGTTCAAGTAGTGGTCTGTAAATTATAGCAATAACGTCAGGCCACTCTACGCGGCTTGATTTATGTGACATCAACCTGTATAGGATTACTTCGTTCTGCATTTCATCACAACCATGACAACCTGTCCCAAGATCATGACGCCTCCATGCACAAAAAAATAAATAAATAAAATAAAAAATATAAAAGCTGAAAAAAAAATCGATGAATGTAGCTGCGTACATAAGGAAGCATTTCCCTCGCTTCGCGTCCACGAGATGCGATAGCAATTAGAACGCCGACGACCTGCTATTTCAACATAGGTGTCATACGGTTACACAAGACAATGGAAATGTGGTGAGCTAAAAACACGTACCGTACTAACAAAAATTAGGCAGTCCCACTTATCGGGAAAGTTTCCTATCGATGACGTCATAATCAGCGAACGGTCGATGCTCCAATCAGCAGATAGCGCAACCTTTCCGTCAAAACAAGTTCCCAGCCAGGAATCACCACTCCTGCCATTATATGAATCAGTATAGACCCATTGATCGAGCCAGAAGCGGTGGGAACTTCAGCACTAAAATTTCAGGTGGTGTATTACAGCCTACAGAATGAGAGTGGACACATGCCAAATCGCGCCAAATGTACCTTATTTGTATTCAAACTTGGTGAGACTTAAATCTATGATTTAATTTCATTCATGTCCGCTGTTTGCGACGTCTACCTTGTATTCGCCTGGTCCTGTGCCAAAGGGATGTCCCCATTGAGAGTTAAGAGTGCCAAAATAATATTGCAGTGTTCCCGCCATTTGACGCTGAAGTATAGTTCTGTCAGAAGACATCGTCTGCTCTGGAAGTGATCTGCCCTGAGCGTGTTACAAAAGCTGACATTTTTGTGCTTAGAGGATTTTACTCGCCTGTCCATCTCCCAAAATGGCAATCATAATGACAAGTTGTTGCTGCTTCGACACCGTCGAAAAGGGTACTATCGCCACCGCCATCTACGCCATGGTAAGACTCCGGTATTTGACGTAACTCTCTACCTCAACTGTGAGAACAATGCACCTATGAATGAAAATATCCTGATGCTGATGAATTAAACGGTTAAATGTTTCTATCAGGTTTATTGTTTTTGAGGCTTGATGGCGAACTAGACTTGGAATATATATCAAGCGCCCTAATCAGCTCATGTTTATACTTTGTTTCAGAAAATGATGTGTTTTTCTGTCTTTGTTACCACGACAATGAACAATGGAATGACTATCTCTTGCGTTTGCTGCAATGGAGTTTGCATGTGCCTAATATGTGTACGTCCTCATGAGTTTCATTTGTGAGAGTATGTATGTGTGTATGTGTGTGTGTCGTGTTTGTATGTGTGTGATATAGAGAGGTGTACATGCTTCCAGGGTGAGGTAGGGGAATGGTCACTTCGATTATTGTTTCTATATCAATGACGGTCATTTTCAGTTGTGTTGGTGTATTTGTCAGAATGCATGAGTGGTGTCTCTCGTGATCGGAATTCTCGTAGCAAATTATTAGTTTGGCGATGAATTTCATTCACAGACTGATACTTTTTAATTGTTTCAGCATGCCTTTAGAGGAACACAATAGCAACGCAGATACGAGATACGTAGATACGTACGTTACTCCCCCGCTTTTCCCACGATGTGTCCTGCGATCGGTGATAGTATCATGGCAACCGGTTTTTGATGACATAGGAATTTATGACTCAAAATCAAAACTTCCAGCTAGCAAAAAAGGTATTATCCCTTGATAAGACTAGACATCTTTCAGCCTCATTATTGTGCATGTAAAGCCATCATTAGTAAATTACTTTAGCATCAATCAAAATTACTTTACAATTTGCTTTACAGTGTATGTGAAGCTGTGAGGTGCTACATGTATTAGTTCAAGTGGGAATATCTCGCCGTTCTTCTTCTTTCAGAGTCCCATGATGTATTTTTTTTTTTGGGGGGGGGGGGGGGTGAAGGCGTTAACTTTCGAGTGGTTTAGGTTGATACTGTCAGGACCTTATGTTGATTAGTTCCATACTCAATCAGACATAAACTGAAGATATATTCTTTTAGAGTTTAGAATACATGGAATATTAAGGATTTTTCTCACGTACTATACATTTTTTTTTTTACAAGCTGAATTTCGAAATGCCGAGAAATGGTTTTGAAGCTTTCATCGAAATACTTGTAGGTCGAAAGTTAGAACAATCAAGCTTGGAAATCAGAAAACTGTGTGGATGAACTTGCACGGACATGAATAACTACGTTAGCAGTAAATGTAGTTAGAAATTGTTTGACTGGCAGGGCTTGCGCAGACATGAACAACAAGACAAAGGGAGCCAAGGATCGTCTGATTTTGTTCCCCAGGTCAGCCCTCAAAATGACTTGCGATGTCTCCTGTCCCGTCACGAGGTAACCTGTGTAGTCTGGGTGCCAAAGTCGGCTTTTGGGCCTATATTTTTTCCCGTCCCCCCCCCCCCCCATGTTTGTTTGTTTGTTTTTTATGGTATCACCTTATTTTGAAGGTGCTGATTCCGAATCTGGATGATGCAACTCTTGCATCCTTAAGGATTTTGATATATTCAAGATTTTTGGTGGCCATTTTGTCAGCCATCTTGAAGATCTCAAAACCCTCAAGGGATGCAACCTTACCAGTAACCAGTATTTAGCCGGGGGGGGGGGGGGGGGGGGTAATTGTCCTCTGGGGGTAATTGCCCGGATACGGGATTCGACACTCTCGAAACAGGGAAAGATCATCGATTTGTAAAGAAATACATAGGCCTATGTATGTATATATATGTATATATATATATATATATATATATATGCATGGCTCGACACTAACTTTTTTGTTTGGTGGCCCGATGGGGCCACCGAAATCCTAAATTTCAAATTTTTGGTGGCCCGAGAGAAAAATTTGGTGTCCCGAAAAAAAAACAACAAACATTAAAAGTCCTTTTTTTTAATGAGCCAAATATTCAAGTTTTATGATAGTAAGAATTAGAAGTTGGACATATCTACTCGTAAATAAACTTCAACAAACTTGCAACACTCACTCTCAGGCACTCATTCAGTCCTTTTCATCCATCCTTTAAACAAATTTAACTGCTAATTTCCGGCGCAAAAAGTTACGAATTTATTGACATATTTTTCAAAAAAATTTGGTGGCCCGAGGCGGGCCACCAAATTTGCCCTTTTTTGAAATTTGGTGGCCCGACTTTCACTTTTGGTGGCCCCGGGCCACCGGGCCACCGTTAGTGTCGAGCCCTGATATGTATGTATGTATATATATATATATATATATATATAATATCAGATTTAGCTGCCATTTTGGGGCTAACTTTATCATCTCAAACCCTAACGGATGCAAGAGTTGCATCGTTCAGATTCGGATTCAGCTCCGTCGAAATAGGCCACAGCCATCAGAAGACATTTGACGGTGAAACAAAGTTCAGTTTCTATCCCGCACCTAGACTTGTGATTAAAAGGAAAATCACCAGGCATACTGTCAGGAGTATTTGTTTCTGTGTGCGTGCGGTTTTGTTTTTCCACTTGAGCTTGAACGGATTTTGATTATGCAGCTGAAAATGACTCCGAGAAGGAAACAGAGACAAACATTACGGCGTTTATTGGGACATATGGCTATATACTGATATATTTAGACTCAAGATGTCTGGAAATGAGTTATATCCGGTCACGTTGGTTGGCCCAGATATCTTTCCCAGCTAAAATGGCGTATGTTCAAATTTCGAAAAACATAGGGAATGCGGATGGGCGCATCAATTACAAGATGTGTAAAAGTAATTGGAAGCGTAAAAATAGTGCCGTGAATAGTATTCGGATTGGCATGTGTCAATACGACGTGTACACCATTTGCACTCAAAATGAGTTATGAATGATGGTGTTTCACCTATGGAAGAGCGTGTTTAGGATTGGTATGGTCTTGAGCTTTGTATATTGAGTTTTTTTTTTGTGATAAGAGAGAATGAAATTTCATGTCGATATTTTGACGATGGTGATGACAATGATAGCGATGATGACAATGGCGGTGATAGCGATGTGGATGATATATAGCAATGATGAAAACGTAATGATGATGGTGTTGAGGCTGATGATGCAAACGGTCATCATGACGATGTTGACGTCAATATGCTGGCAGTCTGTACCAACCCTACCTAAATATGTTACTATGCGTGTAATCATGAAGGACGTAATCAGGAATATGATTCGTGCTTTCTGACCCTTGGTCAGAATTCACAAACTGCTATCAGCTGAGAGGAGAGTGATCTTTGCTGCATCTCAGACCTGGGACGTATATAAACCATCATTACCATGACATCCGTTTCCGGGTCAGGTCATGCTCCAAGGACGCTGACCTGGGCCAGTGCCGTATATACGGCACTGACCTGGGAAAGCATCGGCGCTTTGGCTCTCATATAGACTTTTTCACGTCTATACGCCGTTGTTATTGTTGATGCTGATGTTGTTGGTGTTCTTGTTATTCTCTCTCAGTGCTTTTCTGCTATAGTTTCTCTGTTTTCCATGTTAATGTTATTGGCCTATATGACTGCGTTCTAAGAGTTGGTGCTTGCCCAGGTATCATAAAGTCAAGCCAAGGGGCAGATGGCATTGTATGGATTGCCGTCGCGAACATCCTTTCTTTTGTGCGGTGTCATTTTGCTCGCGGCTTCGGTGAGGAGATTTGATAATTTCCGCTCGCAGGAAACAAAACCGTTCTGTGGAGCTGCTGGTACAAGCTGACCCGCAAGGGCCAGGCATGAGAAACGTGACGGCGAGATGCTAAACCCCGGCCGGTTTGGGCACTGAGTAAAGCAGTGTCACGTTATACCGCAAATGTTCTGTCTCTATGACAACGAGATCTGTTTAATCCTGGATTTGTATTGACACGAGATATACTGTACTTACGATACGAGCCATCGTACAGTGCACAGAAAGCCAATAGGTTATATAAATACGACTGGTTACATGCTCATTCTCTTTGACAAAATTGTCAAGGCGTTAACTCTCGGATGTGTACAGAGATGTCTAAACACATTTCGTTGCCATGGAATTATGAAATGCTGGAGTAATCAGTCTGAAAAATAGACTTCCCGCAAAATATTGTTTGTAACAAACAGTAACGCAGTTTCTTATGCTTCAAGAAGAAGACATTGTTGTGTTTACAAAGCGCAGATGCTTTAAAGTCAGCAGAAACAACACTCCCTGCTGCATTCGAGTCTCTCTCTCTCTTTCCCGTTCTCTCTCCCCTTACCGATGATAGGTATAGATAGTTCCAGGACAATCTACACAGATGTTTACCGATATTGCACATACCTTCTGGACAATCTACACAGATGTTTACCGATATTACACATACCTTCAGGACAATCTACACAGATGTTTACCGATATTACACATACCTTCTGGACAATCTACACATAATGTTTACCGATATTACACATACCTTCTGGACAATCTACACAGATGTTTACCGATATTACACATACCTTCAGGACAATCTACACAGATGTTTACCGATATTACACATACCTTCAGGACAATCTACACAGATGTTTACCGATATTACACATACCTTCAGGACAATCTACACAGATGTTTACCGATATTACACATACCTTCTGGACAATCTACACATAATGTTTACCGATATCACACATACCTCCAGGACAATCTACACACAATTATGTTTACCGATATTGCACAAAGAGCGTTACATGAATTTTGGAAGGATGTAGGAAAGTATAGTGCTCATTGGCCTTGACATTGTCCGAAAGTGGATGTCAGGTCACGTGATTGAAAACCCATCACTCACAACACTCTCTGCTGATTTTTATATTCATGAAGCAAAAACCACTGGTATTATGCAGCGCCTACATTACTGCAGTGTTAGCAATCCAGATACTGCATCGTGCAGCTCCATGCAGACAAATTAGATTTGGGGGTGTAATGTGCACCGTCTCATCTCATCACGTGTGGCTCATGTTTAAATCAAATCAATATTATTTTAAAGTAAGGCCTATTTATACCCAAGGAAGACAAATTAGAATAATCCCGCTAATGATTAAACTTTACAAAGGCACGGGGAGATAAACTGTTAATAAACCTCGGATAGAAGAGTCATATTTTTAGAACCAAGATGAGACGTTAGCAACTACCACGCGGCCGAACGTGCTAGACAGTGTTCTTGAGATAATGCTAATATCGTAAAGGGGTTGGAATGGGTGGTAAAACAAAGGGCTGGATAAGACTCGATATGAGCATGCCCAGAGCGCGGATGTTTGAACATTCGCGCGATGACACATCAAGGGTCAATTACATTACGATGGTCGCGGAAAGCTGCGCATTTGACCGCTTGTGTTCGACCTCATCAGAGTTGGGCTAGTTAAACGTAGAACGCATATAATTAAGTATTTTACAGCTATATACAAGTGCACTGAACGAGGTGACTCAAAAGTTTTTATGCCCCTGAGAATGACTCAAGCGCCATGGAGACATATTGTCGCAACGGCATGTCTGTGTCCAAATTGTCGGTGCATGGGATTACCCGAACTCTATTGACTACACTCCGGAAACTTGGGCCAAATGACGCACACACATGCACACAAAAAGTCCCGTGTAATTCCAAAATGTTCTTTAGTCATAAGCTTACGACTTTGTATCAAGTGTAGGGTACTTATATCAAACAGCAATCGCATTTGCCCTCCCCGCATAGAGAGATATAGGTTGTTTAATATATTGTCAGGCTGGAGCTTTTTGTTAACCTGATACTGTCTTTTTAGATACCCACCTTGATCTTTAAAGACAGTGTACATTTAATGTAATTGTACCTAATCGTGGATACCGGAATGCTGATGGTTTTCTGTATATATCCAATGACCACAAAAATTGTATTTATATCTTTGCATGAGAGTATAATATATATATATATATATATATATATATATATATATATATTTCATAATAATGCATACTTATTATGTTTATGACAAAGCAGTACGTTTTCACTATTATTGAAGCCTAATACGTGCAATGTTGCCACCTACAAGTTACTCTGTGCAGAAGACATCTTTCGCCTATGTATAGGCCTATATACGTCATAATGTAAAGACGCATATTTTAACAATACACATGTATCATTTTTAAACGTTTGCTTACACGGGTATACGTGAACCTATTTCCGTGTGTAGACGAAACTGCATGTGACACTATGAAACTCTTTCTGTTCATTTTCAGAACTTTACAGGAAGGAGGATTGAAAATGTATACGTTGATAAGTGTTTATAGTTTTATAATAAATAGTCACAGGTTGACGTTTTACACACCTGCACCCACCTGCAATCAACCAGCCCCTCCTACTCTACATCCCATCCCACCTCCTCCACATCTATGTATTAAAGGGATGGTATAGTTGTGGTTGATATGGGGGATTCAGATTTTAACTTTTTGCGAAATAATTAGAAACCACTTTAACTTATGAAATATTAAAGAGCATACATTCTAAGAGGTATTCAAAGTTTACTTGATGAAAATTGGTTTTCAAGTGGCTGAGATATCAAAAAACAAAGTGAAACAAAGTGGTCCTGATCAATGCTAGGTCCCATCTTTTATTAGGATGTCTTTGTTTCTGAATATCCCAGCAATTTCAAAACCAATTTCCATATAAAACTGTAAAATTCTCTAATAGATTCATATACTCTTTCATATTTCATAAGAGGTTTTTCATTATCTCACAAATGTGTTGGAAACCTGAAGCCAAATCCCAACCAAACCTATACCATCCCATTAAAGTGGGCCTACTCCTGTCATTACTCACTCATCTTGTTTAACGTTTCTTGGCAAACCTTTTTTTTTTGCCCAGTCCCTTGAGGCAGAAAGCTAACCGACAGTTTCACTCTTGTTTCCTTTACTTCCCGTCTCTGCTTTGTCATTTCAGCTGACTTCTATCATAGCGTTTGGCTGGGTCACCTACCGAATCCAGCCCCTGGAGATGGTTTTCCAAGGTAAGAAAGATACCACGAAAGGATGACTGTAGGACAAGAGATCATTACGGTTAACTAGTGACGTTGACTCAGCAGCTGCTTTAGCTAGGTACATCCCTGTTACCATGGATACTTCACGGATACCAAGATAGAGAGAGAGAAAAAAAGTGAACATGAGTAATGACGACATCGCTATTCAGTTGTCATTAACTAGAACATTTTAAAAGCAAATGACGGTGTCATTTATGACTAAAGAGATAACGTGCCCTTTGTGCCAGCGAGCATTCTGCCACCTGCATAAACATGATCCCATCATAATTATTGATATCACCCGTGTGGATCAGACTGATCGTTTAACAGATGAATTCACCCTTTTCATCATGAATTCATGATGACTGTCATAAGAAATGGTGAAGTAGAATGGCCTTTCAATGTATGATAGTATCAACACTTAAAGGGGATGGCTAGTAACCGATCAGTGGGAATCAGTAGGAATGCTGAGGGATGATTGTTCCAATCCTTGTGGGATTTATTGAAGAGTACATTATATATCTACTGTTGTGTGAAAATTATTTGCTTCAGAATGGTCTCATATTCAAGTAATGTGCAGATTAATGCCCCGTCACTGACCAGGGACGCTTACCTGGAAACATTAAACTGCACATTACTTGAATATGAGACCATTCTGAAGCAAATAATTTTCACACAAGAATAGATACATAGTGTACTCTGAAATGAATCCCACAAGGATTGGAACAATCATCCTCCAGCATTCCCACTGATTCCCACTGATCAGTTACTAGCCATCCCCTTTAAAATCACATGAAACATTAGATTAGTTAAGAAATCATGTATTATGATGCAGATATCTGGATTGATCACAATCTGTTCCGTCTCTTTCTCTTGTAAATGTCGTAAGTCTTTGATGATTTCTCAGAAAACCTGTACTCGTTTAATTCTCGTGTAGTTATCTGTCATGTATTGTTATGTGTGTCATGGGTTATAAGATGATAGATATTTTTTAATAGGATCAAAAAGTTTCAGGAACTCGTCAAATACGCTGTTGTGTTCCTTAAGTGTGCATCTATAACTCTGGACATTCCCAACAAAGGAGAATAGAGACCTGTGGCGAAAATATTGCCGATTGTTCGATAGACTTTGATAGAGATACTGGATAGTGGATTGTAAAACGTATAGTTTATTATGTATATAGGCAACAATTTTGCCACTTTGGAAGGCAGTTGAAACACAACCATTGCACTCAACCATGAGAATTCAAGTTGAGAAGAGTTAGAGGGTTATAGAGAGGATGGAAACTGTATCAAATGTCTGTGCTGATTATCAATTTACCATTGAACTATTAAGCTTTCAAACTCTAATTTTCACAGAGATGGAAGGTAGTCAAGAGATCCACCTCCAGGCCATTTACGTGTCCTACATCGTAGCCATCGTCCTTACCGTCTCCCTCGTCGCTTCTGCCATGGTCCTCCTAGTGGGAACGTTAAAGGTAGGTTTCGGATTCGACGTGGTGTGAGTGAGTTCGATGACTATGATTCCACTCTACATAATGCGCGGTCATTTATTTAATACAATGTACGTTGACTTGATGTCGTCTTGTTAGTCTGCTTTTCAAGTTATGTCTTGACATGACGAAAATCTGGCTTTCACTAATCTTGACCTGAATTGACTTGAGTTGTCCAAAGCCTAAAGCGGGTTGACTCTGTGGGAACATAATTGTATAAAGCCATCCGACATCTATTTAAACTTGGGGTTTGAGATGCAAAAATATCTTATAATTTTACATCAATCATGGTTGTAAGTATATGGTGTTCTATTATTATGTAATGTTTGACCCTAACATACCTATAAACAAGTCTATCAGCAAGTTTTAGTCAATTATCAATTCCCTTGTCGAGAGTCACATGCCATTATATTTCTTATGATCTTATCAATTTGGTTATCCGCAACTACGAGCCGTATGGAGAGTATTTCCTATGGCATTTATAACCCGTGTCAACAGTAACAAAGTCATGAAGGTAAGCTGTCTCGCATTTTCACTATAGTACAGTGAAAGTGGTGAATATATCATAATTAACATGGTCATAGTATACCAAATAATGATATGAAAAATATATTGGGTTTATTCTTTTCTTTCCCCTCAGGGAATTCGCTTCTGTATGGTCCCCTACCTCATCGTCATCCTCATCACAATTGTCCTTCAGGTGCCCTTCAGCGTCTTCCTGCTCTGGCATTTCATCCATGTAAGTCGTTGTCATGACTACGAGATGCAATTATGTTTCGCCCGTCTGCTCCAGCGTTACGGGGCTGTGATGTTGAAATTTTACGAGACAACATATGGATACACATAACAGTTTTGAACTAGCTTGTCTTTATCAGGTCCAGTAAGCATTAGTGTGAATATACAACCACCCATTAATTGGTTCATCAACGTATGCTATAGGAACCATACTTGCTCACCAAGGTTTATTCTTCACAGCTGACTATATAGAAGCATGAAGTTTACCCTCCCACTTCACTAGAGGGGCATTGTTTTCACGTAGAAATAGATATGGTTGTGATTTTTAACTTTTGTCATAAACGGAACACTTAACCAACGATTTTAAGCTTGACATCCCCTCCCCCCGGCTCTTTACTCCAGTGTGATTGCAGTCAGTGGAGTCAATAAACTGCATCCAACTTCAAAGATTACTAACATAACTACTTGTCTGCTGACTTAAGCCATGGTGCAATTCAAAATCACAAGATGCTATCTTAACGTGAACGCGCATCAGTATGCTTCTACTTTATCCCTCATGAGGATCGCACCTTCAGTTTAACATAACAAGTACATATCTAATTTTTAAAACATGTTTCTGATTAGCCATCACGAGCCAAGGGAATTTATTTGGCTGCGTCTGTGTTGAAATCAATGTCATGACCGCTGTTCCTGTCGACATGTTTGTCATTAACGTTTTATCTTGTTCCGGACGGGTCCGAAAGTGCTTTTTAGGCCAATAGAAACTAATTTCTTTATCGACGGGTAACAGAGAATGTGGAGCAACTCCTTGCCAAAGAACCTTATAAAGTTTCAGAAATGAAAATAACATAGGCATGTTTAACCGATCTGTTATGTGTTCAGTATTTTCACTCCTCACCCGTCCCCCCCCCCCCCCCCCACCATCTCCGTTGGTTTACATTTTTAACATTGATTTTCCAGTACAAACAAGTTCCTTCTAAAGAAAAACAGATATACAATAAGGTCTTCCAAGTAAAAGCTTGTCTCTCAGTGACCAAAAGATAGCCATCATTTTGTTCTTTCATTTTCTACAAAATCCTTACAACGTAATTGAATATAATGATTGTTATTTTTCTTTTCTTTTCGCAGACTAATTACGTCAATCTCATGGTTCTGGTGCATCTGTTGTTCGTTATACCGCTCATCTGTCTAAACGTGAGTAATATTCACACACGGGTCCTTTTCACAATTCCGCCGAATTTAAATGCCTTCAATTTCACCCTGCTGCTGCGCCTCCACCGCAGCACCGGAATAGGAAATTAAAAGCCGCATTTTCTGATGTCGTCATTCTTATCATTAGAACCACAGACTAGTAACTATTATCAATGCTGGCTGAATGGGTCGTTGTGATCACGTCCATTTGAGAAAATCAGAACCGGGAGATATTCCCAACTGTGCCGGCATCTATGCATGTCAAGGATAAATTGGCTCTATTGGGCAACATTGACCTACGAACAGATGGACAATTAAATTTAAGCGTCCAGAAGTCTTGTGATCTCCGAATATTTCATGATGACACATCAGATTTGCAAGGCCGGCATAATGGGTTCGCCATTTCGGAAGACATGGATAAACACCAAAGAGATGTATATACTCTATCTCTATGGTTAATACTAAGTAAAAAGTCAGTAGGGTTAAAGATCAAATAATCATACATATCATGATAGAGTGAATTCATTCGCATGATTATGTTCTCATAGATTTGTACACACTGATCGTTTGAATTATGTTGCACTACCTTAAGCAATATTTTCGTTGCAATTCATGGTGGTATTTTTGTTGTAGGAATGACTTAATGGTGGAATCCCCTTATTCCCCCCTCCCCCCCCTTTTTTTTTTGTTTGCAGATCGCAAGTTTCTTCTGCGTCATCGCCCGGTTCCAGCAACTCTGCGAGATGGACGGGTCAGAGACAAGCACCGACGTCGAGAGCATCGAGGAAGCCAAGATCGACATCAAGTTCGTCCACCGAGAGTCGCAGCATCTCACGGTGAGTCAAACAAACAAGCGAACAACCAAAACAAAACACAGACTATAATAATAAGATGGAAGATGTCACAACATTTGCAAGAAAGTGACTGTTACATATAATTAAAAAAAGAAAGTGACTGTTACATCAGTAGTCTTTCGTCGAGTGGTTACTACTGAATATCGCTTTGTCTGTTTCTGTAGAAATTACTGGTTTAATTTTATTTCTACATTTTCTTTTCAAACAATATTTGACGAAGAAATTAAAAAAAAGATACGATGATGTAGACGACATAACTGTTTAAAGTCTAAGGCCTACGACTTACGTCAACAATGCTGATTAGTAGTGGGCCACCGAAAAAGGACTCTAATTCCATAAATAGGTTGACACTGACGACTTGAATGTATTTGGAATGAGGATTATACATGGCATTCAAACATCAGTCTGTACGTAACATATTGCTAATGTTCACAAATTGCGCTGACAAAGGTAATTTCTAATGCCACCCTTCGTGTTGTTCTACAGTACCTATTTTTGACAGTCTATAGTATTCATAACTGGGATAAAATCTAATTCCTGACCTCATGCTATGAGGACATGGCCCTGTTTCATAAAGCTGTTCGTAAAGTTACGAACAACATACGAGCGACTGGTGATCAGTTTTTATGTGCTATACTTATCAGAATTTTCATAATTCAGCACAAGAACTGATCACCAGTCGCTCGTAAGTCGTTCGTAACTTTACGAACAGCTTTATGAAACACCCCCAGGTAAAGCAGCATTCATTAACTTATGTAAGATGTGTCTCTCAGGCGCACTGTTCAGTCTGCAAAACTTTAATATTGAATTAAGTATCATAGTGATCATGTATAGTGACATCGTAGAATAATGATTCAAACCTGGCTTATTTTATATAATTTTCTATCTGTTATAGGTCCTCAAGAAGCATACATACGTGTGAGAATCATGCCAGGAGGGGTAAGCCGGCGTGACAACGCTTTACGACGACGATGACGACGGCGATATCGGTGCTTCAGAGAGTGATGGAGACCATGAGATTCTCGTAGTTCTATCGGCGACTTTCATGAGAAAAATAACGCAATAGTTTTTGATATTCCTTTCAACATGTTCAACGGTCAGCGGTGCGAACGATAAGAAGATTCCGCCATTTGTCTTGAGACTGTTATGACATAATTTCGACACGACATTACTCAGACTTAAACTGTAGGATGACGAGTGTCCACGTGCTGGTAGGATGAAAGCGGGAAAGATGATGTTCATGTGAAGAATATAGTCTGTATTATGATTCCAATTGGAGTGAAACGTATTTAAGTTTGAAATTTACTGCCTTATTTCGTGTTGTGCTCTCGAGCGGAACTGGATGAACGTTCATAATTCTATGATGGATCCGCAACATAGAAAAAAACGTGATTTATTCAGAAAATACACTCGCCACATTTTTGTTTTCTCTGATGTTACACAGAGCGCGTTCACTGCCCAAGTATACAGTCGAGTACACCTGACTGGACATTATGCAATAGCTCATGTGTTTTACCTCTGCTGTTAGTAGAGATTGACTAAATGGGTCTTTTATCGAAATGTAACTATGCAATATTCTGCAATATTTATTTTGCCCTTTCACTTTCGAGCAAAGGGAGGTTTGTTGTAGTCTTATCATTATGTACATTTAGATATTACGTTGTATTTCCTGTAAACTCAGTGATAAGATGCCCAAATATCATTGTGATGCTTATGAACTGATTTGAGGAATGAAAGATGTTTGCAATGATGCCTAATCAAAGTTATATAAGAATAATAGTATCCGCTTGTGTGGTTATAATCGTGTTTCTTCTCTTTTAGTTTGCTTGGGATTCTTTACCCGTGTATATATCAAATTAGCCGAATATAATGATTGTTATAATGATATCGCATATGTGAATGTAAATAACATACTTGGTATTCCTGTGTAATACCATCCTGTAAATAGACTGCGTCTCCCTCTCTCTCATATTTAAGTTTGAATTTGAGCCTATTAATGATTTATTGATGTTTGATATTCGTAACTGCCTTGATTGCTTGTTGTATTATGTCAAATTCTATCTTTCTTGATGTGATCAAAGAAATTCTTATTTTCATGAGTGAATGTGAAATAAAACTGTGGCAATACCATGATTCGTATACCATTCTTGCCTTTTGAAACAATCATTTCTCATGACTCGGTAACACGTGATGGTTACAGATGAATAATCAATTAAATCAAATCACGTTACCGAATGGATGATGTTTTGCAATAATGAATGACAGTGAATGCTAAAAATACATGCTTAAATTGATTATGATGAAGAAAACCCATCCATATTTTATTTGAAAGAGGGACTAGCTTTAAAAAAATAACAGCCGGACAAACAAACATTCTTAGTATCTATGTCTTCTTCTGAATTTAGTGTTGTACTGTATATAGATGAATTTATCTGTAAGGTAAGACATTGCAAGATAATGAATATCGAACTGAGTTATTAAGTTATTCAAAATTGAATTCGTTAACAAAAGTAAAGTGACTATGAAATGAAATCAGTTCAAATGGCAAAAACTCCCCTCATCTAGCTGAGTTCTCAAGCTTTTCTTGTTCACCTTTGCATACGAGGTGTTTTTTTTAGTAGTAGTAGTAGTAGTACATTTTCATCAGTGTTCATTCGACACAATCAAACTGCGCCATCGGGAGATACCAACAATAGTAATTCTATGATAATGAGGATGATTTATGACAATGATGAGCAGAAACCAAAAAAAAAAAATGATTACCATTATCATCATCATCATCAAAGTCACTGTGGCAATAATAAAAATTATATCAAATCCCCTTCTCTGTCATAAACAAAAATATCAAGATGTGAACAATGTCTGACAGAATACAAGGGCTCACACCTGTAAATGAAATGGAATGTCCCAGATCCCTTCACAAATCCGTACCAAAGATACCAAAATAAATGAAGGAAAAAAATTAATTGAAAATCAACAATGCAGTTTGGCCAAAAACTGAATAGCTGGAGATATTGAGTATGAAATCCCATAAAATTGCATTTTTCGTTGGAAGATGAAAGCTTCTCTCATAGAATTTGAAGGGACTATATATCATTGGGTGCATGTACAGAAAATGGGTGATTTTTAAGTGAAAAGAACTCGTAGTCTGGCTTTGCGGACCCCTGGACAGAGTTTGAGCTGAAGAATCCACCTTGAGAATTTGATGGATGAAAGATATAATCTCACTTATCCAGGTCAGCGAAGATGAAACAACTCATTTCTCACAGCTATTTTAGAGAATTTTTGTGAATTTTGAATTTTAACACACGTCTTTATGAGGAATTATTTACCCGTGTGGGCCCTGCCCATAGCGTTTTTATGAACATTAAAATTCTATGGACAAAGAGGGCGCAACCCATAATAATTCTTATCATTAAAATCCAAAACCGTGGATTTCATGCCTGTTTCATACCTGCAGGTAACCCAAATCTGAACTGTTAACAATGCAGCGATACACCCTACATAAATATTCGTATTCCAGGAAACGTTCCCCTAATTTCCCCCTTGCGCAGGTCAATCTCCTTTTTTCCAATCCTCCACATGCTAATGATATTGGTTGATTTTATCAGAAGATGGAAAAATAACTTTACCTTAAAACTTGAATGATATTCAAACATTATTATCAAATAATTAACACACTACTTCATAATTTAAAAAAAAGAATTTTCGGACAGTGTTACAAATATATCTGTCCAATAATTCCATATTCACCAGATTCATATTAAGCCTTTACCTCATATGTAATTAGAATTTTCCATATTTATACATTTTTCCTTTCTTACAATAATACAAACAAAACCAAAATTTTAAAAGTTTTACTTTGGTTCAAATTATATTGTGTTATAGCTTATATTGAAATTACGTGTTTATTCAGGAGAATCGTACATGTAGGTGTTACATTTTTCTAAGATCTTCATCAATTCAATTCAATCAATTCAATCATAGTTTATTTCCAATCAACGAAAATCAAAAACATAGTACAATGTATACATGTCATTAAATGATATTGTTCAAACGCTTGCAAAAGATTCATGTAATATACGAGACAAATTATAGAACAACATAAATATATATGTACAATAATAAAGAGGAACACTGTACAAATACTACGTGGGCGAGCGGAAAATAAATTCGATCATGGAAAATAGTGATCCACTAAAAAGCAAAGCTTGTCGGACGTGGATCGCTAGATAAATAATGAGTGAATGATATACTATTCTATAACAATATACATGTAGTTATTTTGAGATACACAGGTCGGGAAAAAAATATAGAATACCAATGCTATAGTGCCCGGACACTGTTCATTGAACCACGTGTACCGGGAAAATATGACAAGGACAATACATTCGTACACACATTCAATTACCCACACGCATATACACTGTTGGACGCGAGACAGTACCGAGAGGAGAGAAGACGGTAACAATACAAGTCTACGAAGAACAATAGACAGGAAAGGAAAAGGAGAGAAGAAAGAAGAGAGGTCTGCACACAGAACACGCCAAGTGCTGCGACATCAGGACAGGTGAAAGCTCAAGCATAAATTATAGCAATTTAAATTATCTAAGATTATGAGTAGAAAGTAAATGTTTTCTGAGTTTATATTTAAATGTGACAAATTTGGGGGAATCTTTTAAACTATTATCTAAATTATTCCAAAGTCTGGGTCCGGTATAAAGAAATGTATTTTGGGCATGTGCGGTTCTCATTAACGGAAGATGGAATTCGTCGGATCGTCGCGTGGGATAGTTATGAACATGACTGTTTCGATGAAATAAATCGTGGAATATTTTAGGTAAAAAGGTACTGTTGTAATTAAACATAAACTGACCAAGTTGAAACACATACAAATCATTTACTTTTAATATTTTACGGTCAGAAAACAAAGCATCTGTATGTTCTCGGGTATGTAAATTAAAAACAATTCTAAGCGCTTTCTTTTGCAATAAAAGAAGTTTATCAAGTAACATCTGATAAGTATTACCCCAAGCAAGAATCCCGTAGTTTAAATAAGGGAGTATCAAACTAGAATAAAGAGTTAATAATGCAGATGAAGGAAGATAATATTTTAATCTATTCATTACGCCAATGTTACGTGAAATAATTTTACATATATCATCAATATGATTCCTCCATGAAAGCTTATTATCAACGCAAACACCAAGAAATTTAAAAGAAGAAACTTCTTCTAAGGGAGTAGTATCAAATGTTATATTGCCTGGGAGGCTATCTAAAGAATTACTAAAAAGCATAACTTTTGTTTTTTGAATATTTAATGACAATTTGTTTGCGTATATCCATTGTATGACCTTTATCAATTCTTCATTGACTGTTCTTATTAAGATATTTGGGTCAGGGTGGGAAAAAAAAAGATTAGAGTCATCCGCGAATAATATGAATGATAGTTTCTCCGAGGATCTATGAAAATCATTAATATAAATAATGAATAACAATGGGCCTAATAAACTCCCTTGTGGAACACCACATGCAATTGTTTTACTTTGAGAGTCAAAGCCGTTGACATGTACAAATTGGGATCGCTATAATCAAAACTGCTTTGACTATCTATTATCTGCAAATTGTAATAAGAGTTTTGCAGATTTTCTTTTCACCAAAAGTGCATGAATATTTCTTGAATTAATATCTCTCAATTTCATTTTTCCCCGGCAAATATTTAATTCCATATCAGAGGTTGCCATATCCACATATTCAACTGTAGCAGACGCCCTCTCATACCATCATGTGGTATATACGTTAAAAATAATTAATGTTCATTAATCATTAATAAGTCGTTACTGGTCATCGTCCGAGACTCAGAAGTGTTCTTCAGGCTTTACAGGATCCTCGTTCAATAAATGATATTCTAAATAGATTTCTTTTTGAAATAAATGAAATATCAATGACAATTTTAGAATTCAAACATGATATACCTATTATCAAATATGATCGGACTTAAATTCCCTCGTTCTCAATTAAATATCCCACATGCTTTCAGAATGTCCATAGAAACTTGTAGAATATCCAACTTTCATGTACAAATTTCATAACATACACACACACGCACACACATTCACACACTCACACAAACAAGGTTAAAGCATGATAAAGAAACAATATAGGATTTAACCGGATACGATATTGGTGGCAAGCATGTAAATGCAATATTGAAAAAATGATGATGTCACCATAATGTCTTATTCATGTATTCATTTCATTTCATTTCATTTAAATTTGTTAATAATTTAAAAACTATACGGTAGCAAGGGGGTAGAATAATAACAATACACATATCAATATCACATACAATTTGTTCATATTTGGATAACACTATACAGTGTACTAAAACAGCATGATTTTACATAACACAATTAGGTCTGGTGTTACATGCAGATTATTCACAAAATGGGGTTTCTTTGGGAGACAACGTAAGCCTATACATAAAAAGATTCATATCACTGATTCACTCGGCACTTTTTTCTTTTCCTCTCACATTTACCTGGTAGGACCTATAAATTACACACAGCGCACAGCTGCATGATATCACACACTTAGCATTCGTGTCATAAATAATGTTCAAACCCACACATTCGATACAACTTACAAACAACAAACATAATACATTCATACACTCCACATACTTGAATTGAATTGACCCAGTCACTTAAAAAAAACGGGGAAAAAAGATGCTGACATACGAACATGAACTCGCCAACATCTCTACAGACAAGTTAACTCGAACATGGAGTGAATTGCTCTGGAAAAAAAAAAGAACAAAAACAGAAACAAAATCTTTCAAAGTGTGGACATAATTTGCTTGGAAAATCCCAAAATGTATATTCTACGAACACGCGACACATAGTTACCCTAATATAGCCAACAATAAGACATAGCGTAGGAAAGTGCATGATTGAAATTTAATTTGCCTATGTGAAAAAACAAAGCAATTAATAAACAAACAAACAAAAATGAGTGGCAATGCGAGAGAGGATTATTCAGTGTTACACTTTTGATATGGTATGTTTATCCTTCGGTCCGTCAGTCCCGAATACACATGCTCCGTTTTCGAAACATTATGCTGGGACGTATAGCTCCAACCAACCCCCCCCCCCCCCTCCCCCACATCCCACCCAGAAGGTCAACCATGCATACACATTATAATATGCTTGTTCCAGATTCTAAGAGATCATACCCCTAAGAATTTTGACCCCCTGTCACCAAGGAGCTTCAACGGACTTTTGGAAGGAAAGCTATTTAGCAAACTACAGCATGTAGCATGACGTATCCATGCAGTGCGTGTGGCGAAAATAATGTCCTGCCATGGCCCGGCATGCTTTGCAGCTTGCGGCAAAATGATTTTTTTTTTCTACTGGGATATTTATTATTCTCTTTCATCTGTGCACGTAATACATCATATTTCAAATGACATCATACTTTTTTCAAATAGGCCTACAATGCAATATACATCAAGAGAAAAGGTGTCTAAAGAGACACCATTTTTCTGAAACACTTGCAACTTATGATTATTTCTTGCAATAACTTTCTCTTTATCATAATATTAGTTCCCTTATACTATATTTACATAAATCAAAACGAGGTGTTATTTTTCTCATTTTACAAACATAAATTTCATATCTCACAAGCATGGTAATACAATTCAATGCCGGATTGTTAATACCCCCGAAACCAAATGATTTATTTTCCGTCGTAAATGTTATTTCTAACCCCGTGTTGACATTAATCCATTCTCTTACTTCAACCCACAATCTATCAACATATTGACACTCACTCAAAAAATGTATTAAAGTCTCAACATATACTGTACACATTACAAAATGAACATTCTTTTCTTTCAACCAATCCAATTACATTCAACATCTTATTTGTATATAAAATTCTGTTAACTATTCTAAACTGAAACCATCGTAAATTAACATCCTCCGTGCTCTTGAACGGGGCCAACGAAAAAGATTGCCATTTCTTTTCTTCAAGTTGTATCCGTTGTCGCCATTTTAAAAATCCTTTACATTGATATGCATAATTTCTATTCTTTAACAAAACAGCATAAATATGTGAACATCCTTTACGATGTTTTATAACCAATTTTGAAATATCAGGTATAATTGGTTGACAAAACTTTTCCATATTATTCATACTTCCATCACAACCTGCTTTTTTAACCGCATAACACATTCCAAAATAATCTAAAAAATTAACGTCAACATCATATTTCCTCTTAAAAGCAGTTTCCACAAAGGTTGGCACTGAAAATTATTACAATAAACCGAAAGTAAATCGCAGTAAGCTGTGAATACTTCTTTCCAAAAGGGATTACACGTATCAATGTGAGGCTTGTCCAAATAAAAAATCATTTCCGAGACATACCTAATTGATGGGTCTGGGGTAAAAATATACTCATAATTTTTCTGACCATTTATCCGTTGTAAATAACAATCGCCTAATCCATGATATTTTCAATGCTGCAACCTGTGTGTAAATATCTATCATTTTCACTCCTCCTTGTGCATATGTCTGAGACATCTTTTGAATTCTGTTTATATTATCCGGCTTCCTTTCCCATATAAAACTATAAAACATATCATTTATCTCATTCAAAAAATTACCTTTAGGACTTGGCAAAGACAAAAACAAATAATTCAATTTTAATAATAACAATGACTCAATAACTACAATTCTACCAAGCACCGTTAGGGAGCGTTTACGCCAAAAGTTCATTTGTTTCCTAATCACTTCCATTTTTTTCATAATAATTATACTGAACAATTCTCTCTAAATCAGCAACAAAAATGTATACCCAGATACTTAAAACCTCCTTCATACACCCAATGAAGATTCCTTTCAGACAACATTCTATCTTCTTTATTCTTACATTTCCCTATCCATATTTCTTTGGTTTTATTTTCATTGATTTTTAAACCAGATATATTTGCTAATCTATCAACAATATTCATTGCTATGAATAAATCCTTCTCTGTACAAAATAATATGAATCAGTATAAACACATTCGGGAGACTGAGGTTTGAAACTGATCCTATAATTCGGAACCCTCTTTCAGGGTTATTTGGGGGAAATTAAAAGATTATCCCAGGGAGAACCATCCCTATTTTTTTTTATAGTACATCGGTCTGCCCCCCCCCCCTCCCACACACACACACACACACACACTTTTTTTTTGCAGGAAATATAGGGTTTGACTTTTTGCTGGGGAATCATCTGTGCTTGTCAACAGAGGAGTGGCATCAAAAACTGTGAAGCTGATTTTGGTATGGAAATGGTATCCAGAAGACTAGTGTGTAGACATTTGTTTCTTTGCTTGTTTTGTTCTGTTGCTTGTTTTGCTCTTTTTTTTTTCCACTGGGACATTTATTATTCTGCTAAACAAGCAGCAAGCCCTAGCCTGGTGTGTCAAGAAGAGGCAACAAAAGGAAAGTGCGAGTTAACCAACAAGTGCAAGTTACCTATAACGTCATTTATTATCAAAGCTTGTCAGCCGACGTTGGAGACACAATAAATGTCAGTGGCATCCAAGGTGTCTGGATACCCATCCATCCTCACAATGAATCAACGTCTCTGTGTTTCCATACACTCATCCGGGCCTGAATCAACACAACGACAAAATAAATGGAAATCGGATTGTGCGTTCGTGTCCAATTGGAATAAAGCCAATAACGTGCTTGCATTTCTAAAACGCAATCTTCGCATAAAATCTTCTGATGTCAGGCTTATGATTATGATTATATATTGTAAAACTAAGTTGCATATTGGTTGTATGTTACATAATTCATATTTTATTGTTCGGTTGCACTATCCACGAGGCATTATCTCTTTGGACCTTTATACCTATCTCGCTCTCTCCTCTCCCTCTCGTTCTCGCTTCTCTCTTCCCATCTCTCTCTCTCTCTCTCTCTCTCTCTATCTCTCCCCTATTCAAACCACTTTTTTGTGACATAGTGCAAAGTTTTGTAATTACCTTACAAATATGGTTCTCATTGGTGTTCAGAGTACATTGGTTATCATTTGAGATTTGAGAACTTGTTTTCAAATGATAAGATTCCCTGCCTCATACCCCTATGTAAGAACATTAGAGATTTACGCAAATCAAATGTCAGAGAACAATTAAGATGCAAAACCCAGTGATTCCGCAACAGATCAGTACCGTATCCCATTGATTTGTTGAATTCTTTTTAATCAGGTTGGTAATGATATATTATTTGTATGGTATTTTGTACAAACTAAGTTGCAGATTGTTTGTATGTTACATAATTTACATAATTTATATTTTATTGTTCGGATGCACTATTTATGAGGCATTATGGCAATGGGCTTTTATACCTATCTCGCTCTCTCCTATCTCTCTCCCTCTCTCTTGCCCTCGCTTCTTTCTTCCTATCTCTCTCTCTCTCTCTCCCTCTCTTCAAATTACTTTTACGCGAAATAGCGCAACGTTTTAAAAATCGCCATCTAAATAATGGTTCTCAGGGGTGTACAGAGTTTATTGGTTGTCTTTAGAGATCTTTCTGCAATATTCATACCTCTACATCAAAAGAGTATACCAAGCAATATGACAATGTCCGTTTGATACGGTTTCATGGGGCGCCCTCCCCGTCCATCAGTGGTCATAATGATAATCATGCGATCGAAATTTAATAAGCCACATTTTTACAATATTTTTGTTGTGCAATAATTATTCCTGAATGTTATGATATTGTAATATTTTCTGTGAGTTTTTGGAATGTTTTTTTTTTTCTGATCCATATATTTTGTGTGTATTTCACATCTGCATTCATAAGATTGATATTTTATATCTATTATACGATTTATATGGATAAGGTAGTTTGGTTTTTATCTAATTTTGATCAATAATGATGTACAGTATTGTTAAAAAGATAGCAAAGTTAAGAGATTATATGGATTGAAATGATGATTTTGATAGAAATAGAAGATGAAAACAAATATATTTGATATTTTATATCTTTTTGCATATCTCTTCCCTAGTATTCTCTTCTGTCTCTTTCTATCTTTCTTGATATCTCCTTTTTACAAGTACCCCTTCTGTGTTTCTCTCTCTCCGTCTCCATACACAAGTGTTTGATATCTCTTGTTATCACTGCCCCCTTAAATTATTTCTCAGCACATGTATAAACAAAATATAAAAGTTGTTGCAGAAGTATAATGATTTGTGTGTTTTTATATATATATATATATATATATCTCCGTTTCCATACACGAGTGTTTGACATCTCTTATATGTTATCACTGCCGGCCTATTTTTTTTTTCAGCACATGTATTTGATGTAAACAAGATGTAAACAAAATTTGAAAGTTGTCGGAGAAGTGTAATGATTTGTGTATTTTTGATATATTTTTGTCTATACGTTTGTGTATGTATATGATGGTGATATGAAGATTATGTATAATTTTCCTAGCATATTTCTCAATGTGTGTGTATAAGTGTATTTGATTAATTCTGCTATTTTGGTTATCAGGTGGCTTTCTATATGTATGTATATAATTGTGTAGTTTTATCTTTTAATCGTAGACTGATTGTATGATTATGTATATTACCATAAAATGAAATATTACACTGTACAAAATTCTGCAATTCAGCCATGTTCATGGTTGCAAATGAATTTTTTTTTAATAAACCATTACCATTACCATTACCATTATGTTAAAGCCACAGCTTACAAAACGTTGGTTCGACCAATTGTTGAGTATGCTTCCACAGTTTGGGACCCATCTACCAAGAACCTAATCCACCAAGTGGAAATGGTCCAGAGAAGAGCTGCGCGATTCACTTTAAATCGCTACCATAACACCTCGAGTGTCACCAAAATGCTACAAGAACTTAATTGGACCACTCTGGAACAGCGCAGAGAAAATGACAGGCTAATTATGATGTACAAAATACACAATAATCTCACTCCTCTTTCAGCACAGGACTATATCATCAAACAGGCTACTCAGTTAACGAGAGCCTCGCAACCACACTCCTATCAGGTACCATATTCGAGAACTGAATCGCATCGCCATTCGTTCTTCCCAAGAACTGTAAGGAACTGGAATTCCCTGTCGTCAGAAATTGTTTCAGCGCCATCTGTGGGATCATTTCGAAACCGTCTAACGGTTGATCACAGTGGCTAGTATTTTCGTCAAATTTTCTATGTGCTTGTAAATATCTGTAAATAAATTGTATTATAATGTAAATAGCACCAGTCTGCAAGAATCTTCAGTCTATTGAAGGAGGCAGACTTAATCAGAAGAAGAAGAAGGTTCAGAGATCGATACGCGGACAGAGATTATGTATTATTCTGTGGATCAACGACCCCGGCGTTTGCTGACCCGTCGAGCTACGAGTAAATCCGATTACGTAGTCTCTTATTCTAAGCCCCTTTCCCCTCCCAATATGTAAGACTTTGCAAGCGTCGGATCTGAATGTCATTTTTAGCTTGAAACAGAGTGTGAGAGAGAGAGGTAGAGAGAAGAAGAGGAAGAGGAAAATCATACTATCATATCATATAGAAACCGGGGCCCCATTTCATAAAAAGTTGATATGATAGCAACTCTTGCTGGAATGGCAATTGTCATAGTAACGACAAGAATCCAGCCACTCCAAGTACTCTCCAGCTTCCTAATTGGCTGTTGCCATTCAACAGTGGAAGTTGTCATTCCAGCAAGAGTTGCCATCCTAACATCTTTTATGAAATGGGGCCCAGATTAGGCCCTAAGTTCAGCTTGATGGTATCATATCCCATATCCCTATATAGTTTAGGTTCAAACATGTTGAGATTTTACGTATTGGCTCCACGAAGAAATGAAGACAGAATGCGTAGGACGCCGAAAATTGGAGTCGAATAAACTCATGCTTTATTGGCCAAAAATTCATTATCAGTTTGTTTCTTCATTACATATACACATATATATCAATTTATAAAGTACAAAACCTGTAGACATCATATCATCTGCACGTATCTATATGTATATATATATATATATATAGGCCTATATATATATATATGTATATAAACTGCATGGTATACATTTTTGGCCAATAAAGCATAATTTTGTGTGTGTGTGTGTGTGTGTGTGTGTGTGTGTGTGTGTGGTGTGCGAGGCAGGGCACGACACTATTTCCCTCCTTCTGATAGTCCATTTACCATGTCATGTTGGATGTAGGATATAGGCCTATATGTAGATCTGAAATCGTGGTGGCCCGGAAAAGAAATGTATGGGTCCGAATAAAAGGCAAACAGAGAAATCCACTTTGAATCTTAGTTGTAAAATCACACCATCAAAAGATAAGCCTATGCTTCTTTTTTCTTTTTCTTTTTCTTTTTTTTTTTTTTGAAAATTGGTAGCGCGACAAGCTAGGGCTAGGGGACTCTGGTGCCACTTCTGGGTTTCATCAGGTACAGCTTGACAAGCAAAAAACAAAAAACAAAAAAACCTGCTTGCATATAGGCCCTATTACGGTGCGAGAAAGATAGATAGAGGCACATGTCACTTGGCTAAACGGAGACACCTGAGGGGAAATCTGTTCTAAAAAAAGAAGAAGAAGAATAAGAAATGTATTTTACTGTACTGTTCAATATTTAAATCACTACCGGTACCAGCAGTAGAATTAAACAGCCATGATAATAATAAAAAGTTCAGACTGCGTAGACAGTCTATTTACATTTACTGTACTACATCTGTTGATTTCTAAATCTACATTCATCCCGACACATTTTCACATCTAACCACTCATTATTGTACAAAAATGTATCATAAAACGCACTGTATTTTAGCTGCGTAATTTTGTGTACGTGCGTTCGCAGGGGAACGCCAGCTAATGAGATAGTAATTTTCAGGTATCAAAATCACGAGCTTGCTGTTGTTACATATTACTCGTAATAAGTCTAGATTATGAGACTAGAAGAACCGGCCATGTGTGTGTGTGTGTGGCGTGAGTTGCCTGAGTCCAGTCTCATAAAACCCAGCCCATGCCCAGCCTCCCGCCAGGGAAGCGTTGCGCGTCGCTTGTCAAAACGGCGTGCCTACAATTCGACTTCCGTAATTCGGATTCACTCTCGTAATAATCTATCATTGTACACATCCTGCCCAGCGCGAGCGTCTACCTTCTGAAAAGCCGTAGCAGCAGTTAGCAATCTACCTTGGCAATTTTGCTGTCGATAGACCCAGCAGTGTTTTCTTGCGTTGTATCGTCTGAACACCAGGTAAAAAAATGTTATTTTTCTTCGTTTTTATATCATTATGATCAAGATGCCAATTTAATCTCCTTACAAATTGTTTTGTTTTCCTTATGAGGACCCCTAATTTCACAAGCTCTGCTTTTCTGTATGGTCTCCTCGTCTTTCTTCTTCTTTCTGCTTTAACTAGTGTAACTTTAATGCCTAAATTGTATTCTATTATATTTGTATGCTTGTTATTCTCTTGTTAGTCGACAAATTCAATGTATACTATATAAATTGTAACGAAGGAAGAAAGATGAATAAACTTGAAACTTGAAACTTGTAGACTAACGTTAGATCTAGACTCTAATGTTAGAGTCTAGTCTATGCAAATAGACTAGAGTGATCTAACGTGTTAGAAAAATCGCATTTGTAAGTTGTAGATCATAAATATGGGTGAAGAAAAGCAGATTGAAGTGAGTTTCCAAGGCAGGGAGAGAGCAGGGGTTGTTTCATCAACGTTTGTCAGCGCTGACATCTCAGTTCGGGAAACCCACTCACAAGGGGGGCCCCTCCTTATAAGTAACCCGTCCCCCTTATAAGTAACCCCGTCCCCCTTATAAGTAACCCCCGGGGCACCCCTTATAAGGAGTCTCCACGCTTTTTTGCAATGCAACGCGAAAATGAAAGGACTGCGGCAATTCGCTTGATTATGTCCATAAAGCTTCACAAGTTTCCTAGTTACTCACGAAATTTGAGCAAAATCGGTTTGAGGCATCATATCTAAAATCATGGATTTAAATGCGATGTCAAACGACCCATGCGAACGCTGAAATGTGAGCGATTACTGGCGTGAGTGTCGCCAGGCGCCACGTCTGCACTCAAGCATTGCCGCGCCGCCGCGCCTGGCGACACTCACGCCAGTAATCGCTCGCATTTCAGCGTTCGCATGGGTCGTTTGACATCGCATTTAAATCCATGATTTTAGATATGATGCCTCAAACCGATTTTGCTCAAATTTCGTGAGTAACTAGGAAACTTGTGAAGCTTTATGGACATAATCAAGCGAATTGCCGCAGTCCTTTCATTTTCGCGTTGCATTGCAAAAAAGCGTGGAGACTCCTTATAAGGGGTGCCCCGGGGGTTACTTATAAGGGGGACGGGGTTACTTATAAGGGGGACGCGTTACTTATAAGGAGGGGCCCCCCTTGTGAGTGGGTTTCCCGAACTGATCTTGAATCACCATGTAGTAGTAACAGTCAGTGACCAGAGCATCTCAGCCAATCAAAACCAAGGATTTTGCTGAAATTGTCAGCGCTGACAAACGTTGACGAAACAACCCCCCCCCCCCCCCGGTGAGTCAAGCTCAAACACTAACAGTTATTGTTGTACCAGTAACATGTAGGCCTAATAATATTGATTAGACCCCATTCTTATCTGATTCTTTCTAACTTTGTATTGTTTGTTGTAGGAAGAAATTACCATTAGATCTATATAGGCAGAGCCGTAATCAACAGCATCAGACATTGTGACTGTGATGTGATACAGTAATACAGGTAGCAGCATGAAAGAGATTCATAATCCATTGAAAAGCATTGGGAATCGCTGGGCCTGGGAATTATGGCTCTTTTCTATTAATGTAATGATCCTGTTGGAATAATTTTAAACGTAAATTAGATATAGAGCTAGATCTAATTGGTAAATTTTCACTCATTTTCAATGATATTAAACATTGCAAATGATCGATGTGAGGACTGAGATTCAACCAACTTATTAATCATGTGCAGGCGAGTTTTAGGATAGAGTAGACTTATTGATAGTCAAGTTCTGGTTTTATGTATTCTACCTTGATGGTTTAATAATGCTTATTAGAGCTTGTGCAAGTTGTAGATAGGGAGATGAAGCCGGATGAAGGTTTGTTGGTTTTGAACATACAGCTGTACAGCTGTCTTTATTACTACTGTGAGCTTGCAAAAGCTGACTCAACTAGCATCGAATCAAAAGTCACCAAGATCTGGTTAAGATGGGTAGACTATGTGGTAAGGATAACTGATGAAGGCCGATTGCCCAGATGGAGTTAGACCTTGGCAATTATAGATCTGGACAGAAGGGGGACAATGAAAACAGTTTAAGGACACTGCATCCTTGGAAAAGTGACATTGGACCCTACTGTACTGCTTTCAAAGACAATTACCGGGTAGACAACAGACACAACTGTCTGCCGTCAAACAGTAAGAGCAGGTGTGGCGCACTTGGAGAAATCCAGAAAAGTTGCTGTTGAGAACAGTATGTTAACATCATGCTTATTTTTTTTTTTTGTAACCTGCATCAGCACAAGCAGAAAGCAACCCCAACCAGTGCCCCAACTCTCACAAACAATGACTGAAACTGTGATGTGATGTCACTCAAAAAAATAGATCTCCATAGCTACCGTCGCACCCACCAGCATTTAATAGAATCGTGATTTTCTGTTGGTCAACACAACGAACGTCCAGAGAGAGAGACCTGTAGATCATGGTAGATCTAGATCTACAACTACACCACTGTACAAATTGTAATGCAAGGTTAAAAACCATCTGTTGTCACTCCCGAGAAAAGACATTATCATCTATATAGGACGTTTTAGCGGCACATTAAAAACGCGTATTGTTGTCCACTCAATATTTACCATTCAATATCAGAGCATATTGAACGAAACGCATAGGCCAATGTATTAATTCCCCATAGACTACTGAATTGTTACTGGCTGTTCAAGATCACACCATATCCTGTCTCGTGTGTTGCGCGAGCGCTTGCTGAGTGCGCAAATGCTTGCAATAGTGTGTGTCATTTTGTTACAATTCACAAGCGCGCAAACATCTTGCTAGTTGCTTGCATGCTTCATACGCAGTTTTAGGGGCTTCCCCTTTTCAGGGCTGGGATGTGACCACCAAGTCAACTTCAAAGACGAGTAGAAGCCCGGTATTTTTGTGCAGTTTATGCCTTCTCTACTTGATTGTAGATGATAATAACTTATTGGATGGCATTAATTCATGGAATACCAGGGAATATTGCACTCGTTAGGGTCAATATTGCACTCATCTTCGATTCGTGCAATATTGGCCCTAACTCGTGCAATATTCCCCCTAACTCGTGCAATATTCCCTGGTATCCCATTCATAGCCATCCAATATAATATAAATATTCAATAGAATTATTTGTATGTTTTACTGTCAGAGCAAAAAAAAAAGAAAAAGGGAAGGAACAATTAACAACACTCCAATGGCTAATTGCAGCTGAACATAACACCTAGGCATACAAAGAAGAGTGAGCAATTTATACAAAATAGTTTGGTTTGCATCCAGCAGAATTTATGACAAGATTTTGGGAGCTAAGAAGTCATAGCCAATATTGGATTATAATGACATCATGTGTTGATATGCTAAAAATGTGAGATGACCATTCTGCATTTAAACTACTATCACTTGGTCGTAGTGTCAGAGGTCATGACTGTAGTGTGACCTTTGACTGTTTCTGCAGATAAATGGTGCTGTATAAATGCCGTTTCATCATCACAGCCCAGAAACCCCTGGATTGCCATTACAATATTTATAATCGTTCATTCGAGACAGATCACAAACAGCATGATGATAAGAATGTTGTAAAACAAGTGGAAGAAATGTAAACTAACTGCCTTTATTTACATTTGTACATAAATGATTTAATGACTCAGATGTGCTATACAGTCAGTCATCTGCAGAGAGAATTTCAAATGTAAAAATCCCCCCCACAAAAAAAAAAAAAAAAAAAAAACATTGGATAGAGTAAGTTTTGCATCATACCTGTACATTTCTCATTTCTGGGGCAGTCCAGATTGAAAAAAAAAAATCCTCAGGGTCAGATATTTTGTCCAATCTTTGCTCATAGTTTTCGATGGTTTTCCCTGAACAGTTTGCATACTGTCTATCATTGATCGATACATTGATCTTCACACAAAAATTAAACTTTTCTAGTTCTAGAAAAGTAGCACAAGTACAGATCTGTTGTCAGTATTAAAATGGAGGTCATGTCAAAATGATGTCAGGACATATCATATGTGATTTTACAGCTGGTCAAAAAAGTAAAACTCTACTTGTAAATACTGGGTAACTTCAGTTTTTACAAAGCTGTGAGGGAATATTTCATAGCCATAGGGGAGTCATGTACATAGTTTGATTGATTCTGATTGATTGACATGGGATTGTGGTCTTTTATGAGATCTCACAGAAATTGTGGAAAGTTGTAAATTCAGAAGGTTTCTGTACATTTCTTTGTGATGGTCTGACCATCACTACCTCTTCTCCAAAATTCAAAGACTTTGTAAACTGCAAGTAGAAATAATGTGTATTATTCAGCTATAATATTTTACCAAACAAGCCCCTCGTAAATGAATTGCCCAGTGTGTGAGTGCAGTTTGGTATCCAAAGTACTATGAACCCATAAGAGTCACATGGAATGTGCACTCCAAATGTTGATGGCATTGATGAATGGCCCAAGCGTATTAAAGGGCTTTCACCTCTCTCCAGCCACAAGTTTTCTTTCAAACTGGTCCTGGTCTAATCCCTGGCATTATTCACAATGTGCTGCCAGCAGGTATTGATCCTCATTTGGGATCATGTCTTTGAATGGCCGGTATATTGATTTTTCCTGGTAGGTCTTTAAAACTATTTACACAGTGGTTTGTAATATAATTACTTTGGGGAAGTACACACACAAACCACATCACACACTTTTTTTTTTCATCTACACACACACACACACACAGACACACAAGCTCTCTCTCTCTCACACACACACGTGCATAAAGGCTAAATCTTCTCTCACAAAGATTTAGCAGAAAACTAGAAGCACTCTGAGAGCGCAGACCTCCGCCATGCATGCAGCTCATTTTCCACCACTAATCTTGTTCTTCCAGTAGAGCTGATATCAGTAATTTCCACCCATACGTACTTATAGCATTGTGTGCTGAAAGTCGCCCGATTTCCCAATATATTGTAGAAGCCTTTGTTACGTCATAAACCCTCAGCTGCACGGCGCGCCTCGCCCTAGCAGAAACTAGAGCAGGCAATTTAGTGCGTGCCTGCAAACCTCGAATACGCGCAGCCTGAACTCCCAAGTTCATTGACCCTCCCTGCCAAAATATAAAAAATCCTTCATAAATTCCCCCCAAATTTTCAAATCACTACCAAAAGTTAATCGTTTGTTACATGGTACTTGTGTCATTCTCAACCTTTCCTGCAAGTTTCATCCCAATCCATTAACTACTTTTTGAGTTATTTGGCACACAGACAAACAAACTAACTAACTAACTAACTAACGAACAAACAAACAAACCAATGGTAACGAAAACATAACCTCCTCCCTTGGCAGAGGTAACAAGGCTGCATCAATAAGAGAGATGGCAACATACTGTAAATGTAGTGCCACTTGCATGGTCAACATTTATTTTTTTTTTTTCTGTGTGTGTGTGTGTGTGTGTGTGTGTGTGTTTTAACTCTTTATGTGCCATGGTGTAAACTCCCTGTGTGCCTCACTCTTCTGAGACAGCAATGTAGTTGTGCTTTGGGAAGACATCCTGGTTTTCGAATCTACTGTACAGTACAGTTGAACCTCTCTTATCCGGCCTCCCTTTATCCGGATCTCTCTATTATACGGACGCAATCTCACCGTGATTTTTTTTTTTTTTTTTAAATTACAGGAGGAAAGGGGGATTCCCAACTCCTTGAGAACTCCTACACAAACACGCATGAATTACATATACTTGAAACATTTCTTAATGATTATTTAGGTAAATCATCCCAAGAATTTATAAAAGAAAATGATTTCATTCTTGCAAACACGAACCTCTATTTTGGGGTCTGTTACTGAGTGTAACAATGAAAAGGTTGCAGCATACGCATTACTACATGTGGTACTACAATGGGCTACTTATATGTATATGTACATGTATAAAGCATTGAGTCTCCCGTATCCGGCCAAATCCCTTATCCGCATGAGCCCCGGTCCCGACTTGTCCGGATACGAGAGGTTCAACTGTATGTCCCCCAAAAAAATTACAACGGGGCCCTCCGCAATGATATCTTTAAAAATAGTGAATCAATCTAAATACAAATTCAGGGTATGAAACTATGTAACTCATTGCCCACATCTTATAGAAAACCCCATTCAATTTGCTTCAGTGGTCAAAGAGAAATACAGAATTTTGTAGAGGATGTCGGGAATCTCTTCTGTCCAAATTCTGTCTATTATTCACACACAAGAGCATTGCATTGCTAAAATTGGAAGAATCAGACTCATGAAATGCTTTACAACAATCCACATTTCTCTGTGGCCACTTAACCAAATTGAATGGGGTTTTCTGCAAAATAGAGCTAAGATGTTATATTTTAAGACCCTGTACTGAGACAGGCTGATCATATTAGGTGTTATCGATTCGAAAATCTGGTTGTAATTTTGGGGGCGACTTACTGCAGTATGTTCCAAAAAAAAAATTACAATCAGATTTTCGCATTGATAATGCCCAATATGATTAAACTTTTTTAATGCTACTTCAGGGTCTTAAAATATAACATTTTAGCTCTATTTTGCAGAAATCCCCATTCGATTTGGTTAAGCGGTCACAGAGAAATGTGGATTGTTGTAAAGCATGTCATGAATCTGATTCTTCCGAGTTTAGCATTTCGATGATCTTGTGTGTGAATAATAGACAGAACTTGGACAGAAGAGATTCCCGACATCCTCTACAAAATTCCGTATTTCTCTTTGACCACTGTAGCAAATCGAGTGGGGTTTTCTGTAAGATGTGGGCAATGAGTTATAGTTTCATACCCTGACTTTGTATGTAGATTGATTCACTATTTTAAAAGATATGATTGCGGAGGGCCCTGTTGTAATTTTTTTGGGGGACATACTGTATATAACTTTTATAGATTTTTGTTACGTGGACATGTCAGGAGCAAAGTTATAGAGAAAATACCATGCTTTGTTTTGATGTAAATTGTATGACAAATCTATGCATTGCTTTCTTTCTTATCACCAGTAGCTACATTATTGTAGAGGCATGACTTTTGCACACAAAACAATGTCAGAAATTTAGAATTTACTGGCAAATCCAGTAGGGAACACCCCTTTTATAGCCATTTACCACATTAAACGCAAGCTACATGTGACAGGAATAAAATTGTAAGAAGCGCTTTCATTGTACTATGGCATTTGGCGATTTTTCGATCAGTTTGGGCCGGTTTGTGCGTTTGAGCAGAATATGCAAAGTTGGCTCGCCGTCGACTGAGTCGGATGTGCGAACATGGCACACTTAACTAGAATTTTTCATGCTACGGTGTGTATGCCTATTCAGGAATTATTCGTTCATTGTAGTTGTTTTTTTGTATGTTCAGTGCATATTATGTTGTTCTGATATAGTCGACACTTAATCAAGAATAGAAAAGATTTGCATCCATGCATACACTGGTTAGATCCTTTACACCATTGAGGTAATAAACTGTATATGTGCATTAGTTATGGTCATCAAAACTTAATGTATTGGGATAGGAATGACGTACATTGTATAGTAAATCTGGGCCCCGTTTTATCAAAAGATAAAATCAATTTTAAATTTCCTTACCACACAGGCTGCCATAGACTTACAGTTGAAATCAATTGTATCTTATGGAAAATCTGGATGCAGTTTGTTCACTTACACCATGAACCCTACCACAAAAGTAGGGTCCATGCTTACTCCCAATGAGGTATTGCACGCATGTGCATCTTTGTGCCACCTATATATGCATTTTCAAAACAACCTCTTTGATTGTCCAGAGATTGCATGATTTAATTTTCAGGATTCTTTATAAATCGTATTTATGTACATATATTTATGTATATATGGGGGGGGGGGGGATTATATAATTTTCTAAGATACAAGTACTATACACATGTTAACTAGGTGATCCGAGTATCCTTCGGATCACCTTCTGTATCTGTACTGATTCTTTCTTTATTTCTCCTCAAAAGTTGTGCAGAGGTTAGCTCAGAAAGTGCATTGCCTATCAATGTCAAACTTATACCATATATGTATCGTGTCGCAAAGACGGTAATCGAACTAAAATCATGGTGATCAGTCGACCGTGACGTCACTATGACGTCATTATATGAAAACACATTCTCAGTCATATCTCACTAATGGAATGGAGTTTTTCAATGAAATTTACGTCACATATATTTCAGGTCAAGCGCATTCTACTCACATTCTCAAAATCCATCTATATCTTAAAACGTGCGCGTACGCGCGCGTTGAAATATTTGTATGCTCAAATCGAGCTCAAATTTTTTTTGCACACGTTTCAGACCATTTGGAGCATTTTTTGAAAAATTGAAAAAATTGGACGGACGCGTACGCGCGCGCTCATATACGCACGCACAGCTCATATGCAATAGAAATTTCCCGTTTTTTCACACTTATCGGCTGCCTGAAATGTCAAGGAATATTTCTACCAAGTTTCAAGTCAATCCGACTCAATATGACGTCATACGGGCCCGTCAAAGTTGAAATTCCGCGCGCGCGTCAATGGCGATATACAGTGCAACTATGCCAAAAAACCGCTAATTTTAAATCCGATTTTACTCGTCAGGATGGACGGTGACCCCCCATTTTCTTTACATATTCTCAAAGCTGATGAGTTGTACATGTCATTTCATGGGCTGACTATGCTGACAAAGTGATTAAAAGATATCAAATTTCTTAATAAAGTAAAAAAAGTAAATTTTCAAAATGACGTCATCAATTTTCAAGTTTACTCGAGCGTATCTCACTTATCCTTTGTCAATTTTCACCTAAATTTCAATATGTTGTAGCTTTTGAAATGCTCTCTCATAAGTGTCATTACACAATTTTGATTAGATGACGACATCACCTCAAAAAAATGGATTGAAGGTAACCTTGTCAAGTTTGACCAGTTTACGTGTAATCTCTATGGGAGTGCAATTTTTATGGAAATGAAAATTGACATAACTATCTTTATCGAGCACTAGCTCACTTATGCTTCGGTGAATTTCTCTAAGATTTTAATATGTTGTATCTGAGACGTAGGGCTATCATTAAAATGCCCTTCGTTTTTTCATACATTGTCGGGATCACGTAAAAAAAAACTTGGTTGAAATTAAAGCTTATCTTCGATGTATTGAAATGTTTCTTTCTTTCTGCAATTTTCTGTGCAATAACTCAAGAAAAACATACCCTATCACCACCATATTTTGCATATGTTTAGTTCATGTCACGAACATTATTTCACAAAATAACAACTACTTGATCAGACGCCATCTTGGGTATGTAAATTAGGGTCAAAGGTCATAAATGTTTCATCCTGTATCTTGGTAAATATATGTCCTATCTTTTTCATATTTTGCACGCGTAAAAACCATGTTACAACAATCATTTCACAAAATAACCATTAATTGCTCAGATGCCATCTTGGGTGTGCAAAGTGGGGTCAAAGGTCATATGTATTCATTGCTGTATCTTCGTTATTCAGTGTATACAGAATTTGGTACCAAAGATGGCAGATATGACTCCCTTTTCTAAATGAGAATGCAAACATCACACGGCCAATGTCTCTAAACACAGATGAAACTTGTATGGTCATGCCTATTGCGATCAGGACTCGAATCATCGATTAAAAAAAAAATCGGATCTCCTTAATTTGTCAGTGATGACAAATTACAATCTCTAGTTTTGTACATGGTAATCTGCTGTATTTTTCCTGTCTTGTTTGTGATTTGATTTTTCTTTCTTGGCTGTGTCAGTAGTCATTTCAATTACATTGTACCAGTATTTATTTCCTTCCTTCTTCTTTATGCTTATTTGTATCTAGGTATTTACATGATGGATGCATAAAATATAGATTGGTTTCAATGGAGCAGATGAGAGTACTTTTCAAACCGATGAATATTTCACTACTTTTGCATAGATTTACAGTAACACTGTGTATATTTGTTTCAATTTTTTTTTTCATGTCTCTCAGGACTGGACTTCACCTAAGGGCTTTTTACACTTGTGTTTCTTAACCCTGGACTTTCTCTGACCCAGGACTATCGTTAGTCCCGTACCAATTTTTTCAGCTTTTTACACTGGCCAGTTAGTCCCGTACTATCTCTTGTCCGGGGCTAAGGAGAAAACTGACCTTTTTACACTCGTATTTCTTAGCCCCGGACTTTCCAAACCACATGAATATTCATAATTACGCTGTGTACTGTACACGTACACGCACGCACCGGCAGCACTTGATAACCTCGTTTCTGATTGGTCAGTGAGGGTCGGACTTCGTCTCCGTCGCTTAGCCCAGGATTATTTTTTCGTTCTGTTTACACTCACTTGCTTGGCACCGCAATTGCGGTGCTAACCCCTGCTATTTTGCAGGGCCAGATAGTACCGTACTATCGGTGGGGCTAGCCCACTTTGGCAAAAACGAGTGTAAACAGAAAGTGGGCTAAGGATAGTCCCGTACCAACGGTGGGGCTAAGACCCCCCCCCCCCCCCCCCCCCCCTTAGCCCCACCGTTGGTCCGGGGCTAAGCAAAATTTTACAAGTGTAAAAAGCCCTCTATTGATCACAAGTTGTGGAAGAAGGGGGGGGGGGAGGGAGAAACAAAATATTTTGTCATTAGATTGGAATATGTACAGACTCCTGTACTCCCCATGGAATAATTTTCCTGGTATTGAATTACAATTTTATGTGCATTTTTTATACTACTGCTATGCAAAATTTTCTGTATGTTGTTCAGTTTTGTTTGTTTGTGTGGTTTTTTTTTTTTACATAGGACTATACAGAACTTTGTATAAAGTATTTTCCCATTGATCAAAATTGCTAATCATATTTGAGAAGTACGATTATTCCCTGAGTCCCTAAAGAAGAAGAAGAAGGAGAAGAAGAAGAAGAAGAAAAAAAAGGAAATAAATTCAGTGTAAAAATATGAAGTAAAAGGATCAGACGAAAAAGAAAGAAAGAAAGAAGGTGGGGAAACAGACATGATAAGCCATGTGTAGCTATTTTGATGGACTAGGGCTGTTTTCTGTAAGCCTGTATTGATTAAGTCTATTCATCGTTATGCGTGGGTGAATGAGGATTTTCTTTTGGCGGGAATTGGTGGTTCCCAATCCCCCCCACTCTTCCACGGGTGAGTCGAAATGAGGTTTGTTTGTTCATTTATGGCATGATCTGCTCTTTTTGGTATGTGCACTGATGCACTTGCGTGATGACGGGGGGGGGGGGGGGGGGGGGGGGGGGGATGGGGTAGTTTGCAGGCACAAACCCTTGTTGGTCGTATTACGAGTCTGCATGTGCCAAGACTAATACGCGCAAAACTACACTGCAGCCTCTCCCAGTGAGAAGCTACAACACAGGGCCTATGGGACAGTGCCGAAGTGGTGCATATAGTAGTCTTGGCGCAGACTCCTCTACGACCAACAAGGGTTTGTGCCTGCAAACTAGGGATGGGGGTGTTCTGTTGTGCATGCCATAGAAAAAGTGTGTTACACACTGTAGTACAAATTTGTACATCGAAACAGTCAAGGGGTCTAGTTCATTTCTGGTTTCGCATGATCTGCTCAGTGATGTCGCTGTTCTAGTTTGGAAGACAAAAAAGCTAAAAATAGAGCCTTTCACTGTTGGTCTCTTTGCCTAGTGGGGCTTCTTTATAGATCATTATGACTTTATCTGAGATTACCTTGAAAGCATGCATAGATGGTGTACAAATAAATGTAATATATATGCGTAGCTGAATAGATTGTGGTATTATTCAGCTGCACAAAGCTTACAAGTGCCTCACTGTATGTGTAAACACTGCTGCAGTGGCAGCCATTATAATTGTATCATGGCAACACACATTGGTGTCTAGACTATTCAAATATTTGCCTCAAATTTATGAATCCTGCAAACTCAGAAAAGAAGGTGTGCAGTCTTCGCTAATGGAGATTACACTTGGGAAGGTCAATATCAAAGGTCAAATGGCTCAGAGAATGCGAGTGAATGTTTGACCAATCAGGCTAGTTCAAACTTTGAATAAGCAGCTATTCAGTGGGAAGCTGAGATCAGAGGTCATTATTGTTGCAGAAGGGAAATAATGGTTCTTTCACAAAGAAAAAAACAAACAAACATACATGTATGTTTGACTTAAAAATCAAATGACAGTAGGCATACATGACTGTTTGTGTGCCATCCAATGAAATGCAAAATGATGAAAAAGTACTCTGGTGTGTTTTTAAGAGCCTAAAGTACTTTAACAACTGATTTCAAACAAGAGATAATGAAAAACCTCTTTATCAAATATTAGAGCTTACAATTCTAAGAGGGATTCAAAGTTTATTTGATGATGGCTAAGATATCTTGAATTGTAAGAGGTCCTAAAAAAAGTTGGGGCGTACCTGTACCTTTTATTAGAACCACTTTGCTTTATTTTGTTTTTGGATATCTCAGCCATTTCAAAACTAATTTTCATCAAATAAACTTTGAATTCCTCTTACAATTGTATGCTCTAGATAGTATAATTTTTAGGAGGTTTCTAATTATATCGCAAAAAGTTAAAATGTGAATTCCCTGTCTCAACCAAAACTATAGGCCCTACCATTCCTTTAAGTGTCATCTTACCTTTGTACAATGTACTGTAGGTATCGAGTGTACATGCATGTGTGCATTTGTGTTGTTGATTTTTTTTTTCTTAAAATTCAAGTCCAGTGATGTTCAGTTGTACAGTATACATTGCACACTGCAGTGCAATCCATCATGTCTTACGAGTCTGGAGAGGTAACATTATACTGTCCTGATGCCTTTTGGCACATCCGCCAAGTACAACATTTGGAACAACTACATTTAGTACAGCACAAAGAGTTCTCCTCTCCCAGAATGCTGCATTGCACACGTAAAGATTATAGAATGTGCAAGAGTACTTACAGTGTACATGACCTTCCTTGTCTTAAATTGATATAGTCTGGTTTCCAGACCCTTTGCGAAGTGGACTCCGCGGGGACAAATCCACCGAAACCTACTCCAGTTTTCGACGTTGAGGGCATCATACACTTTGTAGCAAAATACATGGAGCAGAGGGTCTGGAAGCCAGACTAAAATTGATAATACTGTACCAAGGTAGTAAAGACCAGACTAGGATCAGAGTCAAGTGTTGTGTATTACCAAGGAGGTTTAATACATTGGAGTTCCAACTGGCTGCTATTATTCAAACAGTTGTCAGATTTCTATTGATGTACAAAAGAATTCCACAGGTGCACTTGTGCCTTTGATGATCGATGTTCCAAGCCGCCGTCTTGCTAAGCAATCTGAAGATTCATTTTGAACATTATCATAATGTTGGCCATATTTTGCTTATTTATTTATTAAATTAAATTAAATTTTACGTATTGATAAAGCATGTAAAACGAAAGTCAATTCCGTCCAGAAATTTGCGCAAAAGTGTAAATCAGAGCTGTATCATGTGAAAATGTTTAAAACTGTACCATCCTGGAAAGCTGCTTTTATCACTTTTCCACATAATTTCCACAAATGAAACTAATATGGAATAATCTTCAAGTATAATTCTTTATTGATAGATATATCAGATTAGTGCCCGGGTGTGCCCAGTCGAGTAATTTTCATCTTTATTTCAGCATTTTTTGCTCAATTTCTATTCGCGCATCCTCGTGTCTGTACCACCTACCTTTTATAAGAAGGGATAGCAAAAAGTAATTACCATCACAAAGACATATCTTCCTTTGAAAGTGGCTGGTGATTATGCAGTGAGACACGAGTCAATTGTCTTCCTATCTGAGTGGCAGATCAAGTTTGCCACATGCTTCAAATATTTTTGAGCGGCGGCTTCGAACATCTAGCAAAGGATATAAGACGGTTGTGACTCCATTCTCTAGAACGTCCTTGGTATTACCAACATCTGTAGTCTGCTTTGTTCAAACATTTGCCCCAGAACAGTGCAGCACCTCATTCCTATTTAGTTTTGACTCAGTGGTTTGGTATGTCAGTAAGTTGTTTTCAACTACCACAGGTAGACTTTTTTGCTACCCATGTAGAAGATTGTTTAGATACAATGTAGTGCAGAGTCTAGAAACATGTAGGCCTACTCTTTTAAAAAGAATATGTCAGAATTGTGACTTTATGTTGAAAAGTTGAAAGTTTAACAGTGAAGAAAAAAAAAGATGATTCAGTATGTGTAGGCCTACTTCATTTCTAAAGGTAACTACTTGTATGAAATGCATATTACAGTGTATATGATAGTTGAGATTAAAAGTGCTGCAACTTTCCCTGCAACAATGTTCCAACCTGAAGCAAAGAAGCAAACTCATTGTGCTGTACTATACTGAGCGAACAAAAGTGCACCAGGTGCATGACCCTGATGCTACAAAATGTGTGACCCCTCTAAAGGTAACTCGTGAGGTACTGTATGCTTACTCTTCAGAGATGGCTTGAACACTCCATATCTGACATGGTTTGGTACGGTACAGATGAGATTGGTTCACTTCGGATCAGCGCTCAAACGCGGCCAATGTACCTGTATCTAAAATTATGACATTGTCTTCATTGCAATCATGTTGCTTATACCTCACTACTTTGTATGTTATCTTCACACCATGTTTAGGTTGAGTCCCAGCTATCATCATGGTCCGTCGCTCCTCGCGCACCCGCCACACCACCAGGCGTTTCGGCTACTCCAGCCGGTTCGAGCCATACGCCAGGAAGGCTGTGAAGAAATCTGACCCTGGTAGAAGGGACATCTCCATCGACCCAATTGTGATTGAGAAAGCTAAGGAAACAGGTAAGTCATTTAGAGACCCTGAAATGATTAGCATCTCACTGTATGACTTCTGTTACAAATGATATGATGGCTGATTCTTCAGCTCAGTGTAAAATGTCCATTCACTTGCAATTCAACACTTAAGATGTTGTGATAGACAAGTATTCTTGTATCATTGTAGGTCCATGTTTGTAGCAAGTTATAGGCCCTACTATATATCAGAGTTGACTGAAAACAGAACAGAATTCCATTGGCATCGAACCTCTTCTTCCTTTTACCAGTTTGGAGATGTCTATCCCACCCCCCCACCCCCCCCAAAAAAAAAATAAAAAACAAAACAAAACAAAACAAAGCAAAAACACAAACACAAATCAATATGTAAGACTAGATTTTTAGGTTGATTACATTTGAGGATTGAAAAAAAAAGGACAAAAATCACCAATCAAGCTGTGTTGAACGGAGTTCAAGGAGGAAAGAGTCTGGTGAAATCATTATACAATGGAAGGAAAAATGGCAACACACCATACAAGACTTAACTGTATATATTTAGATTGTAAAAAGAAAACGAAACTAAAAGGGCAGAGCCAAAGGAAGGGAAAAGGTCCTGTTAATGAACTCTATCTTAGTTGCAGGAGAAGAGTTTAGGAGTTAAGGAGCTGGAATTAACTACACAGCCATTGAAGGAGGGTGGTGTGATAGCATTACAAGATTTATGCAGTGGAAGAATTACTTTCGTAGGGGTAGTAGGAAAGGAAAGAAAAATACAAGGCCAGGAAAACGTTATAATAGCTAAATTATCCTTTGTGTGCAATTTGATGTCTTCTTTTATGCTGTAAAATTTGATATTTTCATACAAGTAATTCTTTGCACTATGCCAAGTATGATAAATTTTGCATGTTTTGAATGTCACAGAATCAAGACCATACACTGTACATACATACATACATTTGTGCATAACATACAAATATGTTCATGTGCTTTTGTTTTTATGCTTTTTTTGGTCATGGAATATGCATGAGAATTTCCACTTTTACAGTAATAGACACATGTCTATATACAGTGTCGATATACTTGTAGATATATGTCTCCATTATACATGTTGTACATTGTATTCATATGTATACTGCATCTGCCATTTTACATTGTAAATAACAAGTCTATTTGTGTGTGTGTGAATTGGGAATTCCCAACAATTTCATGAGTAGTTATATTTGTGATCATAGAGTACACTTAAGATTGAAGAAGTGTATAGCATACATGTCACGTTCATGTTGAGATCAGTTAACATGTTTGCATGTTTTTAAATTCGCAAATAGCACGGGGCTCTCAAAATTCAAGAAAAAATATAAACTCCGCAAAATATACATCGTATATGATCTGGTATGCATACAGTATACACACATAGGTATGTACAATGTACATGTATACATATCTTTCTATGATGTACATGTACTTTGTTGCATATAAATCATTAAACTGATCATAAATTGTAATCATATGACAATGAAATTGAAGCTATGAGACTACAACAGGGACATATTAAGAGAGTACAGAAAGTTGAGTAAGAGAGTATATTCTGATGTAGCATACAGATGCAGTCTACTTCTAAACGTAGCATTTTATAATCTCTTTCATCAGGTATAAAGTTTGCACCAGTTTTGTGTCCTTCCAAAAGCTGCTGAAGTTTAAGATATCAACCTTGCAGTGTAAAAAGATTGGGAATTCTCTTGCAACACACAGACAGAGTTTGCAGCTTGGCATTTCCTCGGTATAGGCCTAAAATTCTGTTTTTGTCGCATTCTCTCAATGGTCAGTCAAGCAGCTGAAGGTCAAGGAACTGGATACTCTGCAGGAGGCCAACAGGAAGGCCCACCACACCGATGAGTACGAGATGGATCAACTCATCCTCCGCAGGGGTCAGACCTTTAACCTCAGCGTGACCTTTGACCGGCCCTACAACAGTGCCAAGGACACTCTGTCCTTGGAGCTACTCATGGGTGAGTGAGAGTTGCACTGACATTAATTAGTGAGATATTAACCTCAAGATTTTCATTGCGATCCAAATCTTAAGAGATTTGCTTGTATAGACACAGATGATTGCTGTTGTCTAATCTGTTATAGGTCATTGCCAGTTTGGAGAAATTTTGAAATTTCATTGTGTGGCACTGTGCATGTGTTTGTATGTGTGTGTATATCTAAAGTGGGTCGGTTAATGTGACATGCATAGAGATATCTTGTGCATCATAGTCAAACTTGCATTAGAACGAAGTGTGAAAATCATTTTTTTTCCCCTCTCCTCCCCAGGGACCCGCCCCAGTGTTGGCTCTGGTACACGCGTCCCCATCGACTTGGTGACCAAGGCACCCGATGCAGATGACTTTGGCCTGCAGGTGGTCAGCAGCAGCGGCAGCAAGGTCTCCCTCAAGGTTTACCTTGCTTGCGACGCCCTCGTCGGAGAGTACACCCTGGTGGTCTGTACCCAGACGGAGAAGGAGGACGAATACCGCTTCGAGCACCCTGATGAAGTCATCATCCTCTTCAACCCCTGGTGCAAGAGTGAGTTCTCTCCTTCCCCCACCCATGCACTAGTTTGCAGGTACAAACCCTCGTTGATTTGAAAGGAGTCTGCACCAAGACTACTACATGCACCTCTGGCACTGTCCCATATACATGTACAATGTAGGCCTTGTATTGAGGGGCTGCAGTGCCAGTAGTGCATACAGTAGTCTTGGTGCTTGCAAACTTTTTTATGACCAACGAGGGTTCGTGCCTGCAAATTACCCATGCACCCAGTGGCTGACAGACAAAAGACATACTATAGGAGAGATATAGACTCATACAATTTATTTTCTTTTCCCCCACTCGGTTGAGTTTGATGAAGCATGTTTGATTTTGCAGTTAGTTGATAGTAGTATAAATTCACATGTAAGAGATGTGAAAAGCAAATGGAATATTTGCAGGTTTAATTTTTACTGTGGCATCACATTGTTCAAAGCTATGCCCAAATTTCCACTCAACAAAATTAAGGTTATGCTGGACAAATTAAAGGAAAACTCAAGTTAAAATTAAGTTTGACTTCAGTGAATAGAATGGAATGAAGCATTAATTGTAGTTAGAATCAGATTTTTTTTTTTTTAAATGTAGTACTAAATTGTAGTACTCGCTTTAAAATAGATACTTCAAGTCTTTCCCACGCCATAGGACTACACCAGGTGGAAGCTTATTCTCCCTTTCTCTACTGTTGATTGTTTCAAAGCATGTGATTGGCCCTCTGGACCCGTAACAGTGTAACCCATGATTCATGGCAGCTACCCCAATTCTAGTAAGAAAATGATTTCATAGGTGTGATCTGAATATGTCCAAGGGCACATTAGTCCACCTCTATTAAAGATATAATTTCAGTCAGTTGACCCTTTAGCCACATAGCCAGAACCCTAATCGTGCCTTCCATTATTATCCAAAACGATACAGTTTCTTTCGTTTCTTATCCACAAAGTTGTGATGCACCAAGTCTTCATCTTTGTATTCATGTTCAGCAGTCAAAGGATCTTGTAATTGTACTCAGTATTCATTAGATCTCGTAATGGAGGTACGATTTTATGTACCAATGGTAACAGAAGTGCTGTCGGCTAGTAGATGTTTCAAACGCACTCTTTTTCTGTGTGCATTTGCAGATAAGAGCGTAAGGTATGATCTTGAGATCACGGCTGACCGTGCTTCCGTGCCTTTTCTGTTGCATTACTTTTTTTGTAGAGGATGAAGTTTACATGGAGAAGGATGATTGGAGAAAGGAATATGTGATGAACGAAGAAGGCATGTACTTCTACGGGACAGCTGAAGACATTGGAGGCTCTGACTGGTACCAGGGACAGGTGAATTGATCTGATTCTGGCTTTACATACTGATTCCCCACCACTGCACCACTGGTAAAGGGATCGTATAGTTTTGGTTGAGACCTAATTTCAGGTTTCTAACATTTTTTTTGTGAGATAGTGAGAAACCTCTTATGAAATATGAAAGAGCATGTAATTCCATGAGGAATTCAACGTTTATTTGATGAAAGTTAGTTTTGAAATGGCTGAGATATCCAAAACAGAGTGATTCTAATAAAGTGTGGGACCCACACTTTATCACTATCACTTTGTTTTACTTGTTTTTGGATGTTTTAGTCATTCCAAACCCGATTTTCATCAAATAAACTTTGAATTCCTCTTAAATAGTATGCTCCGTACTATTTCATAAGTGTTTTCTTGGTATCTTGCAAAAACGTAAAAGCCCAATTCTCATCTCCACCAATACTGTACCGTCCCTTGAATTCAACAGCCATATTGTTCTTGTGGGGGATGGGTGGTGGTGGGTTGGGGGTTTCAATAATGAAGTAGTTGTTATTGAAGTCAGGAGGTTGAGAATTTCTTGTCTGTGCAATATGCTGCATAAAGTATTTAGTCTGCCAGTTGATTCCATATTGAACCTGTATTAATGTTTTACAGATGGGATAATCCAGTATGCTAAGCTGAACAAAAATTTGACACTTTATGAGATGGTTCAGTAGGATTTTGTTGTTGTTGTTTTTATTTATATTTACTAAGGCTTTACCCTTTCTCACCAACTGAATATGTTCCTGTTTGTGTGTTTGTTTATTTGTTTTATTTGTCCAGTTTGAGGAGGTCGCGTTGGAATGCGCCCTCCGCCTGCTCCACAAGTCAGGGATGACGTACCGCAATCGAGCCAGCGCCATTCACGTTTGCCGTATATTGTCAGCCTTGGTAAGAGCTCCAGTCGACAGGTGTAGCAGGATATTTCTAAATTCTAAATTCAAATTTTAAAATTTTAAAATTTTTTCAGGATTTCATAGTTGATAGGGGAGAGGGTTGGAATCTCTAATAAGAATGATCTCACGGGCCCTGATAATTCACTAAGGGCCTCCGTGACATTTGCTTCTGCGACAATTGCTCCCATGAAATATCTGCTCACTAAGCCAAACATAAAATCTACCCACAAACATAACCCTAACCGTAATCCTCTTCCTCATATCAAAATGAATTTAAATCTCTCTCACAACACTAACTCTAGCCCTTGTCCTTGAAGTCCTTGAGAAAATAAGACAAGAGCATGCCGGAGCAAATGTCACATCACCCACAAAGATGGTTTGAAATCAAATCTACATTGTTTACCATCATGGTACATTTTATCCAGGGACTGAACAAGGACGAAATAGGTGTACCTTGCACACTTCATGTGTTGGAGAGCTCTCAGTATGGGGATGTCTATTTTGCATGCACCTATTATGTAAGTTAACCAGAACGTGCCTGGATGCATAAAGGGTCAATTGTGTCTAGATGCTACGTAAAGACAAATTTGGTAAATATTGGTACGGCCTGGGAGTCACCATCTTCTTTGACTTTGCTTACAATGATTGCAAGATAGCATGCTGGTCACTATATTTTTACTTTGAGACCTTAAACATTGACAGAGAGCTACATTACTATGAAGCTGTCTTGTTGGATAAACTGACAGTAAATGCTTGTTGGCACATGGGTCTGTAGTTAGTTTGCCCAGCACTTGCCTTTACAGGCAAACACTGCTCTTACAGGTTTCTCTGTAGGGTTACTTGTAACTGCCATCCAGTCACACGTATAACATCTTTTCTATTTCAAGAAATATTGCAGCCATATTTTCCGCTATCGGTTTGATGAACACACTGGTTTTCACATTTTAATTCATACCTTTATAACAAAGGATTTTTTTTTAAAAATGCATTGTCATGATAACCACAGACTTCTCATAGGCCTTGCCAAACACAGCATTAATGAATGAATGCACATTGGATTTCAGGTTTTATCAGGCATAATGCAGTGATAGGTGACTTGAAAAATGCATACCTACCTATAGGTCTCCAAGAAATGAATGCATTTTGAGATAAGCTGGCAAACTGACATATGAGTTGCAGTTCTCTGCGCAGATAGGCTCCATCTGGGGAACGAAGATTATGCCGTGACATCAGATGTGGATAATTATCATGCCACATCCTTCGCAGGTGATGGATATTGTTGCACACCAGTGTCAATACTAGAGAGCTTTAGATTTTTGCAATGCGGACGTTCACAGGAAAAAAGGATGTTCTGCGCATGCGCAAAATTGCTCATCAAAATCAATCTATTTTTAGCTTGCGTTGTCTAAGTTTTCAACTAAGTTTTCAACTACACATTCTAGGCTATTTTTACATCCGCTCAAGTAACGACGCAGAGAGCTGCTAGATACCCTGTTCCTATGGGGGGCCATTTTCCTTGGGAAAAAGTTACGTCTCTGTGTGATCTAAAGCTGTTTGCAACACAACTCGGGGAGAGAGGAGATCATGGCCAATGCGATCATCATCTCAAACGTCCATGTCTCAAATCTATAGCTCCTTAATATCTACACATCTCTGATGGAGATGCATGATTACATTTCGTATTGTGTGTCGCAGATTTCATGATAAAGTGACAGCTTTGCTGCAGCTTTTGTAGAAGGTCACTCTGCTTGCTGCATTTGTGAAGTAACAATCTATGTTTGGCTATCACTCTTTGGTTTTTGATTTTGCAGCACTGCCAGCATGTCTTAAGTGACTATGCGAATCAGGGTCATGTCAGGCTTACAGACTAGTTCGATTTTCCATGAGTATGATCAAGCGTGAATTGATTAGAGAGAGAGAGATAGATAGGGAGAGAAGAACTAACTTGTAGTAAATAATATCTGAGACAACAGTTACATGTGAAATTCAGCCCTAGGAGTGCTTTTTGGATCTTGCCTCGGACCGGCCCAAGGCGGCTTTGCAATCCTTTTACACATGTAATTCAGGCTAGCTGAGCAACAGCACTCCTCATGGATGCATGGGCCAGCCTCGCATCAACTTTCCTTTATACTCCACTGTGGGAGTGCCCTTTCAGTAAACAACATTTCGTGCGTATTTGGTTTCGTCATAATACTACCATGCGCATAACCCAGCAGAAGGTCTTGTGACCTGTCAATCCGCACAGCTCTAAAAGCCAGTTGCAGCAAATCTGGCCCTGATGCAATGATCAAGTTAGTGCTTCATAAACACCCGAAAGATTCAAAGCAAAGACTTTGACATTTGGAGAGGAGGTAACTCATTTATCATGTGGTGGACCTTTTGAGGATATACAAAAGTTGTATCAAGTGACTTTATGAGGGTTAGATATATTGTACTGGTGGATCACCTGTGCACTGCCTGGACTTTGAAACAAATATATCAATTCATCAATATACACCCTCATGCTGTTTTTGCCTGTTTCATTCTTGTTAATACACAGTTAAGTCCCATAAAGTTCTCATCATGCAATTAATCATCTTCCTAGTACGACATATACCCCTATTTTCCTATTTGTTTTCTGTGGATAGAGGATTAATGATACCTGTTCTGATAGTTCGTATAACCCCAGGAATACAAAAGAAAGACAGAAAGAAAAAAACAACAACAAAAGATTAGCTACACTAACTTTGCATATTGGTCATGGCCAGTATTGGATAACTATGTTAGTCTCAGCTTGTAAACACTCAAATAAATAAAGCCCCCTAATTTTATTTTTGAAATAGGAGAACAGAGATGCAGGTATTGTATGCCTCAGCTGTTGAGAGAAAGAAATTGGCTGCCTATCGGTCATCTGAAAGTGTATTTGGCCCTTCCTATACAGTGGTCATGCCAGATTTATACACCCGCATGCATTGCCACAAGAGCTACCAATCAATCAATTAGGGTATTATCATGCAAATGTAGATAGGAATCCGCTTGCTGTTCAATGCAGTGACATTGATGATATGTGAAAATGCTGTCTTACACACACAATATGAACACCAAACTTGCTGTTTTGAGTGATGCAAAATATATTTGAATATGATTGATTGCAAAATTATAATACATGCAATCTTAAATGTGTTGTGATTGGAGTAGATTTCTGCAAACCCAGAATGCAAGAAGGATATTAAACAGTAGGCAGTGCTACACAAGCCCCGGGGCCCTGTTGCATTTAAAAGTTGCAATTGAGCATAAGTCAGAAAAGCAACGTAAAGTGTACGTCAGGTATCAGCCAACCAGAATTGAGTGTTGAGAGACTTATGTTTACTTCTCTGACTCAAATTTGATCTCAACTTTTTAATATGCCACTGAGCCCAGCTTGCGAGAAAGGTGGTTATTGCTGGAGCTCTCAAATCAGTCCTTCTGTTTATAGATGCCTGTAACTCTCTCCAAATTACCAACCATCTGCCTTTTTTTATTGAATGTCAATTACAATTTCAGATGGTGGTTCTGACAAGGCTGATTAGCTTTATTTGCATTGTATGAATACATCATGTTTATCATGTTTCCAGATCAGAGGAAGAGGAAAACAAAATCATTTATTAAACCTGTTGAAGACTAGTCCCGAGTACACTTGACAGGTACCTGTGGAAAACGTGTGTTTAAGCAAAGTCAGCCTGTCCTCAAAGGGTTAAAAACAAATATTGTGATCTGAGATGAAGATGTTTGTCAAGATCATGTCAAATTCTATGTTTCATGTGAATTTTTCAGTTGTTGTTTACTGTAAAACATGATATATTTGCGGCGTGAAATTGTCGCGAATTGGAGCCGACGGCCTTTTTTGTGGCATGAAATTTTCGCGAATCGCCGCTGACATTCAATGCATTTAGTGTGGACAAGAACTTTTATGTGCATTTGAGTTTTGCGAATCTTGGTGCTTGCAAAAATTTGCAAAAATGCACGCAAACATTCCTTGTTTTACAGTATTTCTTTGGGGATCTATGTATGTGTGCCTTTAAGTTACTACTTTCATGTCTGAAATGTTCCCTATGACTCAAAAAGTTGGCATAAATGATGCCAATAAATGGTATACTGCACTAGAGTTTGTATACTACTAGGCATGATGTCATGGTATGTTTGCATTTGTCTCCATCTGCATTTTGTTTTCAATATTATTGACGTCATAGCAATGTTATGTTTCATCACGTGATGCTGTGAACAGGGTTTCACTAATGAGATTAGAACAATGAAATAATTGTTTAGACTTCCATCTTGCTAGAAAGGCACCAATGGCAATTGTGGTGAACTATGAAAATTTCACTAACTGGAGAAGTATCGCCCTTCAACTCCGCTTCCGGCCTACGAGGCGATTACACTGCCACTTTCCTGCAATCCACCCACCCTGAAGGCAACGATGATACGATGATAGTACAACGCGACTACGGTCTTGCCACATTTCCAGGCCGATGTGATGCACTCCTTTTCTGATGGCACCAATCGTATGATGAGATTTGTATGCTTATCGGGACTTTGTGCTACAAGTGGAGTGACTGTTAAACACGAATGGCAACTCACTGTCCGACCTCAATTTATTGAGATATAAATCAGGCTGCACAAACATTTCAGATACTGTAAAATGAGGAATGTTCGCATGCATTTTTATTGTGCGAGAGCCAAGATTCGCAAAATAAAAATGCACGCAAAAGTTCTTATCTACACTATTTGTTTTAAATGCCAGTGGCAATTTGCGAAAAATTTCATGCCGCAAAGGAAGCCATCGGCTCCAATTCGTGAAAATTTCATGCCGCAGATATATCATGTTTTGCAGTATGATGGAGAAGATTTTAATTGATCAAGCCACGTTCTGTCAAGCTTTGTAGATTCTTGAGAATCAAAAAAACGCAAAGCCATTTTTTCCCCACAATACTCCATAAATCAGGTTAGAAATTCATAGGCAGCTTTGTCCAGTGTACAATGAGTCAGATTTATGGATTTTGTATATTTTGCAACATTTTTAGAGAAAATATTTGGAGAATATTTGGCGTAATTCAGTTTATATAGTCATAAAATATCACCACTTGTCATGCTCAACCTGTTGAGGACGGGCTGAGTTTGCTACAACATGCATATCCCATAGACACTTGCCAAGATACTTGGGACTCATCCTCAACGGGTTAATTCAGATATAAAATGTACCAGAACATCTCACTCTTTATGGCATATTGGTATAGATCTGTGAAAGATCAGAAGTCACATAATTATATACTCTTTTAAACTTGCCTAAAGTAATCCTATCCAGTATGGTTCACAGGCAACTTGCTGATGAGCCATAGACTTGTTGACCAGTCACTGCTTGCAAAAAGTATTTTGATAGTTTTGCCAGATGTTATTTCCCCTAACGAACACACAATTTAATCAATAAGTGCTGTCTAGTAATGTGTTATTATGTGTCTTTATTTTGATTTTTCTTTTCATAACTTGGGAGTTGAATATAACTAGAGGAAAGGCTGGAACTCTGATGTTATCACCATGTGAGCCGGATATCTTATTTCATCTGTGTTGACTTGACATTGACCGTGTGATGTTTGGATTCTCATTTAGAAAAGGGAGTGAGACCTGCCATCTTTGTTACCGAATTCCGTATACACTAACGGAAATACAGAATGAAGTATATTTGACCTTTGACCTCACTTTGCACACCCAAGATGGCGTCTAAGCAAAAAGTGATTAATTTATGAAATGATTCTTGTAACATGGTCTTTGCGTGTGCCAAATATGGGAAAGATAGGACATGTATTCACCAAGATACAGGATGAAACATTTATGACTTTTGACCCTAATTTACATACCCAAGATGGTGTCCGATCAAGTAGTTGTTATTTTATGAAATAATGTACGTGACATGTACTAAACATGTGCAAAATATGGGATTGATAGCCATTGTTGTTGTTCATCTATTGCACAGAAAGTAGTAGAAAGAAAGTAAAATAAAGAAAAATTATGTTATTTTATAGAAATTTGAAGGAGAAGCATAAAAAATCAGAAAAAGATAAAATGAGGAAAGGGAGATTGAGATTAACTAAAGAAAAAGAAGAAAAAAGTGTTTAAAAAAATTAAAAAAAAATATTGGCAGGGGTGAGCCTCGAACCAGGGACCTTAGGATTACGAGTCGGATGCGCTACGCAATGACCTATTTCATTCTCCATAGGCCCTGTGTACTAAGCAAAATGACGCTGCATCGAAGCCTCGTGCCATTTTCAACCAAGTTTTTCGACGTGATGCCGACGTCGTATGAAAAAATAGAGGGCACAGTTACGATAGCCCAAAGTCTCAGCTACAACATACTAAAATCTGGGAGAAATTCACTGAAGCATAAGTGAGCTAGTGCTCGAAAAAGAGAGTCATGTCAATTTTCACTGCCAGAAAAACTGCTCTCCCATAGAGATAACACGTAAACTGGTCAAATTTGACAATATTACTTTCAATCCATTTTTACGAGGTGATGCCGTCATCCAATTAAAATGTTGTAATATTATTAATGAAAGATCATTTAATAAGCTACAACATACTGAAATCTGGGAGAAAATGGGCAAAGGATAAGTGAGATACGCTCGAGTGAACTTGTAATTTGATGACGTCATTTTGAAAATTTACTCTTTTTATTTTATTAAGAAATGTGATATCTTTTAATCACTTTTCCAGCATCGCCAACCCATGAAATGACATGTACAACTCATCAGCTTTCAGAATATGTAAAGAAAATGGGGTGTCACCGTCCATCCTAACGAGTAAAATCGGATTTAAAATTGGCGGTTTTTTGGCATTGTTGCACTGTATATCGCCATTGACGCGCGCGCGGAAGTTCAACTTTGACGGGCCCGTATGACGTCATATTGAGTCGGATTGACTTGAAACTTGGTGGACATATTCCCTGACATTTCAGGCAGGCGATAAGTGTGAAAAAAACGGGAAATTTCTATTGCATATGAGCTGTGCGTGCGTATATGCGCGCGTGCGTACGCGTCCGTAAATTTTTTTCAATTTTTCAAAAAATGCTCTAAATGGTCTGAAACGTGTGCAAAAAAAATTTGAGCTCGATTTGAGCATACAAATATTTCAACGCGCGCGTACGCGCACGCTTTAAGGATAAATATGAATTTTGAGAATATGAGTAGAATGCGCTTGACTTGAAATATATGTGACGTAAATTTCATAGAAAAATTCCATTCCATAAATGAGATATGATTGAGAATGTGTTTTCATATAATGACGTCATAGTGACGTCACGGTCGACTGATCACTTTGATTTTAGTTCGATTGCCGTCTTTGGGAGACGATACGTATATGGTATAAGTTTGAAATTGATAGGACCAGGACTTTCTGAGCTAATCGATGCACAACTTTTGGGGAGAAATAAGAAGAAAAAGAAGAAGAAGAAGAAAGAATCCGTACAAAAACAGAAGGTGATCCGAGAGGATACTCGGATCACCTAATAAATATTGGAGATGACATTTTGAACATTATTACCAGCGTGCATGACAGCTGGGTCAGAATCACAGTATTTGTGAAAACTAAAGTTGTATGAATTTTCTGTACATTGATTTTTTAAATCAAGTTAGAAAGTGTATTTGTATTAAGTCTTTTGTGAAATCATGCACAAAGCATAACACTTATATCTGAACTCTTCGTGTGCCACATTGGCAGCTTGAGTCAGTTGACGGCGTGCCAAGTTCGCATATTCTGCTCAAGCGCACAAATCCGCCCAAACCAATTGATAAATTGCCAAATGCCAAGATACATCCAAAGTGTTTCTCGCGATTCCAATCCTGTCATGGATGGCATTTTATGTGGTGATTAACTGTCAGGCAGTATTTCCTAGTGGATTTGCTAAGTAAATTTAAAGTTTCTTTCACTGTTTTGTGTGCAAAAGTCATGACCCTACAATAATGCAGCTACTGGCCATACAGGAAAAAAACAATCACAGATTTGTCATGCAATATATATCTGAGCAAAGCTTGGCAGTTTCTCTACAACTTTGCTCATTACGTGTCAATAGTAACAAAAATCTATGAAAGATGATCTTTGTTGGAGGAGGTTTGTATGATGGTGTCGATAATGGGTATTGGGTTTGCGGTTCACCATGTGGTAGTCCTGAAAAGGACTGTTGGAAGAGGAGATAAGAGATAAGTGATGAGGAAGAAGCGAGAAAGAGAGTGAGTGAGAGGAGAAGTATTCTTTCTCTTCGCTCTCCTTACTCTCGCCTCTGGTTCACAGTCCTTTTCAGGACTCTCACATTGTCAAGAAAGAATAAATCTACGAAAGTTCCATAGATTTGAAAAACAGAATCTTTTCTCAATGCATGACTGTGTCGCTGCCTCAGAATAATGTGGCACACAGGGGGTTTACACCATGGCACATAAAGAGGCAAGGAATTAAGTGTTTGTTCATGTTTGTTTTCTTAACACCGTCAGGCTCTACTCTCGAGCGTGTTGCTGTGTACACCGCCAGTCGCTATGTGAAGAAGAACAAGAACTTCCGCGCGAACATCAAGCAGGACGTTCAGTTCACTGTGGAGCTTCCCAAGGGAGTCATGATCGGCAGTGACTTCACTGTCAAGGTGAGAGAGTTATAAAGTGCTTACAAAAGATGGAGAAATTTAAGATTGCAAACTTTAACTCATTGAGGATGGACTGATTTTGCTACAACACGCATTTCCCATAGACACCTGCCCAAATATACTTTGGACTCATCCGCAACAGGTGAAGATCTCAAAGTTTTGCCTGTGCGACCACAAACCTTTTCGCAAAACTTCCCACTCCAACAGGGGGTATTTCCCCCATGCCCCTTCCAAACTTCTAAATCTTTTGCTAGTGTGACTGGATGACAAAAGAGCACAAAGACTTTGCAATCTTAAAACTTCTCGGTCTTCTGCCAAACAGGAAAATTAACATGACCTCTCAGAGAACCTACACCTCCTGACCATCCAAGTCAACCTCCAGAGTGTATTAAAACACAGCGCATGCATGTGCAGTATGCAACAGACTGTATCATCACACAGTATATGGTCTATCACTAGTGATGTGTGTGTATGTATATCTTCTGGTTCTCTGAATATATCTTAGGGCGAGACTCTTGCTTACTTGCTTTCTTGCTTAATCTTAAAATTTGGTATCATATGGATGATCATCATAGTTTAGGGGTAAGCTGTTATCATCATTGACGATTTGTTATGATTGATGATTACCCTTCGTATGAATGTAGCTTCTTATCAAATAAATACACACGGCAATCGGTCTGAGTCAACAGGGAGGAAGAAATTGGAGTAAGATGAGAATATGGCAGGGATTATGTAAGAGGTAATGAAGCGTTGTGGCATGTGGAGAACAGTGTCAGAATGACCCAGAGAATGACAGGATAGAGTAAACTACAGTGTAGAACTACCTCATATTATTTTGTTGCATGAAAATAATGCCCTGTGTGCCACGCTTTTACAAATTTTGTTGGTCCACCAATGTTGGCAAGATTGATTGTACACTCTTTTTTTTTTTTTTTTGAAGTTAAAGCAGAGTGAAACTGAGGGATCACTTTGATCTCGTGCAGTTCTGACTGTAGTATTCAAATCTACTTTACATATGTGAATGTACGTTTATGTCTCCTCGTCCATTCAGGTGACTTCCAAGAACATTGGTACTGAGAAGCGCACAGGGTCAGTGACACTGACCGGTAGCACAGTCTACTACACAGGTGTCCGCAAGAACAAGGTCATCTCCACCAAGAGGTCATTCTCCATCAACCCGGGAGAAAGTGAGTCACTCCCAGCTGAAGTCTGCCTTGTGAGATTGCTTCTTAAAGGCATTATTTACTATTTTCAAATGAAACAGAAACCCAGCCTTAGTGCTTCAAATTAGTTTTAAAATGTGAGTTGGGGATAGAAACAACAAGTGTAACGGTGTTATTAAAGGGGATGGCTAGTAACTGATCAGTGGGAATGCTAGGGGATGATTGTTCCAATCCTTGTGGGAATCATTAAGAGTACATTATATATCTATTGTTGTTTGAAAATTATTTGCTTCAGAATGGTCTCATATTCAAGTAATGTGCAGTTTAATGTTTCCAGGTTCGCATGCCTGTACAGTGACGGGGCATTAGAATGCATATTACTTGAATATGAGACCGTTCTGAAGCAAATAATTTTCACACAACAATAGATATATAATGTACTCTTAAATGAATCCCACAAGGATTGGAACAATCATCCCCCAGCATTCCCTCTGATTCCCACTGATCAGTTACTAGCCATCCCCTTTAAGTATAATCAGTGTTAAGTGTTGTTAAATGTACAAAATGTGAATGATAGTCATAATATGATAATCATTTCCAGAATAAACCTCTACAGTTATGCTTTATTGATAAAAATGGTGATATCTCCTTATATTTTAGGCTTTATTGCAAAATTTTTATATGGTAGGATGTTTTGCGATACAACAGCCGTACACATATGCATCAAATGTGATGACTCTAACATTCTGTAAATCATATGAAATTGAAGAGACTAGATCTGTGAGGGTTGTAGCAGTTTCACCATCACAATTTCTATTCAAATTTTAATCACGACCTTATCTCCCCCCCCCCCCTTTCCACTATCATCTCTAAATAGGTGAGACGGAGACATTCACCATTGATGCTGCTGATTACATGCCTGAGCTGACGGAGTATGCTGGCTTCACCTTCTTTGCCATGGCCAGGGTGACTCAGACCCAGCAGGCCTTCAGCACCCAAAAGGAATTTGTCCTCAAGAAGCCTACCCTGAAGCTAGAGGTGAGAGATGGCTGAATACTTTTTAAGTGTCAGTATTTTCTTCTTCTTTTATTCATCATTATTATGTCATTAACCTAGGGTATATATAGTCATCCAAAGTATTTTACAAGTATACAGGGATCACTGATTAACCCGTTGAAGACAGGCTGATTTTGCTACAACATTCATTTCCCATAGACACCTGCCCAAGTATACTCAGGACTCGTTTTCAAGGGGTTAATGTGGATGATTCAAGAGTAAGACCTTTGTGTATCCCAACAAAAAACTATCCCAATAAAAATGGGTCAGAATTGGTCATCCATGTCTTACACAAAGTTCAATTTATTGGCCTACACATTATACAGTTACTTACACACACATAGATATTACGAACAAGCTCAGGCTGTGTATGTATATGAATGTTTTCACAGGAGGCTAAATTTCACATCACAGTTGATGGTGTATTTGTTGAACAATTTATTTCATCAGAGGGTTAGGCATGGAGGGAGCTACATTTATGCATTGTCCAGCAAAAGAATTGTGAGCTACTATGGAGCGTTCTGTCCTACACATAGTTTTCATGCCTGCCAAGCTGCATGGCCATGATAAAATATTATCTTGCATGGTAAATCAAGCTGAGTATTGATTGCCATCATGCTTTTCATAACAGTGCTAAGTAGGGTGAGTGGTTTTTTGAAAAATTGTGATTCTTCAGCTATAAGCTCTTGCAACTATGGCATCAGTTAACTTATTCTTTCAATACCTCCGCCAAGGGAGGAGGTTATGTTTTTGTTACCGTTTGTTAGTTAGTTAGTTAGTTTGTCCGTGTGCAAAATAACTCAAAAAGTAGTGAATGGATTGGGATGAAGCTTGCAGGAAAGGTTGAGAATGACACAAGTAACAAACAATTAACTTTTGGTAGTGATCCGAGAATTTTGGGGGAATTTATGAAGGATTTTTGATATTTTGGCAGGTAGGGTCAATGAACTTGGAAGTTCAGGCTGCGCGTATTTGAGGTTTGCATGCCCTAAAGTGCGTGCTCTAGTTTCTGCTAGGGCGCGGCGCGCCGTGCAGCTGAGGGTTTATGACATAACTAAGGCGGGCGTCTTTCAGCACACAAATCTATAAGTACGTATGTGTGGAAATCACTGATATCTCTACGGAAGAGCACGCAGTGGTGGAAATGAGCTGCATGCTTGGCGGAGGTCTGCGCTCTCAGAGTGCTTTTCTAGTTTGTAATGAGCTGATGGCTATTTAAATTGTGTATATGATGTTGCCTTTTCTTTTTGCATTACAGACCGCAGATGAAGTGAAAGTTGGTAAGTCTATCAGCCTGGCCATCTCTTTCACCAACCCATTGGACAAGCCTCTCAGGAACCCTTCCTTCCGTATCGAGGGACCCGGCATTGATGGCTACAAGGTTGACAAGTTCAGGTAAATATTCATCAGTGAGCTATAAGTTTGCTTTGCTTTGCTCTGCTTTGCTTGAGGTTGGGGCTCTTTAAGAAATTGAAGAGAGATGATAGCAGAATCAGTACTCAGATAATTTGAGATGTAGTCAAGCAATAAGAAAGTTATGGCACTCTGAAGTTTGGCACTTTTTGTGTACAGACAGTAATACAAAGCCCCCTACATGTTCTGCTGAAGGTAAGCTGAACAGGATTTAGTATATGAAGTTTTGCATTCTATTAAACATGTGTTACTGTGCTTTTGATTGGATTAATACCCAAAGTATATGTGTTTTCGTGCACATATAACAGCTCAGTATCTTAACATCTGCCTCCCGCTTTCTTTGAATCTTCTACATGTTGCACAGGATCATCCAACCCCACGAGAGCATCACCCACAAAGTCCGCCTTACACCAAAGAGGAAGGGCTATCGCAAGTTCCTGGCCAGTTTCACCTCCGACCTCCTCCCTGGAGTCAAGGGTAGCACTTCCCTCGACGTCCTGCCAGCATAGACTTCCTCTTACGTTTTGTATTTCTTTCTGCCGCAACACATTCCCTGACCATTCTTTGTTCGTTTTTTTTCCTCACCATGATGTTGTTTGAGACAGAACAGTAGCTAGATATTTTACTGTGAATTTTGCATTACAGTCAAACTCGGATACCTCGAACTCGGATAAGCCGAATATCGCTTACCTCGAAGGCAAAATGAAAGTCCCGATTGTTCCTATGGAGTTTTCGTGTGTTAAAATTCGCGTAGCTCGAAAAAAACTAACTCGAAGTTCGGTTACCTCGAAGGGAAATCTCATGTCCCGATCTTAATTAACTTATTGTTTTTCCCAGCATGTTGCTCGAATTGAAATTGCAAACATCACTCAGCATTTCCGATGAAGCGCGCGTGGACAGCGAAGACATGTCACAAATCTTTTCACACTCGATTGTAAATATTCTGAGCCCCAGAACGATCGTGCGCTCAAATAACCCGATACACAGCTGACAAGGAAAATCCCCAACACCTACTGTACCTACACACGTACCCGGAATGCATATACAGTACTTGTAGCAGCCGTGCAAATGGAGAGCTTACAATAGCACTACGCTCTGTTTTGATTTGCGATCGTGATAGTCATGCCGTGCGCGTGCATTTCTTAACCGTCGTGGCGCACCTGCTTAGGTGTTAACAGCTATATCTTTGGCATTAATCAAGGTCCACTGTCCAAACATCAATCTCCCGCTAGTTTTTTTTTTTTTTCCTTTCACGAAGTTTGTTTCATTAATTCTCCCCGAGAACGCAAGCTCTGAATATTTTTTTTTTCAGCAATGCGATTATGAAGCATAAGTGTGGTATATGATCTGGAAGTATAGGCCTAGCATAATAAAGAATAGTATAGATATGATTTAACAACAGTTTATTTTGATAAATTTCGAAGTAACGGAATAATACGCTTTACGATTTTCAGACAAAAAAAAGAAGAAGAAAGAAATCATCATGTATTTTACCCCTGTTTGAATTGAATCTTTTTCGAGTTTTCGGTATTTTTTTCTTTTCTTTTCTAGCACAATCGTCAAGGCCCCCTAAGATTGTTTCGCTTCTTTTTTTTTTTTTTAATGCGAACAATCCTCTTCAGTAAATATTTATGATTACAGCAATAGCACTGTCCTCAGAAGCCATAGCCGGAATCTGATCTAGCGATATCACTCACTAGTAGCCCATCCTTAATGTACTGTGCTGCACTTATTCAGGGCTCGACACTTACAGTGGCCCGAGGCCACCAAAACGCACGTCGGGCCACCAAAAAAAAAGTCGGATGTTTGCCTTTACTTTTGGAGATGAACAGCGGTAACAATCGGCCCCGAAAGTTGCTACAATGAATGTCGGATGATTGCTTTTGATTTTGGAAATGAATAACAGTAATATTCGACTCCATACGATACTAAAATAAATGTCGGATGTTTACTTATACTTTTGGAAATGAATAACGGTAAGATTCAGCTCTGTACGGTGCTTAAATTGATGTCAGATATTTGATTTTGCGTTTGGAAATAAACAAGGATAACATTCGGCTCCGAAAGATACAAAAATAAATGTCGAACGATCCCTTAGACGTTCGGAAATGAATAACAATAGTATTCAACTCCGTATGATGTTTGCTTTTATATTCGAAAATAAATAGCAATGACATTCGGCTCCGGAAGATGCTAAAATAAATTTCGAATGTTTGCTTTGACGTTCGGAAATAAATAATAATATTCAACTCCGTACGATGATAATATATGAATGCCGGATGTTTGCTTTTACGTTCGAAAGTACATAGCGATAACATTGGGCTCCGGGATAGGCTAAAATGAATGTCGAATGATCCCTTTTACGTTCGGAAATGAATAACAATAACATTCAACTCCGTACGATGATTAAATAAATGTCGGATGTTTGCTTTTACTTTCGAAAGTAAATAGCAAGAACATTCGGCTGCGGAAGATTCCAAAATAAATATCACAGTCATGATTGCTTTTACATTTGGAAGTGAATAGCAGTAACATTCTGCTCCATACGATGCTAAAATAAATGTCGGATATTTGCTATTATACATTTCGAAATTAATAACAGTAACATTCAGCTCCATTCGATGATAAAATGATTGTCAGATAATTCATTTCACTTTTGGAAGTGGACAGCAGTAATATTGGGCTCCGTATGGTAGTAAAACGAATGTCGGATGTTTGCTTGGAAATTTAGAAATGAATAACAGTAATATTCTGCTCCGTATGATACTAAAATAAATAACTGATCGTTGCTTTTACATTTGGAAATGATTAACGGTATCGCCTGCTGACTGTGAGTGCTGCTGGTAGACACATGGAAGACCGGTGCGTAGCGGTGCGACATTGCCGTCGCTCCCTGTAGCTCTACACAGTCTTGGTGAGCTACATGTACACCCATAGTTGTGCGAAATTTTAATAGTTTGCAAAGCTAAGACTGATTCTTGTGTTGGATATTGTGTACGAGATGATGACTTAGAGAGAGAAAAGGAGGAAAAACGAATAGTGATCGAGGGGGTACCTACGCCGACGCGACAATGTACATTCAGCACGCATGTTCTGCAACCCTGTCTTGCGCTCGATTACGTACCGGTATTTTCTTTTTGTTTTTATGGTGATTTAAGTCATTTAATTGTTCACCAGAAAACACTGATGAAAGAAGAACATCGATTTTCATTCAATTCATTCATATTAAAGTTGATTCAAATCCAATTGACAAGCATACAAACGATCGGTAGGCACTGTAACAGATACCATGTTGAACATCGACAAAAATCGGATAAGTCGAAGAAAATTCGACGTACGCGTACCTCGAAATTCGCGTACCTCGAACCAATTTCTTCAGTCCCGACGACTTCGAGGTATCCGAGTTTGACTGTATTTCCAATGTATTTGCCCACCGTAGTGTGTATTTCATTCCTGACCACCATTAGACTATAGGATTTTGATGAGTATTGATGTTATCTATGGGTTGAGAAATGATCCTGGTACAGTCATTTGTGTAAATATGTTGTTCAAAGCTTCATGGTATTGTACAGACTACATTGTCAACCTTGATTTCTTAATTCTCAGTTTTTATGCAAAGTTTTGAAGAAAAAAAATACTTTGAAAAAAAAAAAGAACTTAATGTGGTGGAGTTGTAGGTATTTCTAGTGGTATCTGTATCATGCATATCCCACTAGTTTTGTGGAATGGCACTAGCCCCCTGGTACGTGTAATTAGGAGAGAGAGTGTACTAACCATGTGTGTCCTGTGCTGTGATGTTCTGTGGTGTCAAACATAACAGCCAGAATACATGAAGGTGGTTTAAACTTCGACCATGGTTTAAAATAACTGTGAAATTGACATGCGCATATTAACACGTGTCTGTTACTGGACGTCTGTGGGCATATGCAATCTGTCAATCGTATTTACGCAGAAGAAATTTGCATAAACCATGGTTTAAATGTACACCACCTTCATTAATTGGGGCCAACAAGTTCAGAAGTGTTTTAAGGTAAACTTTTTGGGGGATATCTAACAAACAATCAACACCCCTTTCTACATCTACATTGGCAAATTTCAATACAAGCATTGCAAACATATGAGCAGTATTAAAGACATGGTTGTATCATCATGACCACTTCTGTGCTTCGCCAGTCAATCGTGGAAGAGCAGTAATTGATGTTGGCCAAGGCCTTTTCATTGGAGAGCATTGACTTAGACAGTAATCAGGGAAGTAGGGCAAGGCATACAGTAAAAAGCAATGTGTACAATGGTGCATTATGTGGGCTGGCACTCTGTGACTTCATACCATTTCATGAGATGACGACATTTAGAGCCGTATAAGTACATCAAGTTAGTGTTGTGAGACAGATGCAATACCTACGTAGATTACAAAGTTTCACCTGCAATAGTGTCCTTGGCAATATTTTCCTTTACATAGCAATCGCCTCACTCAGTTCAAAATTTGATGTAGCAAACTGGCAATATTTGAAGTGTTTTGTATCTCAGAAATCATTTACATTGTCATTCTAAAGTAAAGTGTGGCTCCACATACATCATGATTATATATATATTTTTTAACTGTAGATATAAAATGCTGTTTTTGTGTGCTTTTTCTACAAGTAAATTGTCTCAGTACCAATGATTATTTGTGCTTCAAGGCTTGGCCAAGTATCAATGATATCAGGAAAAACTGAGTGCAGTATTTACCCACATTTGCTTTCTTGGTCTTTGTTCTAGAAATCATCAATACTGCAAAATGCCTTGTCTTTCATGGGTATGCTGGCTAAATAGTGGAATTCACACTGTCAAATCACTGACTGTTTTCATATTCATAGTTAGAACAGGGAATCTATTGTCAGCTGGCAAAGTAGAACTGTGTGAAGACACATGTTAGTGAAGTCAAGTGAGGCAGGTGACTGCAACAATGGATGTGTACAAGGACTTGTAAAATAAGCCACTGTATTCTTACTGTTGGTATGTCCATGCTTACTTCAGAAGGTGTGAACACGCCGACTTCAAATGTTGTCATTTAGTTTGTGTGACCATAGGCAGTTCAGTTTTGGCGATTATTATCTCATGACTTAAGATTTCTGTTTGCTGGATTTAAAAGACAAAAGCCTTGTAACTATGCAGATATTACTCTTGTTTTGTTCTTTTTCTCTCTTTGTCTCTGCCTGTGATCTTGCTGGAAAAAGAAAAGAAAAGTAAGCAGCTACGCAAGTCACACTTCATTATTACCATTTTTATTATTTTTTTTATGACAAAGTAGATTTTCTTAAGGAAAAAGAACAAACAAAACCTCACACATGCAGCTGGTTCGTATACATTACTATTTTTTCTTACCCAGTATGAATAACATTCATCTTTTAACCTCTTCACCTGAGTGAGTCATGTTTTTATATGAAAGATATTGTCAGAGATCTAAATTGTCAATGTTCACCTTGTACCACTGATTGCCCACCGTTTGTAAGGAGACAACAAAATTTGTTTGATTGGAGTGATTTCATAATTTTTGTACAAAATTCAACATATTTTTCCAAGACAGATATTAAAGTGCTTTTTACCTGGTGATGGGAATAAATTGAAAAAGGAAATGTAATATCTCATTATAGAGTGTCTTTCTCATTAATGTATCTTTGTGTGATATTATTAAGTACATCAATTGCCGCTTTACCTGCTACAGATTGGTGTAGAAACTGGGTATGACCAAGACAGTATTGCTGTGTTATACTGCCTGGGTTTGATACTTTCCTATGATGACTACGACATACCTTTCATTCCCCATTCCCATTTCCCGCCCCCCCCCCCCCCCCCCCCCCATCCTGTACCCAAAAGCCAACCCACTACTGCAGTCATATGTGTCAGCTCTTTGTGTAAAATCAGGATCACACTGCCTCAATCAAAAAATTGCCACACTCTTTGCTATCCTATCCAATAGAACAATCTTCACTTTATACAGTGGACTCCCATTATAATGAAGTCCTTGGGACTAGCATTTGTCATTTGTTATATTAAAATTTATCAAAAACTGAACAAGTAACCAATAAAAAAATGTACAGAAAAATCATATTGGGGCCTGAATTTTACCTACGTTGTAACCAGAATTTCGTTACAACCATGTTCGTTATAACAAGACTGAGTACACTGTAATAATTTGTACTGTGGTGACCACTTCCTCTGCTCAATATCTCAGCAGAATTTCTCCTCTGTTCCCTGTTAACTCAGACTTCACTGCCATGGGCATAAAGTTGAGCAGACACATAATTACAATCAACTCCTGGCATAAAATGATTCTTTAATGACATAACTCCTGACAATGTACGTCAAGTATTTTGCTGCAATATTGGTAGTTGATTTGATATAATTCAGAAGGCTAGAGGGTGAGAACTCAATTGACTTCATGCAGTATCAACACATTCTTCCGTTTCTTATGTGATGGTACAATATACATTTATTTGTCTTTATTATTTTTTAATATAGCAAATTGCAATGAAAACTCATGATTTTGTCTTGATATTTATTGATAAACAGCCATATATCACATCAAAATACTTTGAACTGTTAAACTAGTTTATGCCAAACCTTGCATAACCACTGGACTAAACATAAGAGATGCAGTTCTTCACAGTTATAGGTAGATAGGCAGGTACAAAAAGATTTTTAAATCGATTGTTTGTCACAAACAATTTCATGGTAAGAATTGTAAGCAAAATGGTCCTATTTTTTTTTTTCCTTTCTTCTTGATTGTGAAATCTGGCCATTAAGGCAAAAAGCTCTTCACTCGTACAGTCCCAGGGATATACTTCATGTTTCAAATACTGGTACAGTATATCAAAATCGAGAGTTTCATGACCACTATAATCTGATTGGCAACAGATTTTTTTTCCCCATGCTGGCGCTTAGAGACATTCATAAAAGTGAGAATGCGCTACACAAGTATTGAGAATTATTATTATTATTGGATCTCAGTGGCCAGTGGTTCAGTGAAACAGTAACCTGCTGGTAAGTCAGATGAACATATACATTACTAGCCTCTCATACGACAGAAAATATATTAATTGCAAAACTGGAATATTAATGACACCATATATTTTGCAAGCACAACACTTAAAATAGCAAATCGAGCTTGTTAGCTCATGACTTTCAAGAGTGAATTGTGATTAGTGTAAGAAGAAATACATACAGTCAACCTCATGTAAGTCGACCTTGCACAAGTTGAGTCTTAGTGGAAGAAAAATTCCGCCCTGGATGGATAGAAAAGTGTGAATTATTTTGTCAAAGTCAAAATCAACATCAGCAAAGAATTTCCTCTGGCCCCATTGGATTTGAGGTTGACTATGTAAATTATTATCCTCCAAAACAAAGGATGATTCTGAAAAAATGTCACTCAGCAAGTACAGATATAAGCTGAGCATCGTCTGTGTTGCCGCCATCCACAAACCCGCAATGGAGCTGACGAGGATTTGCAAACCTGGTTGGGTGGTGGAAAATTGCTTCTCCTAAGCTAGGAATGATTCTTGACTGTGCGTACACGTCTCTCTGTAGTCCCACATAAAGCTGATGATGCAGGTTCCATATGTATCTCATGCCTCAACTAAATGATGTGAGGCTCTTTGCGTAAGCAGCTGAGAGCAAAAAACATAATTTAGCACATAGTCTGGATCAAAACCCAGGAAAGGTGGGCACCGTCGAATAGGTAGTGGTCATGTTGGCATGACCGAGGAATACAAAATGTCTCGGAACACATGTCGAGTTGGTCATGGTACATGGGCTCCATCACATCTTGCATGACCCAAAGAGACGAGGAAATGGTATAACGTCCTGGATGTGCTCCACTCCGAGAAGAAACTGGAGCAGCCTCTCAAAGCCGAGTCCAAAACCTCCGTGGGGCACTGACCCAAACCGCCTCAGATCCAGGTACCTTGGACAAGGTAAAGGTGATTAAATGGATGGTATAGTGTTGGTTGAGGTGAGGATTCAGCTTTTAACTTTTTGCAAGATGCTTAGAAAACACTTTATAAAATGTTAAAGAGCATACAATTCTAAGAGGAATTCAAAGTTTATTTGATGAAAATCGGTTTTGAAATGGCTGAGATATCCAGCAGAAACAAAGTAAAACAAAGCGATCCTAATAAAAGGTGGGTAGCACTCATGTTATCTCCCTGAAACCTCACTGGAATATCCCTAATTTAGATGTGTCAATGATGTCTGCCCTGAGTATAGCATCCATCAATATTCATTACCACACAGCCTGAGCTCACCATTGATACTCATCCTCCAGTCCCATGCCTTGTAATCTATGCTGGAGAACTTCCAGACGCTCCTCTCTGAGACTCCCTCCGATTAGTTCACCTACTCCGGGAACGAGTAAGTCCACAGCTGCCGCCTATCCAGAGAAGAGGGAAAATGCTGGTTCACACCCAATGGGGTACTACGTTATAGGATTAGGATTATATCTCAGAGTTAGGATTAGATATTGAAATTACGAGGACAGTTGAACCAAGGGTGGGGCATGGAACTTTTGTGGCACTCTGTCTTTGACAAGGTAATGAATCATAGAATAATCTGTAGGCCTACCACACCAAATGGCAATGACAAAACTCAAAGATATGCAGAAATTAGGAATGCAGCTTTCAACGTTTCATTGTTACATTGAGATTGTAGGTAAAAAAAAAAGGGAATTCAAAAACCAGTTGCTGCAGGCATTAAAGTTCCTTTAGAATTACACTCAAATTTTCCACAGGTACATTAAAATGCATCTTCAGCCTTCCTGCGGCGAGGTAAACTCACTGTTCTGCCATCTCCATTGTCGCGGGAATAGAATGGCTTGATCTCAGCAGGGAAATCTGTCACAAAGACTGGGACACCGTCGCAGTGCTGGACCAGGAACCGCTCATGTTCCGTTTGCAGGTCAATGCCCCACTGGCCAAAGAAAGTACAAATTAGAGTAAATCAACAAGCCATTTCAAAGATACAATAGTTTACAGCTAATTCCCCCCCACCCCATAAAAAAACACCAAACAAACAAAATGAAACAAAACAACACAAACAAGAAACAACAGACCAAAACATAACAAAACAAGACAAATCTTGGAATCAACAAATAGACCAATTACATGGTGTCAACTTAACATGCACACATACCATTTTACATCCCCTTTTAGTCAATCAGAGAATTATGAGTCCTGCGGCTTTTTCCTGGTGACTTCCCAAAACTGTACCAGGGCTTCAAGCACTGAACGTGAAATTATATTAAAGATAAGCAAAACCCTCCAGCATTTTTTCTCAGTCCACTTGATGTGTCAATCATTACTGGGTCAATCACTTATCTTATACACAAGTTCCAAAACACTCAGTGAAAACTTTGATTATTATAACCTATTTAGATGCACAAATTAAGATTTCATAGAAACTTCTCTGCTTTTGGTTAAATGCGTTTTTGACTGATATTGACTTTTTCTTAACATTTAGTTCATAAAGTACTTACGGATGGAGGAAACTGGAATTCATCTTGATGTTTCTCTAAAATTGAAATCGCATCAGTGTAGGACAATCTGTACAGAAGACAGTCATAATGAAACAAGTATATTCATTATCACAAATCATAGAATAATATTTGTAATAAGATATCTTAAGAACTACTTGGTACTTGAAATGCATCATGATCTGTCTCTTTTTTTTTTCAGTAATGTTTACCTGAAGTTTATCAGCAGACACTAGATATGGTGAAAGACTGACCGAGAGAAATTTTGGCCATTTTCAAGAGTTTATTGAGAAAATGTATCCCATCTCAGCTGAGAGAAATTTTGGGCATTTTCAAGAGTTTATTTAGAAAGTGTATTCCACAGCAGTCACACTGTTCATACTGCATTGGTGCAACCTGCACAAGTATGATTTCATCAGCAGCAGTCTACGGCCAAGATCCGTCAACTGTCAGACATTGCATGCTCTTTGAAATGCATTTACCTCTAAATGCTATTAACTGCCTGAGAGAAGTTGCTACCAAGAACGGCTATACTTACGTCTGGAATGGTTTTGCCAGAACCCGCTGGACCTCATCCTGCCATGACAGCCAGAGCAAGAGATTGACATTTTATAAACTTGATTTTCAATGACTTAACAACGATAACTGCAAGACTTTTAAACACACACACACACACACACACAAATAAAAAAAATAAAAAAAACCTAAAATTAATGACTGGCTAAAAATCCTCAACTTCGGAGAGTGCATTTATGCAGTTGTGCTGTGTTTATTGGTATGATTTTGAAAGGCAGATTACATACATTTTTGTTTTTAAAATATCTATGCTGGTATAACTGATTATTTTTCAAATTTTGTAACAGGGAATCATACCCTATCTCTTATCAGTGCTCTTCGACATTTCTTCAACTGCTGTACAACTGAACAGGAAGGAGAGTCAGCGATGACAGTACGTGAAACTTATAGTTTTATTTAACAGTTCCTGTCATAAATATTTTGTTTTTATATTTTAAGTGCAAATACATGAATTTGCTAAAAGAGAACTCACCAGGTGACCTTTGACATTTTGATCAGTGACACATTGCACATCTTCAGAACATCTTGTGTAGACACTGTCTGCCACAGATTTCACAAACTCTTCCATAACCTGTTTTTGGTAGAGATAAACAAAACAACAAAAAAAAAAAAACCACCTAAAAACTAACACAAAGAAAGTTATGTGAAGACTTTATCTGCATTGAACAAAATGTGTACTCCAACTTATATTACATACCACTTTCATTTGCAAACATGATGGGATAGTGAACAGATCTAAATGTAATCAGTGCATAGTGAAATTGAATAAAGCCTAACTACACCTGGGCAGCTGAATCTCTATCATTTTTGTTGTTGTTGTTGTTGTTTTGGTAGTCTTTCTATTTCCTTCCTTGTTCTTTGCTTCAAAGGGGAATGAAACTAAAATGTTGATTAAGTGAATTCAGCAATGTAAGTAGTACACATCAATTAAGTTTGAGGAAAATCAGATATGTTCAAAAGCTTTCAATTTTAAAGTTTTGGTGCCACCATCACTGGATGAGAAGACAACAATATTATATGATGTTACTGCAGGACGACAATACTCAATAATGAAAATATAAAGAGAATTCCACAAAATTTTATTTCGTTATGAAAAGTACACATTCCCTCAACTTGTTACCGACATATGTCTTGAGGGTAATATCATTACCTTGCTTTCTGAAAGAGATAAGTCAATGCTCTTTCACTGGCTAGAAAAGTAAACAATATGTTGAATTCTCCTTAATATGATTGTTGACCTGCAGTGACATCACACACTCTTGTAGTCTTGTCATCCAGTGATGGCAGCACCAAAACTTATTTGAAAATCAATAACTTTTGAATGGATTGTCAGCTTTTCCTAAAAATCTACTGATATGTTCTACTAATTTCACCTAATAAATCCACATACCTATTTCGGTTTCATTGTCCTTTTACTGAAATTCAATTCAATTCAATTCAATAGTTTATTCATTTCCATCATCAAAAAAGAAAATGAAAACATGATTCAAATATTATGCACATCTTATTCAGCTTTCAGGAACTGTGGATACAAAACATAAGCCTCTTTACTTATGGCAATTAGTAATGCATTTGTACAACAGAGAGGGTACAAAATGCAAGCTTAACAGTAAAGTAAATCTATGTAGGGAATGTATGATTCTGTACCTGTGTAATATCTCCCAGGGACTGTGTGAATGCTAGCTCAGCCTCCACCATGTAGAACTCAGCCAGATGCCTTCTCGTCCTTGACTTCTCGGCTCTGAATGTCGGACCAAACGTGTATGCCTTGGAGTGTGAGCTGGAAGGGAAGGAGTCATAAAACTGAGGGCAACACGCTATATACTAACAATGATAATCATCATTAGCAGCATCAGCATCATCATAATCTTCATTATCATCATCATCATCGGCGTCGTCATCACCATCATCGTCATCATCGTCATCATCGTCATCATCGTCATCATCGTCATCATCGTCATCATCATCATCACCATCATTAACTCCACTACCACCACCATTATCACCATCATCATCACTATAATTTAACTGGGCAGCTTTGTGTTGAAAGTTGTGTGATATACCATCACTATCATCATCAGCACCATCGCCATCATCATCATCACCATCACCAAAACCATCACCACCATTACCACCATTATCATCTCCATCATTATCATAATCTGACTGGGCAGTTTTCTGTTTAAAGTTGTGTGAGAGAATTATTCAGCCTTAGAAAGTCCCAAGGAGAACCAAAACTAGCCAGTCAATGATAAAGTTGGTTAAAACTAAGAAACTCAGCAATGAAAAGTGCCCCCAAGCAGAAGAAAGATTAAAACTCTGAGGAACATCAATTCACCATGCAACAGCTTCCAGCTGGAGTTGGCCCGACACTGTTAGATGTACAGGAACTCCAAAGAAATGATCCCCCTCTGTTTCATCATTATCTCCAGGTGCCTAAAGTTGTGATTCAACACAAAAAGATACTAACATTGGCACCCAAGTAGTATGTGTATCATTTGTTGGTTTTTTCATTTCATAGACATCTTTTTTTTTTCTTTTTAATACTGAAAAGATTGAGAATAAATAAACACAATGTGGTATAAACAAGTAAATAATTTATCAGCGTACATATTTGTGTCTGAAGAAAGGTTGCAGTGTAGAAATTCTACTGTACAACTATTGGTCTTTTAGGAAGCGGCATGTTAATGCAATCAATGAAATATCTCCTCAAACACAAAGTAAATGCCTCAAGACAGAAAGAATCATAAATTTGACAATCTTACCATTCTGAATCTAAACAAATATAACCTGTATAACTAATGCTCTTTGTTACGGTACATGATCATACCTAATTGTTTATCACTCTTACAAATGGAAATGACATTGCAGCAGCGATAAAGCATAATGTCAATCTTTGCACATCAATACGTCTGAACAAAGGTCACTGATCAAAGGGCTTATATTACCAGATAAGGCACATACTTCAAGCCTTTAGTCTCACAGGGGAATGAAGCTAGATTGAACACACAGCATGGATCATTAAATGATTATGTCAATATGAGTACTGGTAACACGACAGTAAACATGTCTGAACATGCAATACTGGTTCACAAATTAAAATAGTTACTGTAAAACATGATATAGTCGCAGCATGAAATTTTTGCGAATTGGAGCCGACGGCCATTTTCACGGCATGAGATTTTCGCAAATTGCCACTGGCATTCAATACATAGAGCATACATAAGAACTTTTACATGCATTTTAATTTCGTGAATCTGGGCTCTCGCGAAAATAAAAGGCACACAAATATTCCTCGTTTACAGTATAATGATGCAATCTCTGATCACTGAAAAGAAGAAATGCCTCTACAAAACAACAAACAAAATAAAACAAAAGAAAAATTTACACTGCTGCAAATCCATTTATGCATATCTATACCAACATATTATTGATATCCTGATTGGGTCACTTACCCTCACGCTAAACATTTCTCCAGCACCCTCACAGTCACTCGCAGTAAGAATCGGTGTGTGAACGTTGACGTAACCCTGGTCTTGAAAGAATGCATGGACCGCTGCTGTCACCGAGCTCCTCAGCCGGGTGAGAGCGGCAAAGTTGGGTGTTCTGGAGCGCAGGTGAGGAAATTGCCTCGTGTACTCTGCAGGGTGTCTTGTCTTTGCCTTGAATGGATATGACTATAATCATATAATAGTACTCATAATTAAAATGACAGTACAGTACTGCATTTGTGAACAGAGTAACAGTGGAAGTACATAATGCTGAAATTACATCAAGATCATGTCCATGTTGATGACGATAGAAGACCTGCAGGTCACGGTATTCAGGTTTACCTTTTCTTGCCCCTGGCAGCCCTGTTTGTTATGTCAAGATCTAGACCTGTTTTTTTTTTTCATTTCTGCTTTGTTGCTGTGTTATGATTTATTTAATTTTTTGTCATTCTGATTCAAACTTGTCTTGTGTTTGTGTATGTTTTAAATGCTGAATAAATGACAACAACAACGACAATCATCATCATCATCTACTACTTCTACTACCACTACTACTACTATTATAATGATAATAATAACCACCATCATCATTGAAACAATCATATGTGACTGTCTAGGTCAAAACCCACAAAAAGCAGGCCAAAACGAATTTCCACTTTTCTATTCTTACGTGAAATCTAAGCTTCAAATCTACACCTATCAACCATCAAGAAAGACACAGTCAGTGGAAGATACTTGCCTCAGGATTACACGGACCTGTGATGTTTACAGAGGAAGCTTGAAGTTCTATGTCTTGACCTTTGGACTTGCTCTCAACTAACTGACCTTTGACTTCCACAGAGCTGCCATAGAGCTGATGCTTGCTGGAAGAACACAACAACAACAACAACATAAAGATTTGAATAATACACAGGCATAGCTCACCTATGTGATAGGATGTATGCAACAGGTTAGAATTTCCTCAGTCAGTAACTATTAGTATGTACATTGTATATAACCATAATACAATAAAGTACACAGATGCACAAGCTTACATTTTTCCAAACATGTTTGATTATTTGTTTGTTCATTTCCATCTGAGAAGATGGCTGGATAGCCCATATTCAGTACGTTAGGCTGGTCTTCCATGGGGTCCAGTTGGATGTGAGGTAGGGCCACTTCACCGGGTTAAACACCCTTCACTAATGCAGTATGGCCAAGAACCGCTGGAAAATTGAAAACATGCATTACAGTTACACACACATGTTGTGAAAGCTGCTTGAATATGATTTTTCAAAAACTGCAAACCCAACAACAAACTGAAGATAGAGGACAGTATAAAGTTGTCATGCTTGGGTTTTGTCATCACCTGCTGTCTTGTATGACGTGCGGCTTTGCGACGACTTGAAGGTTTCTGGAGCATGAGCCATCATTTATGTCTAAAAACATGACATCCTTGTGCACTCTTTGTCCTTTTACCCATGCCTGCTCATGAGAGAGTGAGAGTGAGAGAGAGAGAAAAAAAAAAAAGACAAAGTGAAAAAAACAGACCTGACCAGACAAAACAAAACAAAATACTGCATTCACTAAAATCCCTCTCCATTTTCAAGTGAGAAAGGGTAGGAGCTGTGAGTTATCAAGGTCTATGGAGATGACAGGTATTGATCATCATATCATATTTCTTTGTTGTTGTTGTTGTTGTTGTTGTTGTTGTTGTTGTTGTTGTTGTTGTTGTTGTTGTTGTTGTTGTTGTTGTTGTTGTTGTTGTTGTTGTTGTTGTTGTTGTTGTTGTTGTTGTTGTTGTTGTTTTAATGTATGTGTGTGGTGGGGTGGAGGAAGCGTAAAACAGTCTGCAGACTTGCAGAAAGAACTCTCCACTGGCACTTCTCATTTATTTATGCACTGCACTGAAGCCACTGCACTGACTGACTTTATTAGAAGGCCTTATTATTAGAAATAGGATGTAGAAATATCAGCATTCAAATAAAAGGAAATGTATGACATAAAGGAATTGTGGTTAGAATGTTAAATACAAGTGAAGTATGTAGTACATGGTTTCTTATATTAAAAAATGCTGTCATCACAGCGCAGCATAATTTTGTGGTAAAGGGTTTGGGTTAGAATAAATGCAATGGTTGTGCTTACCAAATATGTCAGGTAAATACAAATTACATCAAACATAGGCCTATGCCTATCAGAAAAATCATGGCATTCATAACAGGAAGTCAAAGATACTACGGTATAGTCTATACTGGGATCAACTTGAAGACTACATCAACGATCAATATGGAAAGCATGCTGAATTATCATGATCGTGATCAAGTAGACTCTAGTCAAGCTTTACTCAAGGGTCAAATTCTATGGCTCTCTAGACCAATATCTTTTTTTTTTAATTTCTCCAAGACAAAAAAAAAGTAACAAAAAAACAAAAACAAAAACAAAATGTGTGTGGAGCATGAGCTGCACCACAGTTCGGGAAACCCACTCACAAGGGGGGCCCCTCCTTATAAGTAACCCGTCCCCCTTATAAGTAACCCCGTCCCCCTTATAAGTAACCCCCGGGGCACCCCTTATAAGGAGTCTCCACGCTTTTTTGCAATGCAACGCGAAAATGAAAGGACTGCGGCAATTCGCTTGATTATGTCCATAAAGCTTCACAAGTTTCCTAGTTACTCACGAAATTTGAGCAAAATCGGTTTGAGGCATCATATCTAAAATCATGGATTTAAATGCGATGTCAAACGACCCATGCGAATGCTGAAATAGGAGCGATTACTGGCGCGAGTGTCGCCAGGCGCGGCGGCGCGGCAATGCTTGAGTGCAGACGTGGCGACTGAGTACATGTACACAGTCGCCACGTCTGCACTCAAGCATTTGCCGCGCCGCCGCGCCTGGCGACACTCACGCCAGTAATCGCTCGCATTTCAGCATTCGCATGGGTCTTTTGACATCGCATTTAAATCCATGATTTTAGATATGATGCCTCAAACCGATTTTGCTCAAATTTCGTGAGTAACTAGGAAACTTGTGAAGCTTTATGGACATAATCAAGCGAATTGCCGCAGTCCTTTCATTTTCGCGTTGCATTGCAAAAAAGCGTGGAGACTCCTTATAAGGGGTGCCCCGGGGGTTACTTATAAGGGGGACGGGGTTACTTATAAGGGGGACGGGTTACTTATAAGGAGGGGCCCCCCTTGTGAGTGGGTTTCCCGAACTGACCACGGGCCACCCCCCCCCCTTTCCAGCTCCCAGTTCGATGGCCCTTGCGACGAAGAAGGACAAACGAGTTGACTCGTACTTTGTCGGAAGTACACCGCTAGCTTTCCGCCTCCCCGTTGCCCGTGCCTAGAATGTATTAGACTAGAGCTAAACGCAAGCGGTAGATCACATGACATACATACAAAGACTTACAACATGAAAGTCTATATATAGGACTACACAACAATCACTGAGCCCCGACTGAAACAGTGTAAATTATTAGTGTGAAGGTAACTTACCTTTGTTTCGATGTTCTTGCCGATATCACCTTTACCGCTGAAGATACTTGCTACACTAGATTTAGAAAATGAAGTGCATGTGCGCCTTGCAAATGAGCAATCACGAACAAACAATCTCGGAAACGACCCACAACGTGATAAACATCCCACACAACTGTCCGTTAGCGATCGACGGAGTGCCATCCTCTCATTGGTCCGTTAGGGACGTGCGGAAGCACGAAAACAGTGCGATCCCGTACGTAGAATCCCCGGCGAATTACCAATAATTGCAACCGTACAATTTTAAAGGATTCAAAACAGAATTCTAAGCAAATCAAGCCTGGTTTTGGATCAGATACCAAGTACAAATATATCGATACAACACTAAAATTAGTGGTCCGAATGAGATATTATACCACAAGTTCACTGCCTCTGGCTCACGTTTACTGTTGGATCGGCATACGGCGGCAAGTACGTGGTGTGCTGCATATCAAACGCACAAGTACAGTACGTGCGAGCGCATCTACTCATTAGACTTTACACAACAGTCGTTTCATTAGTGTACTGAAATGGAGAGTTTCGATATGCTCCAAGTCTCTCACTCTCGGAGCAGACAGAGACATCTACCATTAATTGCAACCACAATTAGATCTTCATGTCAGATGAACTGTATAAATAGAATAAAACAAACAAACTTCCAAGTAAGGCAAACAGATTTTGAAAGATAATGTAAGAATTATTTGATTATAGGTCAACAGTCAATGCCAGTCATCAGGGCCTAGCTACTGGATATCATACGGCAACATGCCAGTCAGTCCTACTGAATATCAATAGTATGGCAACATGCACCAGTTATCACCCCTACTAAATATATCATTTCAACGTGGCGGTTAGTCCGACTGATATCATATGGCAACATGCCGGTCAGTTCTACTGAATATATCATATATATGGCAACATGCCAGTCGATCAGTTGTGATATGGCAACATGCCGGTCATTCCTGAATATATCATATGCAGCTGTATATGGCAACATGCCGGTCAGTCCTACTGAATATATCATATGGCAACATGCCGGTCACTCCTACTGAATATATCAGATGGCAACATGCCGGTCAGTCCTACCGAATATATCATTATGGCAACATGCCGGTCATTCCTACTAATACATGTATCATATGGCAACATGCCGGTCAGTCCTACTGAATAATATATGGTAACATGCCGGTCACTAGTTCCTACTGACTATATCATGTATGGCAACATGCTGGTCAGTTCCACTAAATAAATCATGTATGCTGGCAACATGCCAGTCACTCCTACTAATATCATATGGCAACATGCCGGTCAGTCCTACTGAATATATCATATATATGGCAACATGCCAGTCGATCAGTTGTGATATGGCAACATGCCGGTCACTCCTACTGAATATATCATATATGGCAACATGCCGGTCAATCCTACTGAATATCATATGGCAACATGCCGGTCAGTCGTACTGAATATCATATGGCAACATGCCGGTCACTCCTACTAATATCATATGGCAACATGCCAGTCAGTCCTACTGAATATATCATATATATGGCAACATGCCAGTCGATCAGTTGTGATATGGCAACATGCCGGTCACTCCTACTGAATATATCATATATGGCAACATGCCGGTCAGTCCTACTGAATATCATATGGCAACATGCCTGTCAGTCCTACTGAATATCATATGGCAACATGCCGGTCACTCCTACTGAATATCATATGGCAACATGCCGGTCACTCCTACTGAATATCATATGGCAACATGCCGGTCAGTCCTACTGAATATCATTTGGCAACGTGCCGGTCACTCCTACTGAATATCATATGGCAACATGCCGGTCAGTCCTACTGAATATCATATGGCAACATGCCGGTCACTCCTACTAATATCATATGGCAACATGCCGGTCAGTCCTACCGAATATATCATTATGGCAACATGCCGATCATTCCTACTAATACATGTATCATATGGCAACATGCCGGTCAGTCCTACTGAATATCATATGGCAACATGCCGGTCACTCCTACTAATATCATATGGCAACATGCCGGTCAGTCCTACCGAATATATCATTATGGCAACATGCCGGTCAGTCCTACTGAATAATATATGGCAACATGCCAGTCACTAGTTCCTACTGACTATATCATGTATGGCAACATGCTGGTCAGTTCCACTAAATAAATCATGTATGCTGGCAACATGCCAGTCACTCCTACTAATATCATATGGCAACATGCCGGTCAGTCCTACTGAATATATCATATATATGGCAACATGCCAGTCGATCAGTTGTGATATGGCAACATGCCGGTCACTCCTACTGAATATATCATATATGGCAACATGCCGGTCAGTCCTACTGAATATCATATGGCAACATGCCTGTCAGTCCTACTGAATATCATATGGCAACATGCCGGTCACTCCTACTGAATATCATATGGCAACATGCCGGTCACTCCTACTGAATACATCATATGGCAACATGCCGGTCAGTCCTACTGAATATCATGTGGCAACATGCCGGTCACTCCTACTGAATATATCATATATGGCAACATGCCGGTCAGTCCTACTGAATATCATATGGCAACATGCCTGTCAGTCCTACTGAATATCATATGGCAACATGCCGGTCACTCCTACTGAATACATCATATGGCAACATGCCGGTCAGTCCTACTGAATATCATGTGGCAACATGCCGGTCACTCCTACTGAATATCATATGGCAACATGCCGGTCAGTCCTACTGAATATCATATGGCAACATGCCGGTCACTCCTACTAACATCATATGGCAACATGCCGGTCACTCCTACTGAATATCATATGGCAACATGCCGGTCACTCCTCCTGAATATACAATGTATCATATGGCAACATGCCGGTCAGTCCTACTGAATATCATATGGCAACATGCCGGTCACTCCTACTAATATCATATGGCAACATGCCGGTCACTCCTACTGAATATCATATGGCAACATGCCGGTCACTCCTACTGAATATATCATATGGCAACATGCCGGTCAGTCCTACTGAATATCATATGGCAACATGCCGGTCACTCCTACTGAATATCATATGGCAACATGCCGGTCACTCCTACTGAATATATCATATGGCAACATGCCAGTCAGTCCTACTGAATATCATATGGCAACATGCCGGTCACTCCTACTGAATATATCATTTGGCAACATGCCAGTCACTAGCTCCTACTGAATATATGGCAACATGCCGGTCACTAGCTCCTACTGCATATCACATCACATTTTATGTACAAAATATATATGTATATATATATATATATATATATATATATATATATATATATAGTAAAACAATTAGTAGAAGAATGCCGTCAAAAAATAAATCATAGATCTTGAAGATCTTAAAAACGGAGCATAGCTCTCAGATACTGAAAGGCAAGGTCACACTCTTCATCAGTGCCCATGGTGTGACAAAAGATCCTAATCAAACCCGTTTCTGAAACAGACATGAAAACATGTCTGATCATGGGCAGACGGATTTTGAAACTCACCTTTCAAAGAAGTCACCGCGCTAAACAGATAGAGGTAGCGCGCAGTGTCCATAGTGACGCATCTAATGACGCGTAGTCATGACTGCAAGATGACATGGCAAATCTCCGGCTCCAAAACAGTGAATCTGAAATAAAGGCATCACTAGTTTTATAAAGGAGGTAGTACTCTTGGATTTGGATTCAACAATTCTAGCATTACACAACAATACACACAATAGCATAATGCTGTGATGTAGCAGGATTCGCAGATTCATTTAGAAACTGACAGGGACCGCGACGAGAACGCTCCTGCTATGGCCCCAAAAAACTCATTGCATTTTAACAATTTGCAACAGCACTGCAACTGTCAAATCTCCTTTCCTATGTGAGGCTGATGATACCGATACACCTGGCTTCATATCAGCGGAAAGAAAAAGAGTTTTCTTGCCACATACCAGTGGAAAGAAATTGGCTTTTCTTGCCACATACCAGTGGAAAGAGAGAGTTTTCTTGCCACATACCATTGGAAAGAAAGAAGGTTTTCTTACCACATACCAGCGGAAAGAAAGAAGGATTTCTAGCCACATATCAGTGGAAAGAAAGAGGGTTTTCAAGCCACATACCAGTGGAAAGAAAGAAGGTTTTCTTACCACATACCAGTGGACAGAAAGAGGGTTTTCTTGCCACATATCAGTGGAAAGAAAGAATTTTTTCTTGCCACGTACCAGTGGAAAGAAAGGTTTTCTTGCCACATATCAGCAGAAAGAAAAAGAGTTTTCTTGCCGCATGTGAGCAGGGCAAGGATAAATAATGAATAAAAACCACATTGGAAAAGAAATCAGTGTGTTGACTTTTTGCACTTACTAACAATGCAATTACTTGAAACATGAACTTGCTTCCAACTGCCAGCCCAGGTGACATCTATTCAACAAAGGAAATGGAGACACGAAATAGTAGCAGAGTTAATCCTATCAAACATAGACAAGAAGACAACAAAAAATCAAATCAATCTTGATTTAATAGATAACATGGTAACTGAGTAACATAACTGAGTAACATAACAGATGAATGGATAAAGAACAAATTGATGTACAAATTGTAATGTGGCTATTAAAAACAGCTTTTAACTATCCATAATGGATAAATTAAGTTACTTGCCAAATCTTAGTTACATCCATTTGTGAGTAAAGTCATGCCTTCTATACAATCATGTAGGTAATGGTTATTTGAAAGAAAATCAACGATAGTTGCATAGATTTGTAGTACAATATACATCAGAGAAAAGCTTGACATTCCCTCGAAATCTTTGCTCATTACATGTCCAGGATTACTTTGTCAGCATTAGATCACTTATGGTTTTGCTCATCATGGCTCCAAAAATGAAAACATTTAATCTATTTACCTTCTCTGGATTCAACGTGAGCTCAATCTCCTCCATGGATATCTGATGAGCCACGGTGAGGTGCTGGCGGAGACCTTTACGACTGTGGGTAGTGAACTGACACTCACTCTCCAGGCACCTCACTTGGCCACCCGCTGATGCAGACTGTGGATGTTTCTGCCGACGATGCTTGAAGAGACTGGCGCGGTGACTGTAGACTTGTGGACACTCTGGACACTGGAACTCTCCACTGGTCCTGCTTCATATAAAGAAAAAAATAGAAAGAGAAAAGAAATACCAGGGTATGTAAAATCTACGGCAATACAGGCAACTTTGGGCTACATGAGAAATCAGAGAAAGTTTGAGGAAAATCGGACAATCCGTTATGAATATTTCAAGTATTTGAGCATTCACTACAGGATGAGAAGACAACTAAAGTGTACGATGTAACCTGCGTACGATAGAACGAAAACAAAGAGAGATTTTCACAAAATTTAATTTTGAATAAAGTGATGGAAATGTTGATTTTTTTTTTTTTAAATCTCCATTTCAGTTCTTCATATATCAAAACATCTAAACATTTGGTGAGATGAACTATTCTAATCAGACTACCATTCAATGAAAGAATGAAATTTTCCCTTTCATAATCCACCCAATTACTTTGTTCAGTGAAACAGTCATCTTAAAATCAGATCAATTAGGGTGTAATAAATCATTTGCATTCAAGAATTCACTGACAATGTAGTTGTTGATGTTCGGCCCTTTCTATAATTTTACTCATGGTTGATAAGATTGAGATGGGGCGATAGTTATTTAACGAAGAAATATCTCCTGCTTTAAATAGTTATAGTACGGTAGTCACGTCATCCACCCATGACTGAGCAGAAACTTCAAAAATTTATAGCTTTTGAACAAACTATTCAACTTTCCTCAAAATCTCACCAATGTCTTTTATTAATATTGCTGCATTAACTTGACCCACATGTCTATGAAGGTGAACTTGTCCTAAGAAGCAATTCTCTAGCTTCATTCTGTACACTCATCATTCTGTACACCCTATATATGAGACGACATTGAAACCTTTCTCCAAGAAAGAGAACCCTCCACATAACTATGAAAGGCTTTGTCTACCCGGTACATGTGGGACTGTATGGGACACCTAACTGAGCAAAGTTACAGACACTAAGTACTGACAGCTGTGTATTGCCTCATCAACAACATTGAAACCTTCCTCCAAGAAAGAGAGCCAAACAAAAGATTCCACAGACAAAAGTTTTTATCCACTTAATCCCCACAATGTACAGAGCTGATTACATTCAGGGTAGCCACTCAAGCCAAAACAATGCATTCCCGAGCCTGCGTGCTTGAAACCATTCCTGGCCACAATACAAAGAAGCTGACATTATCCTATCAAAACCACAAACTTCACCTGTGTCATGACTTAGTTGTCATGGTGCAGTAGTGCAGTCCATGTTTTTAGCGGAAGCCAGTGACGACCAGAATGTCAGGATTTTTGAGCTTTTCTTTACTAAAACAACTGATATGGATAAGAAGATACAATATCACCCCAAAAATTCAAATTAACTGTGCACTATAGTACACTTTTAGAAACAATGAACGTATGCAACATGTGAAAAGGCATGGACGTTACAGTTTTGTCCGTCCATGTTACATACGTTCAGCCTAAACTCTAGAACTGTACCTTAATTTAGCACCTGTAGGTAATTTGATTTCTTTAGATGATGTTAACTCTTATCATCCATATCAGTTCATTTAGTAAAGAAAGGATCATTCTCCATGGAAGATACTTAATTTGACTGTCATACATAAGTACACCAATGTCTGTCCACCTGTCACATACGTTCACATGAAATTTTCGTCTTCAATTTGCAGAAATAAAGGAATAGCTTATGTAAGTGACTCATTTAAAGAAAAAAATATCATTCAGGAATCACTTAAAGCCATTGTATTTCATTTAGAATGTAAAGCACTGCGGATATTTATAAGATGAAGGCTAAATACAAGTCAAGCTAAAGAGCAAGCGTATATTTTGGCTTAAAACATTTTTGTACTGATTGTACGAACAGTAGACAAGTTACTTCTGATAATTAGCAAATGTATGTAAGATGCATAATAATAGTGAACAAAAGTAGTGATCCAGATAAAGTGTAATTGCTAGGCCCTCTATATATATATTCTACTTGACTCTTGACACAAGTATTTGCAAAGATATTATCAAGTCTCTGCATGCCATGCCACCAAAGGGCTTTTTACACTTGTAAATTTTTGCTTAGCCCCGGACCAACGGTGGGGCTAAGGGGGGGGCCTTAGCCCCACCGTTGGTACGGGACTATCCTTAGCCCACTTTCTGTTTACACTCGTTTTTGCCAAAGTGGGCTAGCCCCACCGATAGTACGGTACTATCTGGCCCTGCAAAATAGCAGGGGTTAGCACCGCAATTGCGGTGCCAAGCAAGTGAGTGTAAACAGAACGAAAAAATAATCCTGGGCTAAGCGACGGAGACGAAGTCCGACCCTCACTGACCAATCAGAAACGAGGTAATCAAGTGCTGCCGGTGCGTGCGTGTATGTGTACAGTACACAGCGTAATTATGAATATTCATGTGGTTTGGAAAGTCTGGGGCTAAGAAATACGAGTGTAAAAAGGTCAGTTTTCTCCTTAGCCCCGGACAAGAGATAGTACGGGACTAATTGGCGAGTGTAAAAAGCTGAAAAAATTGGTACGGGACTAACGATAGTCCTGGGTCAGAGAAAGTCCGGGGTTAAGAAACACAAGTGTAAAAAGCCCTCAAGTGATTGCACTGTGTAAGCCTTGTTGGCAGACTTTATATTTTATATAATTCCACAATAAAATAAATTGCAATCCAGAATTGGGGATAATATGGTAAATGTTGCACTTGTTTACTTCTATAAAGTCATGTTGAGCGTTCCATGATAGTAATCTCATAATTACTGCCAAAGTCATGCCAAAAGTTGTGCCCACATGTCATATCAAGGTGATGATGGTAGGCCTATAACATAGGATCCACACTAGTTTTGTTTGGTTTGTGCCTTACATATCACATTTTTATAAAACCACAATATGGGCACGTAATTTCTAAGTATGTGGCATTTCTAGTGTACATATGATCCTAGTTGTTCTGCAGCGGAAAAATACCAAGTCTCACTAATCACGCTCAGCCTCTGATGGAAAGGCTGTAAACCTATTACTAATTAATGGTACACATTGATGTGAACCTATTACTAATTAATGGTACACAATGATGCAATGGAAGTCACAAAACTCAAGTTTACCTGAGCTAAGTTGAATGTCACAGCGCAAAAAGCTCTTATTACAAATTACAAGGCAGTATTCAAATACGTTGAGATAGTTTACCTACGTATGGGACACTTTGTCCTGCTTTAGTTTAGTGTGTAGAGAACCATGCTTATGGGTAATTTTGGGTACCCCGGTACCGTAAGTATAGAAGTAAATTTAAATATTGATCCAGAAAGTCAAGGACACAATATCCCTGAAAAATTTACCACCATATTCCTATCTCGCCATATTTATATGCATGCTCTGGATTTTTACCAGGATAGTTACTGCCGGTATACTACAACTTTGAATAATAAAGTGTTTGTACTTCCATTGCTGAAGGTCAGTTTGCCATTCAATGTCAATGAAACTTTAGAGAAAGACCTTTTTCGGACACAAAAATACTAATAGTAATAGTCTAGATGTGCAGTACCTGCTGTGTGGAACCCCAGTGGATATGATGCCTGCCTAGCAATCAGATCGCTGATTGAAGTCGTACCTCAGTAAGTATGCCCATGAGTTTTATCATGGCTGCTACACTGTATACACTGAATAAGAGCAATTTGTTAACCAATTCAATGAAACAAAAAAATTGATCCAAGAAAGACTAGTTTGAAGCGATATCATCTCCATTATCATCACATACTTGCATGCATGTGTAGACCTTTGAAATGCATGTTGAGCTAGAGTACCTGGTACTTGATGTAATTGAAAGTATAATAGTGTACTTTTGCTTAGGGAAAATATACCAAATATATTATGAGAATTTGGGGAATGCAGCAATATTATTAGGACTAATCTGTGGAAGTTTGAAAAAAAAAATGAGAAGACTATGTTACGTACTATGAGAAATGAGAAACTTTGCCTCAATATTTGCTGATGTGTTGTACTAATATCAATGCAGTCAATATAGAAGTGCATACAATTTTCTGAAGTACTACGTACCGGTACATACTGTTTGCCACCAGGAGTAGCCAGTGAATTAAAATTTAATAAAAATTACAAGGTTGCAATGGAGACAATGCGGGATGATGCATACAGTGTACATTGTGACCAAGCATGGGTTTTGTTAGCCCGACCAGACGCTGTTAGTACGCTGACTTACAGCGACTGGGCGGTGTATAGTTATGATATAGAACTCTAGTTATGATCTATATCATTTGCAAACGGTAAATAATGTGTCTAACTGAGCTCAAGAAAAGTTAAGCCTACTGCCGATGCCTATAGGCATTTACAGGTGAGTATGACCGATGCACAGTTAGGTGAGGCGATCCCGGCGATCGAGTTTCTTGGAAATGCCACTAACACTATGCCAGTGAGGAATATTAGAAGATTAGACAGACATCGTCATAGATAGACAGTAGTTAACACTCACCTTGTTCTTCCGCTGCGATTATCGCTGTTGCTGGTGACGACGTCGATTTCCTCCGGTTGCTGCATGGTGATGATGTCGATGATCCAAAATGTATTCGAGCTACTCAACTAGTCTATCAAATGGGTAGTACAGTGTCTAGTGAACCTACTTGTACTGTATGCAGTCGGACGATGTAGTACGCGGTGCCTTAGCGGTTGTACGGTAAACAAACTAGCAAAATCTCGGTCCACGTGAACTGCAGTGATGATCCTCTCCTGGTCCTCTTCCGGGTCCTCTCTTGTTGTGGTCCTGGTCCTCCACTTAGCACTGGTCCTCTTCTGGTGGTGATCCTGGTCCTCTGGTCCTCTCCTGGTGCTCCTGGCCTTCTGGATGATTCCAATGCGGGTATGAAAACGGTTCCGATAAGTGACTAGCCATTAAATTTGTCTTACTTGTGGATCACTGGATGGACGGGGCGCCAGCAGTCGAGTTTGCCGCCCCGCCCCCCGGTATTCAGGGCACAACAGCTAATCCGACAGTCTGATTGGTTGAATCTCCGCCGCGCCTACGGCCCAGTCGCTGTGAATGGTCAATCACTCATTACGTAAAATCTTTTGTGCCGAGTTCATCGTCACGTATCCGTAAACATCCTTTTGTGCTTTCTTCATCAATTTACTAGTAATTAAAGAAAGTCGAGTATTCGTAAACACCCTTTGTCCTGTCTTCATCATCTAATTAAACAAAGTCACGTATCAGTAAACGTCATTTGTGGTGTGTGTTCGTCTTGTCTTCTCTGAATAGTAATACATCATGTACTTGTGTCACATCGCGACAGCTGTCTTCTCATGCCATATCACTTCCACTGCCACCAGGCAGATTGGTGATACCCACAGAGATAATATACTAGTACATTGTACTAAAGAACACAGATATATACAATTCAAACATAAACATGCAGAAAAAAACGGCGTGGCTGTATCACTGCCATTCAGATCTCAAAGGGATCGTACATTTTCGGTTCACCAGATGAGGCTTAAAAGGTTCCCAACGTTTTTTTTTTTGTTTCCTTTTTTTAAACATACATTTATAAACACTGATTTTGTAGATGAATTAAGAGAAACAATATGAAGTACAGAAGAGCATAGCCATGTAATTCTAAGAGGAATACAATTAAATGGTCAATAATGATAAAACTTTTTTCTAAATGGCTTAGGTCATGTATATGTCCAATCTAAAGCAATCCTAATAAAAAGTGGGACCAGTAGGACTGACCGGCATGTTGCCATATGATATTAGTAGGAGTGACCGGCATGTTGCCATAATGATATATATGCGGTAGGACTGACCGGCATCCTATTGCCATATATGACATATTCAGTAGGACTGACCGGCATGTTGCCATATGATATATTCAGTAGGAGTGACCGGCATGTTGCCATATGATATTCAGTAGGAGCTAGTGACCAGCATGTTGCCATATGATATTCAATAGGAGTGACCGGCATGTTGCCATATGATATATTCAGTAGGAGTGACCAGCATGTTGCCATACATGATTTATTCAGTAGATCTGACCGGCATGTTGCCATATGATATTCAGTAGGAGTGACTGGCATGTTGCCATATGGTATTCAGTAGGACTGACCGGCATGTTGCCATATATGATATATTCAGTAGGACTGACCGGCATGTTGCCATGTATGATATATTCAGTAGGACTGACCAGTATGTTGCCATATGATATTCGGTAGGACTGACCGGCATGTTGCCATGTATGATATATTCAGTAGGAGTGACCGGCATGTTGCCATATGATATTCAGTAGGAGTGACCGGCATGTTGCCAAATGATATTCAGTAGGAGTGACCGGCATGTTGCCATATGATATTCAGTAGGAGTGACCGGCATGTTGCCATATGATATTCAGTAGGAGTGACCGGCATGTTGCCATATGATATTCAGTAGGAGCTAGTGACTGGCATGTTGCCAAATGATATATTCAGTAGGAGTGACCGGCATGTTGCCATATGATATATTCAGTAGGACTGACCGGCATGTTGCCATATGATATATTCAGTAGGACTGACCGGCATGTTGCCATATGATATTAGTAGGAGTGACAAGCATGTTGCCAGCATACATGATTTATTTGGTGGAACTGACCGGCATGTTGCCATACATGATATAGTCAATAGGACTGACCGGCATGTTGCTATATGATATATTCGGTAGGACTGACTGGCATGTTGCCATATATGATATATTCAGTAGGACTGACCGGCATGTTGCCATATGATATATTCAGTCGGACTGACCGGCATGTTGCCATATGATATTCGGTAGGACTGACCGGCATGTTGCCATGTATGATATATTCAGTAGGACTGACCGGCATGTTGCCATGTATGATATTCAGTAGGACTGACCGGCATGTTGCCATGTATGATATATTCAGTAGGACTGACCGGCATGTTGCCATATGATATTCGGTAGGACTGACCGGCATGTTGCCATGTATGATATATTCAGTAGGACTGACCGGCATGTTGCCATGTATGATATTCAGTAGGACTGACCGGCATGTTGCCATGTATGATATTCAGTAGGACTGACTGGCATGTTGCCATATATGATATATTCAATAGGAGTGACCGGCATGTTGCCATATGATATATTCAGTAGGACTGACCGGCATGTTGCCATATATGATATATTCAGTAGGACTGACCGGCATGTTGCCATGTATGATATATTCAGTAGGACTGACCAGTATGTTGCCATATGATATTCGGTAGGACTGACCGGCATGTTGCCATGTATGATATATTCTGTAGGAGTGACCGGCATGTTGCCATATGATATTCAGTAGGACTGACCGGCATGTTGCCATATGATATTCGGTAGGACTGACCGGCATGTTGCCATGTATGATATATTCAATAGGAGTGACCGGCATGTTGCCATATGATATATTCAGTAGGACTGACCGGCATGTTGCCATATATGATATATTCAGTAGGACTGACCGGCATGTTGCCATGTATGATATATTCAGTAGGACTGACCAGTATGTTGCCATATGATATTCGGTAGGACTGACCGGCATGTTGCCATGTATGATATATTCAGTAGGAGTGACCGGCATGTTGCCATATGATATTCAGTAGGACTGACCGGCATGTTGCCATATGATATTCGGTAGGACTGACCGGCATGTTGCCATGTATGATATATTCAGTAGGACTGACCGGCATGTTGCCATGTATGATATTCAGTAGGACTGACCGGCATGTTGCCATGTATGATATATTCAGTAGGACTGACCAGTATGTTGCCATATGATATTCGGTAGGACTGACCGGCATGTTGCCATGTATGATATATTCAGTAGGAGTGACCGGCATGTTGCCATATGATATTCAGTAGGAGTGACCGGCATGTTGCCAAATGATATTCAGTAGGAGTGACCGGCATGTTGCCATATGATATTCAGTAGGAGTGACCGGCATGTTGCCATATGATATTCAGTAGGAGCTAGTGACTGGCATGTTGCCAAATGATATATTCAGTAGGAGTGACCGGCATGTTGCCATATGATATATTCAGTAGGACTGACCGGCATGTTGCCATATGATATATTCAGTAGGACTGACCGGCATGTTGCCATATGATATTAGTAGGAGTGACAAGCATGTTGCCAGCATACATGATTTATTTAGTGGAACTGACCGGCATGTTGCCATACATGATATAGTCAATAGGACTGACCGGCATGTTGCTATATGATATATTCGGTAGGACTGACTGGCATGTTGCCATATATGATATATTCAGTAGGACTGACCGGCATGTTGCCATATGATATATTCAGTCGGACTGACCGGCACCTTGAAATAATATATTTAGTAGGGGTGATAACTGGTGCATGTTGCCATACTATTGATATTCAGTAGGACTGACTGGCATGTTGCCGTATGATATCCAGTAGCCCTGATGACCGGCATTGACTGTTGACCTATAATCAAATAATTCTTACATTATCTTTCAAAATCTGTTTGCCTTACTTGGAAGTTTGTTTGTTTTATTCGATTTATACAGTTCGTCTGACATGAAGATCTAATTGTGGTTGCAATTAATGGTAGATGTCTCTGTCTGCTCCAAGAGTGAGAGACTTGGAGCATATCGAAACTCTCCATTTCAGTACACTAATGAAACGACTGTTGTGTAAAGTCTAATGAGTAGATCCGCTCGCGCACGTACTGTACTGTACTTGTGCGTTTAATATGCAGCATGCATGCGCATACCACGTACTTGCCGCCGTATGCCGGTCCAACAGTGAACTTGTGGTATAATATCTCATTCGGACCACTAATTTTAGTGTTGTATCGATATATTTGTACTTGGTATCTGATCCAAAACCAGGCTTGATTTGCTTAGAATTCTGTTTTGAATCCTTTAAAATTGTACGGTTGCAATTATTGGTAATTCGCCGGGGATTCTACGTACGGGATCGCACTGTTTTCGTGCTTCCGCACGTCCCTAACGGACCAATGAGAGGATGGCACTCCGTCGATCGCTAACGGACAGTCCCACACAGGGCGCAGCCATCTTGACATTATTAGTCTAATATACAAACGTGCAAAACGTGAATGAACTGTTTAGTAAAAGAAATGATATGATAATGATATCATTGTTATACATTAGAGAACAAGATGTCACATTCGCTCAAATTGAATACATGAATACTAAAAATACTATATACTTTACAGTACTGTGTTTGTATAAAAATTATAGTTTGATTCCAAAAGGGTTGTGCAGACTGGATTCTATACTAACGTTAGGCATTTACTAGTAATTGACCGGACCATGGTCATTGCTTTTACACAACACGCGCACTACACTGCTGCAAACACCACGCGAGATCGACATCGCCAGCGCCGGAGGCAGGGTTAGGGCTTCATCGGTAGAGATAAGGTTATTTCGGCTGTTATTTCAATGTTCAGTTACTCCCTGATTCGTTGACTAAAGCCTACAAAGTTTGGTTGACTGTTAAAGGTAATATCGAAGAGGCTGTGAGAGAAACTATCGTTAAATTTTAATTTGATATGCAACAGTGTATGAGGATGACTATGAGGAGTATGATGAGTGTTCTTTGTGAAATTGTGTGTTCGTCCCTTTTCCCAATCCCATTGGCATTAGTTGAATTTTCTGTTGTGATTTTTTTTTTTAATGCGTGGCGTCTTTAGAAATTGTAGTTACAGTCTATACTCACTAGACAGTGCCAAAGCAACTCTACAAAACTCAAGTTGTTCACCAACCGGGAAAGGGGGGACATTCCATCAGTAGAACTAGAATTAGTATTTAATATAGTTTCAAGGAACTGCTGAAAGGGATTACTACTTCAAGGTTCAAGGTTCAAGGAAATGTATGTTCATGTGTCTGTAAATTAATTACAATTTAGGCCCTATGTTCTGTTTCATTATTCAGTCTTTGAAGAGCATTCCAGCTTGCAGGAAGAAACAGAATGTCATCAGATTCAGATTCGGATCCAGGTGAAGGCACACTGGAGGATGGAGGCGAAAAGTGTGGAGACAATCTGAATGACGACAGCAGTAAGGATGTGCCTGGTCCATCTACAAATGGATCGGTGAGTCTCACACGTGACCGGCGTGTGTAAGATAGACCAGTTTGCAGTTAGCGATAGTTTAATAGCCCCAAGTTTTAAAGGTATGGTAAATTATAAATTTACTAGTGGTATTGATTGAGGTGAAAATTCAGCTTTTAACATTTATCAAGGTAGACCTACTTAGAGACCACTCTATCATAATGTTAAAGAGGCCAAGAGCGTACGATTCAAAAGGGAATTGAAAGTTTATTTGCTGAAAATTGGTTTTGAAATGACTGAGATATCAAAAAGAAGGTAAAACCAAGACATCCTGATAAAAGTTGGGGCCTGTTATCATTTCATTAGGATTACTTTTTTTGATATCTCGGCAATTTCAAGGCCAATTTTCATCAAATTGTTAATTTCACTATTAAAAGAATTACCTGTTCTTTCATATTTCATAAGAGGTTTCTCATTATCACACAAACACATACACACACAAAAAGTTGGAAACCTACAGTCCCATCTCAACCAAAAATGTAACATCCCTTTAAACCACTGAAATGAAACAGTGATAAAGCTAAGTGATTCAACTTGATTTTGGTTTTATGTTAACTACTTTCCTTGAATGTTCGGAATTTTCTTTCACTGCAACATATAGAAACTGCTCAGCGCTTTCCATGACATTACTCATCACAACTCTGTTTCTCTATATTTTTTTACTTGACCTTTATCTGCGCATGCACAGAATGTCAATTTGAAGTGGCTTATCATCAGCCTACAAAAGAGAACTGTGGCCTTTATTTTGTTTGATGGCTATGTCATAATATGTTCATAGTACTGAATATATCTTGCTGATTTCATTCAGCTAACTTTGTTTAGTGCATGCTAAAATTACATTGTCTCCTCTGTTGCAGCATGATTTGTTTATTACCAGCAGTCATCTTGGAAAAGGAATGTTGTGTGCATTTTGTGAAATTTCCTTATAAGTTTCACTCCTCATATACAAAGTGACATAAGTCATCTTTGAAATATGTTATGATTACAATTGCTAGAGAGGATTGCATATAAACAAGAATTATGAAAGTTATATTTAACTTTAACTTTTTTTGTAGAGTACCCTGAAAACATCACAAGTGTTCAGAGACAGCAGAAGAATATCTCAAGAACACCTTAATTGTTTGCGGTAAGGCGGATGACAATTCGGTGTCTTATTTAATACAGTGCTGGTAAAGGCAGTTAAGGATTTTACAGAGTATTTAAAGTTTGAATCCTCACTTTCAAATATTTTACTCATACAGGCAGGGCAGAGTGTGTCAGAGCCTGGGACATCCAGAAATGGGCACCAGTCTGAGGAGATGGATAGCAGTGATGATGATGACGACGAGGATGATGATGATGATGATGACAGCGATGACAGCGACGACAGTGATGATGACGCTGACAGTGACGATGAAGCAGATGAAAATAGATTTTTACCAGAGGTGCAGTATGATCAAATCTATCTGAAGTATTATGTTAAATGCTGATTATAACATAAAAACATTGCGACTTTTGGATTTCCAGGAAATCAACAGGTTGGTTATCTGGTAGACTTGAAATGTATGAAGTGTTTTTGATACACGTTAAGGAAGCATCTTTTTAGTGTTCATAGATAGTGTTAGGCAATAGATTGTGTTAGGTAAGAGATATTGTTGAATAAAGAAAAGAATTACAAATCATTTTGAAATAACATTTATGCTTGCAGAAGCCAGTGATCATTTAAGTGCTATAAAGTGTGGATTATAATTGTAATGGACTATTGTTATGAGTAGCTCTCCGTGACATTTGTGTATGTAGGTAAAGCTACCAAAGACCATCACATGTGAAGAGAGTGTGACGTGCTTGAAGTTTCACCCAAAGGGAAATATGCTGGCAGCTGGCCTCATAGATGGTTCCATCAGTCTGTAAGTATGTCAAATTGTTAGCGTGGCCGTTACAGACTTGTTTGATATGTACCTATCACAAAGAGTAAAGTTGGCAGTTCTGTAGACTTTGTGACTTTTCTTTCTCTATACGTGTGTGTGTGTGTGTGTGTGTGTGTGTGTGCGCATTGTTATGTTTTTGTTTTTTGACTGCAGGAGAGATTCTTAATCTAGCGTACACTGTAATGAAGTCTATTGTATGGAAGAGCAAAAATGCCAATTTTGATTACACCATTTTACTTGTGAGTGCAAACATGTCAAAATTTTCTCGTTTGTAGACAGTCGCCCATTTGCATTAGCGTTTTCTTGTTTTAATTTTTATGCCTCCGCCACGAAGTGGTGCCGGAGGCATTATGTTTTCGGGTTGTCTGTCCGTCCGTCCTTCCGTCCGTCCGTCCTTCCGTCCGTCCGTCCGTCCGTCCTTCCGTCCTTCCGTCCGTCCGTAATGAATTTTGTGGACAGGGTAACTACCAAAACCTTTTGAGGTATCCTAATGAAACTTGGCATGTATGTGTATTAGGGGGTGAAGTTGTGCCTATCAACTTTTGGGTGCACATGCTCAAGGTCAAAGGTCAAAAGGTCAAGGTCAAATGCTTAAAATTTTACTATTTCCCTCATATCTATGCAATGCCTGAAGATATTTTCTTGAAACTTAGTGTATACATGTACTACCCAATTAAGATTCTCTGGTGAAAGTTTGGGGTCATGAGGTCAAAAGGTCAAAGGTCAAAAGGTCAAGTAAAATGTTAAAATTTCACTTTTTTCTCTGTATCTTGGAAATTGTTCAAGGTATCTTCATGGAACATAGTGTATATGCATCTACTGACTGGCAGTGGTTATCTAGGGAATTTAGGGTTCATGGGGTCAAAGGTCAGGGGTCAAAGGTCAAGGGCAATACTTCAAAATCTTACTATTTTCCTTATATTTATGCAATGCCAGCAGGATATATTTTTTTTTAAACTTGATGTATGCCTGTCTAACCCAATAGAGATTCTCTGGGATTTTTTTTTTTGCCAAGAAGGTCAAAGGTCAAAAGGTCAAAGATCAAGTGAAAGTGCTGAACTTACTTTTTTCTCCATATCTCGGAAGTGGCTCAAGTTATCTTGAAACTTAGCACATGCTGAATTTATGTATGTTCTGCCTGACAGTGCTTCTCTTATAAATCAAAGGCCAGATGAAAATGATAACAATTTACTGTTCAATACAGAAATTGCGCTTTTTCTCCATACCTTGAAAATTACTCAGTGCATAAACTTATGAAATGGTCAAAGTCAAGTTAAAGTTCTTAAATCCCCAAATACATGCTCTCCTATTCATCCAATTAAACATAGGTCAAGGAAGGTAAACATTCAATACATTTGTGACAAACATGTCATTTTAATATTTTGCCAATTTTGTGAAAATGTAATCACACATTGTCCACATGTACTATAGACCTATTAGGAGAATCATGCATTATGGCGGAGGCATACCAGTCGCCATAGCGACATTTCTAGTTTATTACTACTTTGTGACAATATGGAGGCATCTAGAAATTCAGTGCACTCACAGAATGCACTCATGGCTTTACTCACCTTTCTCTGGTCCTGTGTGTGTTTCAGCTATTCCTACTCGGCTGAGGAGCCCAATGAGGAGCTTCTACTTGAAGAGGTTCACCAGAAGGCATGCAGGGCCTTGGCATTCTCGAACGACGGTCAATGTAAGAGGGCTCTCTTCATTACGAGTAACTATGTATGTGTCTCCCTTCGGACAGGATCCTTAAACAGTAATTACATAAGGGCAGTGGGTACTGCAAAGGCGGGTGTAAAAGTAGCTGCCTAGTGCTTTTTGTTCTGGTACATTTGATCATAAGGACCACTGAAAGCTAGAAGTGTGTGACACTTGTGGCTTCAGTCAAAATTTCTTTCACCTTCTGAATATGATATCAAAACCAGATGCATTCACAAAGTTCCTCATAAAACATATTAAGCTGCAAGATCTTCTGTTTTTAAGCTGATAGAATTTGACTTTCAGTACCACCCTTTCTTAAATTTCTTTTATCATTTTCACAACGATACCTGACCATATTTCAGACTTGCAACGTCCTTGTTTTATGGATGAATTATGCTGTGTGTATACATTTGTTCTCTTTTCAGCAATCCTCTCAGTGTCCAAGGACAAATCTGTCAGTAAGCTTGACATTGCATCCGGGAAAGTGGGCCAGTGCATAGAGAAGGGGCATGAACATCCAATCTACTGCCTGGCTCTGGTTGATGAAAATCTGGTCGCTACGGGAGATGATGATGGCCATCTCAAGGTAGGGAGGAGGGATTGTTTTGCCGTCTCTAGAAATATAGACAAAAAGAAATTGACTTGATTGTTGGTGTTGTCTGAGTTTAGTCGTATACCCAGTGTCTTTTTTCTGAATTTCATTCCTTTCACTCAAATTTAATTTTAAAAAGGTGTGAAATAAGAGACCAAATCTTAGGTTACAATATATTCCAATTCAATACTTTCTTCAAAGATACTCAATATTTTCAAGTCCCATTGATGTTTTGTGTGATGAAGTTACCACTAAACATGCACACGTTTGGTAGTAGTAGCCCTTCTTTTTTTTTTCTTCCAGTTTTTTTACATTCTACAAAAGCTATTGTAGAGATGACAACAGAACAACTAATTGCCCATGAGAAACTGTGTGCCCACCCCATCCCCCATCCCCTTCATAATTTAGAATATTCCCTTGCGTCCAAGTAGCCTCTGCTGTGGGAATACTTGACTATGTGATTTCACTGAAGATATATTACTATGTTGCAATCACTTTTTATATAAACAAAAACTTCATGCCAGTATTTATTTCCCTCTAAACAGGAAAATGGACTCCTATTTTAGTGTTGCATGCATGGTCTCTGTTGATTAAGTTGTCCTCTGCAAGAAAAAAAAAAAGGAAAAAAAAAGAAATCAAATGAAATCAAATGAAATCAAATGAAATAAATAAATGAATAAATAAATTTTAAAAAGGTCACAGGGTATTATTGGTCAATTGATGAGCACTGTATAGAGGGAGCTGCGATACTAAATACAGGCGACTCCCATTGTACCGAAGTTCTCGGGACTGGCTGTTTTTCTTTCGTTAGATCAAAATTTCAAAGAATATATAAATGATCATTTCACGTGAGCATAAATTCTTACTTTGTTGTAACAAGATTTTTGTCATAGCACTGTATGTTATAATGGTAGTGCACTATATCAAATATTTGTGCCTGTCCAGGTGTGGGACATGAGGACACCAAGGGCTGTCATGGAGATGAGAGAGAACGAGGAATTCATCAGCAGCCTGGCTGTTGGTAGAGACAAGAAGATTCTCCTTGCAACAAGGTATGACCACAGTCAAAGGTCTGTCTGCATTTTATTTGTTGGTTTGTGTGATTGTTTTTTGTTTACCATGTGGGATGAGGAGTAGGCAGTGCTATTGATTTGACTATTTTGCACCCTCTGATCATCCCTCTGAAATTCACCCTCTGAAATCTGATAATACTATTCTACCTTTTTTGCACAGTGTATGAGATTATTATTATTTCTTCCTTTTTTAATCAGGCACAATGAATCCTATTTAGATTTTATGCCGTGAGCATTGCTTTGAAATACTTGTTTGTTGGTGATGAACTTGGCCTCTGTTAACGAACGACCGGAGTTTGTGCATGCAATTGCGCAATGCCAGACTAACGTGTGGGACAATGCTGCCACTGACCAGGGAGGTGAGGTCTCACCTCCCTACACTGACACACGTGTGTATGTGTGTGTGTACGCATCATACACAAACATTGGGCCGAATGCATAAACGCTAGCAATTGCTTGTGCTAGCCTTTTACTCCAATCCGTATCCATAAAAACAAGCAATTGCTTGCAAGCAGAAGCTTTTGCTAGCAAGCACAAGCTATTGCTTGTTGCCCGCAAGCAATTGCTTAGAGACCAAACATTTGCTTTAAAACGTATGCATAAAACATACCATTTGCTAGTTCTTGCTAGCAATTGCTTACGATTTTCGAAGCTCTGTAAAATGAGCTTGAGCTTTTGCTTAACCGGAACGTTCCCTTTTAAGTATCATTTTCACATTTATGAAAGAAAGACCACACTTGTGAAGGAGTGGTATAAATCTACAAGAAATTACTCATAAGTAGTGTAAGAAACTTTTTCATTTCAACAACGGGAATGTCCAGTGGTTAGCATGCAAAATGTGACGAAAAACAGGTAGGATGTCTGACTTCAGTGGAGAGCGAGGAGACCTCTCTCCACTTGCGATCTGGCAGATCCGGGCTGCTGTAAGCTGCAGTGATGGGAATCAGCCAGTAATACGTGTGTGTGTATAGATGTGTGTGTATGTGTCTGTGTGTGCATTTCATAGCTCTTCTGCTATGTCAGGAAACGTTTCCACACACACATGCCCTTTCAAATACATGCTGCCACACTCGCCTTTGTTCTTGTGTTCGCACAGGCGTGACATCCCTTTTGTTGAAATCTCAAGCAATTGCTTGTGCGGGACAAGCAAAAGGTATTGGCATAAGCAAAAGATTATGCCTATGGATTTAAGCAATTGCTTGAGCTAGACCTTTTGCTAGACGAGCTTGTGCTTTTGCTTGAAGCAATTGCTTACAAGCAATTGCTTGTTTTATGCATTCGGCCCAATGTGACCGCGAGCTGCGGTGATTGGAGGAGAGAGGCCAGAAGACGCGTGGCTCTTTTGGCCTCTCTTCATGGGCATGCCCACTGAGAGTGTGCGTCCATTCGGAAGCTCTTGTGGCTCGCTTGGACAGCCATTTTGGGTCAGGAGATTTTGCAGCACAGAACTCTTGTAGTCTAGCATGTTGTTCGCTGACCCATTGAGCCAACGCTATTCTCATTCGGGGTCACTACATTTGATACAGAATGGGAGAGGCAGCATGTTGCGTTCGTCTCCGTGCCGCACAAACCACTTGCCACGATTGTGTGTCTTTAACCATAGATCTAGGCTATCGCTCGTCTGATCACTGCCAAATTCTGCATACACATTGCGTCTGAATTGCTCTTCAAGAATGCATACTCAGATTAGGTAGAGCATTAGTGATATTCTAATTTTATAGAGGGCATTAATTAAGCAAATGTGGTGATTTTATGCATCTTTTTTGTGCTTTTTTTTTCAATTATTTGAAATAGCTTTAAAGGCAATTCCTTCTATACATGTTACTTTATGATTTGTGCACTGTGTGATTGTTTGTTGCCAGTGGCGACGGGACACTTTCATCATTCAACGTCAGGAGGCGGAGATTTGATCTGCAGTCCGAGCACGTGAACAGTGAGCTGCTGTCGTCTGCACTCATGAAGGTTTGTCATGTGACCCAGTGAGGTCTCATGCTAAATTTCTCAAGCCATGAGTGAAACAAAGCATGTTTTACATCTTCCATGACAAGTCTCTTTGGAAACTTCATCTTTATTTGTATGTTAGTTATCATCCTATTTGATTCTTGGATAATTCACAGATTATAGTCTGAAACTTCTCATTTTAACAGTTAGTCTACCAGGTAGCTTAAACTTTCTAATCTGATTTGAAAAGTGTGCTGCTACTGTAGATTTATACAAACTTTGAAATGACCACATGATTCTTTCTGGTGTGAGAGAGTCACTACAGCAGTAAAATTCTCTCTTGATAGGCCTGTATTGCATCAGTGGTACATCGTACCCACGCTTTCATAGTTCATTTGATTCACAAGTCTGCTAATAACACAAGTAAAGCTTGAAAAGGTCATTTTTTTTATTGGTTGGTATGATTGAGGTGGTTGTCTGATGTTACCATTCAAAATGGCCACATGCCTGTGGTCATGATGCTTGTACGTCACAATTTGATTTTAAGAAAATCCCCATAAGATGTGATGGTGGGAGATATTACGGAATTTTAGATTTTGACGCGCGGACGTTTGAGACGATGAGTGCGCTGGACGTTCTCCTCTCCCCTGCGTCGTGTTGAAAAATAGCTTTAGATTACGCTGGGACGCAACGTATAAAAAACAAAATCGCGCCCCCATATGATCAGTGCATGAAGAAGCTCTCTACATTGCAAACTGTGCGGACGTGAAAATAGCCTAGTACGCGTAGTGAAAAACTCAGGCAACGCAAGCTAAATAGATCGACTTGACGTGCGCTTCTGCACACGCTCAGAACATGTTTTTTCCCTCTGAACGTCCGCGCGTCTAAAATCTAAAGCTCCCTATTGCTGTGGTAAGGACTGAAGGAAAAGTTTCTTGCTAACATGTTACAAAGAGATAAATAGATGAATCCTGCAAGCACTCTAATGTAGTCCTATCTATATGTACAGTATCTGTGCTGGTATTGTTTGGTTGTTGTTGTTTTTTTTCTTTTAAAACAAGAAAACTTGGGAACATTTATTTGCTCTTAGCAGTTAAACTTATCTGAGTTTTTTTTGCTGCATGTCATGTCCTTTTCTTCTATTTTTGTGTAGAAAGGGCAGAAGGTGATATGTGGGGCCAGCGATGGAGCTTTGAACATTTTCAACTGGGGCGAGTTTGGGAACATCAGTGACCGATTTCCTGGGCACCACTCATCAATTGACTGCTGTGTGCCAGTCACAGATAACATCCTCTGCACTGGATGTATTGATGGAACGATAAGGTGAGCTCGTTGTATCATTAGGAATTCTCACAATACAGAGGCATTCACAATAGGTCCATTCACACGCAAGATTTATTGGATATTGGATTTTGATACCAATTTTAATTGGCTGCTGTTCACACATGGCCGAGAAGAACCCAAAACTTTTAAAATCTCTGACCTGAGCATGCTTAACCAATGACCAGAGCATGACTCTGGGCACCCTCACCTTGACCTAGTGAGGGAAGTTGCATGATGGGATTTTTTTTTTTTAATTAAAAAATCTGGCTTTCTTTCTTTTTTTGCATGCCGTTCACAGTGGCTGCGTGAGGCAAATTATGTTCAGGGTTTCCAAAAAAAGTCAAGATGGACAGATTTCTGCATCATGATGCAGATTGCAACAGTTCTGTGTGCCCTGCGCAAGAATTATCAGCTTCCGGTTGGAAAAACGTTAGTTTCGGGTGTGTGTGAACAGACCCAATAAGAAAGCATTCAAGTAGGGACTGTACACGCCTTTAACTCGACAGTCACTATCGATATTCAACTATGTTGTAGTGATAATGATAATAGAACAAAAGGGAGGTTGTTTGTTCATGATGAAATGTTGTTTTTTCCATATTTCAGGCCATTGAATCTAGACTTAGGCCAAGGCAATGTATTTGAGGAAAACAAAACAGCTTTATGCAGGCTAAAAACACCCTGTTAATGACACTTTGGCTTTGAGTGCAATAAAAATTCAGCTTATTTCTTCTCACATGGAACATTGTATCCAAGCTATAATGGTGAGTGTCATGATGTAACTAATAAATGGCATTCTAATGCCGAGTTTTGCAGGAACACTCTTGTATAAGGAGGATTTGTGGAAATCAGTTACAACTCAAGAGACAGTAAGAATCATTAATGAGATAAGTACATGTATATGTCATGAATGTTTTCCATGGGGAATTGGGTATTCTATTGTATGAGACACAAGCAAAATAAGTTGAGTAGTGTGTGTATGCTGGAGAATTTCAAGAAAAGCAAGTTTCTTTGTCACTCAATCTCATTGTCTGGTCCCATACCTTGCTACCTTCACTCAGAGCCGTCCACGTGCTACCAAACCGCTTCTTGGGCATCGTCGGGGATCACAACGAACTCCCGGTGGAGAGCATGGCCATCTCCTTTGACTCGGCCTACCTGGCCTCGTGCGCACTCGAGGAAAAGATCCGATTTTGGGGTGTGGAACACCTGAAGAGAGCAAACGTGGACCCACGGGGCAAGGCGGGCAAGCATGACGCCTCGAGAAGACTGACAGAATCCGGGAAAGACGACAATTTCTTTTCCGATTTATGACTGACACCACCTTCTTGGCATGAAGGGCATCACAGAAAATATTGGACACTCTGTACAGTGCAAGGGATTTTGTGTATATTTTTGATCAGCATGTGCCTAACCACCGACAATAATACTCTGTGACTGTCGCATTTGACTGTTCTGTGCTGCTTGGGACAGCAATCAGGAATCCATCAACCTTCAGTCAAACCACCCGCCACAGTCATGCTGTATTTTATGTACAGTGTATGTTTTTGTAATGAGTGAAATGTAGTACACTCTCCATTTTAATCAATGGATTTTTTTTTCATTTCATCCAATCATTCAGATAGCATGACTGTTTTGGTCAAACTCCTATCTCCCCCCCCCCCCTTGATTTTTCCAACTAGACTGTACACTCTTGGTGACTTGTAGTCGCAGAAAAACATAAACATAAATCTGTGATAGAGGGCACTACCAATGGATTCATTTTCATGATAAGTCGATTTCAGTTTGTTCTGTCAAACTGTCGGTAAATTTGCAGGGATGAGAACCCAGTTATACAAGAAATTAGCTTTCTGGAAGTGATACAGTTACTGTGCATGGGTAAATGTCTGTAATGGAAAGGAAGTACCTCCACAGTGGTAGTTTCACTGAATACTCAACCTCCAGCACGGCCAGTAACAAAAACAAAAAATCTTTTTTTGTCATCATCTATCCTACTCTGCATAAATGCCTCTGTTACCATGTCACTATGAAAATACATACTGGTCAATAAGTTTTGTGAGGTGGTGACAACAACACTTAAAGGTGCATAGTCCCGGTAGTGTAGAGGGCGCTGTTGAATGAAAGTGCCGATCACCGTTAGCATCGATACGAAGATTACCGAAATTGAGCTGTCATCAAGAGTAAAGTGTGTAGGTGTTGCTAAGTAACGTTGCCTTCGTTGTCTTCTCTGTGCATCACGCAGTCTGTAGTACATGTAATGCCAGGGTGCGTGCATATGTGCTTCTTATTATGACATCACAAAAGAAGTTTACTAAAGCTGTCATCCCCTCAGCCGAATCATGAGCCGAACTGTGATCGGACCACTGACTACAGTGGGGAAGGGGGCCACAGCGTAAGCGCTAGAGGAGTCGATAGCGTAGGTCTCTATAGGAAACTTGCGCCGTGCACCTTTAAACACTCATGTGGTGCGTCATCACATTACCTGTATGAAGTCTGAGATCAGAAAAGAAAGAAAAATGCATGTAAAGCATACTATGGTAATATAACCTGAACAGTTTTGTAACTTTTATCTTTTTATTAAATATTATCCTTATAATGAAGTAAGGCAAATTATATATCCATTCAAAGCTTAACATCCGACAAATTCACGTCTGCCAAAAACCAAAAAATTATTTTCCTGTCATAATATGGCTTTTGTGATGACGCATCACACATGTTCAAAAAGTCATTCACAGTGGGAAGAACACACAAATGCCTTTCAGAGATCTGGTGAAGTTCACTTTTATTATGAAAACTGGCTTGCTCAGTGTAGTGTATGATATAACAAACAAATTAACAAATAAACATACTCAGAATGACAAAAACCTGTAAAGTTTCATATGGTCGTTTTCTATCTTGGTATAGCATACTTTAAACACAAGTCTTGCAACAAATTGCAGTTAGTGCACTCGGGTTATGATATAGTAGGAAACCACAAAGTCAAATTTCACACTTAAATTAGATTTAGTCGCAGCAGAGGGATATATGAAATATATTGAAAAAAATGGACGACACTAGATAAAAATACTGTTGTTCTGTATCACAGACAAGTGTTTGGGCACTAATTACAGATTTTCAATGTTGATACCTTAAGCCAGCAAAGATAACCAACAAAAATGATCACACTCAAATCTACCTCTTTTTGCAGATAACTCCCAACACATAAAGACAATTTCAGTGGAAAGTGCTTGTAAATGGAAAATTACTGTACTTCTATTTGTGCACATTGGCTTTGTCCTAAAAAATTCCTATCTGTGATACTTTTTTTTGTTTTGTTTTTTGTGGATGAATAAAATATTTATTTTGTAGTACAAAAAATCACTTGGCAGTTTCTTTCAAAGTGCTGTGTAACCAATCATGACTTCAGGATTCAGGTAGATCTCTAAGTATACACAGGTTTGAACATAACTTCTGACAGTCCTGTGCAAAACATTGCCAACAAGTAGCCACAAATGCTTCTAAATGTCATTAGTTTCTACACTGTTTCTTCTTTTGAACTACACTTGTACTCGTTGGATATTGCATTACACACAAAAAGCTTTACAATGATATGGAGGGTTAGACAATGGAAGAATGCTTGGCAAAAATAAACTCCAGAAAACCAACAGTGGAAGAAGATGGAGAACAGACTAAGGGTAAGCAATAATAAATTACTGTAAAATGTCTACAATGGCTCATAAGAAGATTAAACTTTACATGCAAGGCCGTTCATTATCATTCGCTGATTGAGTGCCAACATGGCATAATAATTCAATGATTTTGTTCTCCCGATACATCTTGTAGATTATGGATGCTAAAAACTGCTGCGGCCAAAATTACTTGTGGTTCTAGAATGGGAGCCTCTTGAATGAAGAACAGCATGTTTTAATCCACACTATCCTAACAAATGTACTGTTGGATTTTCTTCTTGCCACTGGAAATAATGTCACGTAAATAGATTAAACTCTACACGGCATTTATACACACTCATACTTTAACACACAGATACATAACGAGAGTAACAATGCAACATTCAGTGTCAAACTGAAGACCAACATAAAACGTTGGCAAGTGTTAAACTGCTCCTCCGGTTAATTCAACCAAACAGTATCACTCTGGCGTGTGCAGCGACATCAGCGTTTCATCACAACACCAAGTGGATGTATACTTCATGCGGAACCACGACAAAACACAAATTTCAGAGCAATCCCTCTACACTTCATAAAAAGAATCTCCTACGCATGCCAAAGGTTCATAAATTTGAGAAGAATCTTTCATTCCATCAATAACTATTCCCACTATGCTAACTTCAAGACAAGGAATCCAAACAGAGAGCCTGTTTACTACTGTACACTAACAATGATGCCTTTTATATCGTGCATATTCCATGTACATTCATATTTGCACTGATGAAAATTCTTGCTCTGAGAAGTCACAGGGAATGGAAAGGTCCACATTCTTTGCCCCAAAAATGTTTACAATGAAAAAAAAATATATATATGACTGATTGCCATTTACAACACTTACGGAAAATTTATGATTCTTGGCATACTCGATTCAGAACAGTGTTGCTTTGAATGTAACAACGCTGAATCAATCCCATGCCTTTGATGTAGGAAAGAAAACTTTACCATGCAGATCTAAAGCTTAAGATTAAATGTTCCCACATGAATGTATGAGATGATGCGAATGCCTGGGGGGTTTCATCAACGTTTGTCAGCGCTGATAACTTGAATCACCATAGCTGATAACTTGAATCACCATAGCAACAGTCAGTGACCAGAGCATCTCAGCCAATCAAAACCAAGGATTTTGCTGAAATTGTCAGCGCTGACAAACGTTGATGAAACACCCCCCCCCCGGACTTACCAGACACAGGACGGAGGAAAAATCCTGCAAAAGAAAACGTTTCTCCAGTCGGGGACCATCAATAAAATCACAAAAGTATTGTCACTGGTCCAAACTCCTCCTGAAGAATGAGTGATGTGCCCGATGTCAAAGTTTGATAACTGTCTTCACATCTTCAAAAATTCCAAAGACCACAAAGGACAAAAATTATTTAGAAATGATCAAAACAGCTGATGGTACATGTAATCTTGAAGAGCACACAACTATTTACAGATCACACTCAACATTGCAAAACAAAGGACTCGACGATACTATAACTGAAATATTCCACTTTGCATACTGTGAATTTTCAAATTACTTCTATGAAGTGTGCACAATAAATAATCTATAATTGATGTTGCCAGCATGATAAATGGTTTTGACTTTCAATTCATAATCCATGCTGTAATTTTGCAAATCATCCACTTTGTTTTTTTCTTATCCAATTACAATTTTTACAAAGTGGGCAGCACACATTCAAACTTAAAGATTTATATACCATCATGTAATCAAATAATTGACATAATCATAAAGATTCTTATGTGGGTTATATATTTTTACAATTACTACCACATGGTGATTATAACAATATTGAGTGCGCTGTACAGTATTTAGTGATTGCTGTCCAAGTTTCAGCCGCCTTGGAGTGCCCGACAAACAGAATATAATGTCCGTAGTACGATCATGACTGCGAGGCAGTGAGTAGCAAGCTCACCGAGAAGCCTTCCAAGCGTCCTACATTACTACTGATTACGAAAAGCCTTGTCCATAGAAATTTACACTGTACAACTGGTGTGGACTGCACTCTCAACACCAACGCCCTCCAGCTGAAGGGACGGCCTCGGAGCATGAGAAAATACTTTGCAACAATTCACAGGCGACCCTTTTTTCAACGCCACTTTATTAAACTGCCCATTACACTTCAGAGTCTTATCTGGATTTCTGTACCGAGACATTCGATTTTACTGGATTACATAACCATGTGAATGATGCACATTAGAGTTTATGTATTACAAGCCAATGAGATCATGGGTCACACTTTTGAATATGACTTGATAGATACAATCCTGCAGCATACAGAACAAAGGGTCATTCTCCGCATACATCTGGTCTGATTGCATAGGCACTATAATATATAACAATAAAAATAATATGAATTTATATTGCCCTAAATTCACTCTGTAGAGTGCTCAAAGCGCATACATACTATCATTACCCCGGTGTCTGGATACCTTATTTCCAACCAGCACTGACAGTGCTCACACTCTCCACTCCCTGGGGAGCATTCCAGCCAGTCGCCATTTTACAGGCGCGCACATGCTGATAAACCAACATTAATATTCTCATCTTACCGGGTACCCATTTATACTCCTGGGTGGAGAGCAGCAATGTGGATAGAGTGCCTTGCTGAAGGGCAAATGTGTTGGGCTTCGTGGGACTCAAACCCACACACCCAAACCACACCCATGTGATTCAGAAACAAGCGCCGTTACCCACTTGGCCATGACACCTCCTATATATTATCAAGTCTATCGCAACTGCTGGGTCGGTGGCTAATACCGACAATATATTTTGATGAATAATAATAAGACTGTCAGAGGAATCCTTTCTCCACTTCTTATTTGGCATGACACATTTTAAATACAAATGCCCTCGGATGATAAGGACCAACTGGACCAATGTGCAACAATTATCAAACATATCGTTGGCTGATACAATGAATTACATAGCGCACTATATAGATCAAAGCGAACATTTATTTTACCGAAGGCATTTCCTTGTTACATAGTACTATGTTTTATAGACAAATCATGTACAGATAAATATTCCTACTCTTTTGAATTTATACTCGGTGTATCAAATATTTTAGGACAAAACAGGAGGTTCTAATGCATATCTACAAATCATCAATAGATGGGAAATGTAAATTGCATATTTAACGACAACAACAACAAAAAAGAAGCCATAACAAAGGATCCTATCGCACGATGTACAAGTGCACTGGGGTCTCAAATGTAGTTTGTTTGGAAGGACACACAGAACTTTCTCTTACCACATGACTGTGACGAATAAATATAGGGTGCACGGGTTGTGGTGAATGAAGGGCTATGGAGGTTTTCTACTCTTACATGCACATACCCTGTGGACAAAACCCTGAATGCAAGAACTCTCAGCTCATCTCTATACTCAAACAATTTCCTAGTCTTGAGTACTCAGCACTGCGTCACATCATTGAGTTTGGTCCAAGGTTACAATCAACCTCTTTAACAGTCTCACATACTTGCAAATAAATCGCTTGGCAAACTCACAGTCCATTAAAGACGTATAATAGTCTTACCTCAGTCTCCTCTTTCTATCACTTTTATTTTTGAGTGGAAAATTGAGCAAAGAAAATGGGATTCCATCGGGATTCGAACCCGAGACCTCCGGATTGCTAGCCCGGTGCTCTACCGACTGAGCTATAGAAAGCCCTAGTTCAGTGTTCGTCCCAGAAACCCTAAATTCTCAATGCTTTATTTTTGATAACACTTTTAAATGCATTTCTAAGACATACAGTGGGTAATGATGGTAAAAGAAAAAGTCTCTTGCAGAGACTAAACCTGTACCTGCCAATCATATGTATTTGCCCCGCCCAGTTTCCATCACCTAGCAACAGGTCATAAAGTTCATCATGCATCTTTGTAGAACATCATCTGTAGAAATCAGTCAGAACCCACTCAAAGGAAAGAAGAGTGCCTAACAAAATGCAAACCGTAACCTAGCGCTTGGAATGACTGTCTTCCATTCTACACGCATTTACCAACTCTGCGCAGCTGGTCTCGCACCTAACAAATTAAAAACTATGCAGTAAATAGAGACTATTCAATCTGACAACACTACTTCAAAAAAACAAACAAACATTCACAGACTCCGCATTGCCACTTTGCCATCCCCTCTCCTCTACACTAACTCTGGCCCAAGTCCAGTTGAGATCTCCCATCATTCACGACCTGTCCAAAAGAAAATTGGTTCATAAGCAGAACTGAGAACCAAAAGGAAACTGTTTTATACACAAAACTTGGCCAACCCAAAGATCACTGGACAAAGATGACCATGATGACCACTGACCAATACTTCTGACATATATACCAGTAGGTAAATGAAGAGGACACAGCACTGGTTATCTCAGTTTCTTCCTCTATCACTCAATGTGTGGCAATCTCCCCTCATTCTCCTCCATCTCTTGTATGTCTAGCTGTCTATACCATATCCTCCTTTTCTTGCGCAAGGCTTGAAAACCTTGAATCTCCCACACGACATTCCCTCTCCCTCTCTCTCGCTCTTGCACTCATGTCTCACCCTCTAAATCAATTTCCATCTCCCCCTTTCCCTCTCTCACTCTGTCTGGCTGTCTGTCTGTCTGTCTGTCTGTGTGTCTCTCTCTCTCTCTGTCTATAGCACTCTCCCTCAGTCTCAAGTCAGTTGCCTGGATGTCTGTTTTTGAAGAGTTTCATTGCAAAATGGACTAAGTGCCATTTTCAAACAATTTACACTAGGTTCATCATCAGATAGAGCAAAATAAAACTTTTTCAGTGATACCTCACTTGCTACATAGCAAGGAATATTCTTGGAGTCATGATTAGAAACATCCCACATTTTACCCTTATTTGATTTGTCTCACTAGCAGCTCTCATTGCAAATATTTGAAGTCGACAGGAATGGAGTTAGCTCCTTTTGGCGATAAAACTCTTCATTCACAGAGTCCCTTGATGATGTCGGGTGGGCCTTCACATGCCATCCATGACAGACTGGTGGATGGGGGGCTTGTAGCATCGGATCTGCTCCACCGGGGGGCTCTCCCCTTCCCCTGCCCTCAGGTACTTGTTGAGGACGGCGAAGATCTGCCCGTTCAGGATCTGGTACTTCCTGATGCGGTCCACCAGTCTACCGACCGGCTGCAGAGGGGGGCGAACGTGAAAGTAGAAGAGGAACCGTCATCAAAACGGTCGTAATCTTCAGTTCGGTCTCGCAACAATAATGATGACAGTATGTAACATTGTCTTTCTTTACAGAGCAGCATTGCAGGATTTCTAAATAGACTGGGTTTATTTCCAAAAACTTTAGGTAAATTTGACGAAGTTTTAATGTCATCTCAGAATATAATACAAATCATGGCGTAGCATTACCATGAAGATGACACACTTCCATTTTAGGAAAGTTACTAACACATTACAAACAAATTTTATCAGTTCAATTATGAAGCATCCAGAAGAACTTCTAGTAATCACTTGAGCTCCTTTGACAACTGTATACCGCCAAGTGAAAATCATGTAACATTATATGCTTTTCCATTGAACCATTGTGGCAAAGTTGCAATACTGTAAAACCAGCAATTTTTGTGTGGATGACACTTTCACGAATTTCATGAGGAGCCATGATTCGTGGGAAGTAAAATGCATGCAAAAGTGTTTGTCTACACAGTGCGTTGAATGCCACAGGCGATTTGCATATAAAGTTTCATGCCGAACAGAGGCCATCCGCTTCATTTTGTGAAAGTTTCATGCTGCGAATGTTTCAGGTTTCACAGTATAGAACAGAAACAGTGTTACTGTCGATCATTCCCGGAAAATACTGGTCTCTTCACACAAGGAGCAGAAGCCAGAGCAATGAGCTCATGTACTCACAATGCCGTTGATGTCTTCACTGACGTTGTCCACCTTGTTGATCTTCAGGATGTGGTAGCTGAAGTCCAGGGCCTCAAACCTCTTCTGCTGGTCCAGGAGGGTGATTAGTGTGCACCCCGCCCAATTCAGACCCTCACCATAGCTCTCCCTACGTTGGCAAAAAGACGTACAAGAGATGTACTCAAAACAGAGTGCTCAATCAATTTACTGGCATTTTAGTCATCACTAAAAAGGACCTCAGAGCCAGAAAGACACTAATATGAGAAACTTCGAAGCTTGATTTCTCCTACTTGTCAGCTGACGATAAACATTACTCAGTGAACTTTCTATAAAATTCTACATGCGAAAAAGGCCTGAATAAAGGTTAAAGTATTTAAAAGTTTGTATGGAACAAGACACTTCAAAAGAAATTGGATCAACATTGTCGATAAACTATATTTCCTATTTTCCTCGCATGTGTAAAGTGGGAGAAGTAGAGACAATGATAACAGCAGTGGTCTTATACACCCAGGGTAGCCTCTTCAATGTAACCACTGTTCTCCCAGTGAGATTGTCATTATTTTCACCTTGTACTGCCAGATACAACATATTTATACATACAGTTCGACCTCGATTATCCGACCTCCTTTTATCCGGAAATCTCTATTATCCGAACGCGTTCACGCAGTGAAGGACTTTTTTTTTTTCATCCAAAAATTGAGAAAAAACAGTGACTTTAAACTCAATTAAAATTTCTACAAAACTCAAACAATTTACCTACAATATTCCTGACAGAACTAACATAAAGATATACTTTATTTTTGTGAAGAAGGGACTACAATTTTGTGCAGGCTAGCATAGATTACACCACCGTTGCGGGGTACACTACCAGCCTAGCTGCCAGTGCACTGGGACGGCAGCTTGGACGGCAGCTATATACATTAACATTGTGTCTCCCGTATCCGGCCAATTCGCTTATCCGGATGAGCGCCGGCCCCAACATGGCCGGATAATCGAGGTCGAACTGTATCTGAACCAAGATGGCATATCATGTGGATATTACTTCTTGTCGACGAGTGTATGTTTTCAGCAGGGACTTGAACTCAGGACCTTACATTACAAGAGTCAAGAGCCCAATACCACAAGACCACAGTGCTCCTATAAAGAGAGAAAAGAACCAATGGGGGTGTGTGTGTGTGTGTGTGTGTGTCTTACTCTGGGGTGAAGTTGTTCTCCTTGAGGGGCAGGCTGTAGACGAACTGAATGGCGCTCCAGAGGCGGTGGAACTCGGTGCACTCGTCGATGTTCATCACTCCATTAATGGGCTCTTCCCCAGACCAGACGGGGTCGTCGAGGAAGCTGCGGATGCGGGAGAGCACCACCTCAAACATGCTGAGGCCGCAGCACAGCCTCTCGCGGGTCAGGAGGTCACCTTCCCTCGTATCAGCCAGTTGCTGGAAAAGTATGTTCAAGATGATTGGAATAGGTTTTGCGAAGTGATGTGTGAGGACTAACACATTGCACAATGATGTATACAGAAGCCATTTTTGTGTGTGTGTGTGTGTGTGTGTGTGTGTGTGTGTGTGTTAAATACACAGCATATATATGCTAAGTTTCATTTAGATACCTCAGACACTTTAATGTTTATCATCCACAAAATTGATTACAGATGGGAGGACAGACGGACAGACAAAGCAAAAATATAATGCCTCAAGGGATACTGTGGCGGAGGCATTAAAAACCAGCACAGGGAAAACATGCCATGTAATACATCAGCAGTCATAAAATAGAGTATCACATATCATTTCCAATTTACCATCTTGATCTGAATGTCTAAATGTCACAAACAGAGGCTAGCTAACCACAGCTGTTCCTCCACTGTTAACACTACATTATATCCGTATCCCTTATTCTGCACAGATGCCCACTATAACTGTGTGTTATATGGTAATTCTGATATGTGAGGCACTGTGCCTTAGACAATCATGGGCACTGGCATCACACAAATGCAAGTACCTACTAGACAGGGGTACCACGGTACAATTACTGTCAAGTTACCACTGATATTATCCACACACCTACAAGAACAAATAGGGACAAATATTTGGCTATTCCAATGACATTTACAATAACTGCAACTGTGCAGCAATGTTGAGTTTTTATGTAACAGGGCCCAGATTCCATGATCTCATCTCAACTGCACTTTGCTCGTGAAGGCTACCATACAAGCTGAGGGGTCCAGGAACTTACTTCTTGTGAGCCAAGTTTCTCAATCACTGGGACGATATGAAGGGGACCAAAGTTGACCTCCAAGCGTTTGATTTTGGCCTCCAGTTTCTCACCAGCTGGAAGGAAATACACAAACCAGATCAAAAGAAAAAAATCATGTTAATACTTTTACGCTTGATGTTTTGCTGCAATAATATGGGTCTGATACATATTTATTAAACTATGTAGTTGGAACAATTATCTCAGTGGTCTCTCCTGCTGGTTGAATTATTTGTATTGATCAAATTATCTGACTTTTACACATTTCAAGGGCCTGTGTTTATCAAATCTTTTATGAAACTCTATGTACACCAACTTGACTTGGCAGCACGATCTGCTATTACCGTGGTGTCCCGCGCATATGGTGAATGCATGATATATATCATGGCGCCAGCTCATGGGATACCACACTTGTGTTATAAACAAAGTGATCCTTGGATCAGTGTATATGCAAGAAGTGATGAAGGTTGGCAGCATACACGATGGTAAAAGGTGAATGATTCTCACTACAACAGCAAATTTAGTAATGCTACAGAGCTAAGAAATATGAAGAAAACCACAAATATTATTCTAAACATAACATTAATACTTCTACGATATCCCTTACTTGAAATATGAAATGAAATAACACATAACAAACAACAAATTTGTGCACTTTTATTTTTGCACTAGTTACATGTCATGTGAAATTCACAAAAAATTTCCAACCCTTAGAAAACATCCACTTTAACAGTACCACTCCATTCTTTGAAATAAAGGGACATGTTCTGCTGAAGTTGTTTGGTACTTATCGAGTTTGAATTGTGGGGCAGAGGGGTGCCCTCTCTCTACTCACGCTTGATGTGGGGCTTGGGGATGATCTTCTGAAAGGGGGAGGCGTGCAGGAGGTCGCACACCTCCTCCACCGCCAGCGCCTGCTCGATGAGGCGGAAGAAGATAATGGTGTTGCCCACCTCCTGGAAGTTGCGGAAGAGGTTGACCTTGAGGTCGGGGTACTGGGCAATGTCCTGGAGATGCGCTGAGTAGTAGGCTACCACACCTGGTAGAAGTTTTCAAGGAGGGAGTGAGAGAATGAAGTAGACATGTACAGTGACAAACAATGAGGGCAGCAGATAGGTCTCATATTGCACATAAGGGAGCTGAACTGAGACTTCTATAACTATTTCTGATGTCACAATAGTACAACAACGATAATGTCAGAGATGACGACAACAACAAACAAGTAGTAGCTGAGAATAATGAGGTAGCCATAATGACTGAGGCATTAAGTCCGAAACAAGTCATGGCTTGTAATGTGGGGTAGAAGGCAATATATAGGAAAGTTTGAAGACGAGGCATGAAATTTATTGTGTATGAACTCTTTAAGACACTGCAACTGCTAGCAATTGCTTCCATTGCAAGGATAACAGAATACTACACTATGAGAAGCTATACAGCCTTGCTTTTAATGTAAACATCCTATAATGTGTGCAAAAAAATGTGCTCTGCATCTGATTTGAAATGAATTTGGTTCACGTGCAATTCAGACCCCTTCCCTTCACTAAAGGTAATCCAACTGAACACAAAAACATAGATGATTAAGATCTATATAGAGGTGAAATAAATGAAGAACCTGTCTGACTAGAAACACACATACAGAGTGTGTGTACCAGCAGTTCTGGAAGAGAATTATGTAGGTCATATTCACCTTTGGTGCCATACTCGTACTTTGGCAGTTTGCACTTCCGGGGCATGACCTCAATCAGCACCTTGGTGTACTGGAGAATGGTGTTCTGGAGCTGCAGGTCATAAGGTTGGTATCAATAAATTTGTATTACAGGGATTACACCCAAGCAATCACTGATAACTACAATGGCAACACCATTGCAAAGACAATGAAACAACCACTCAAAGCGCTATACATCCCCCCACCCCATCCTTTATGAGTAATACAAAGGCATATGACAAGTTGAATATGACATAAACATTATGTCAACCTCACATTCAGATCTCGTTGCAGGCTGGTACATTTCACAAGAACCCTGGACATATTGAATTCCTAAGAGTTTTCAGTGTGCTTTCTGTAGAAAAGGGCCATTTCAGATCATGGACTGCAGATAAAAAATAAAGGTCCAGAATTCATGAAACTGGTGATGTGTCAGCTGGGGTACAAACCTATAACCTCCACATGTCAAACTGGAAAGCCAGAAGATCATGGCGTTGTGTCGTAAGCGACAAAACTGTAGAAGGTGAAAGAAGGGAGGACGTGTGATCCTTGTCACTCACCAAGCCCTTGACAATCTTCAGCAGTTCCTCCATGATGACTGCGATACCCTGGTACTCCAGCAGGCGCACCATGCATCGTATGTGGGGGATGCCCACAAACGAGGTGTAGAGGCTGTTCACCCGGCTGTAGGCATTGTTCAGGGCCTAACCATGGAACAAAGACAAGTCAAAATCACACATCATGACATATGACCTTTTGTCATTAAGAATCCAGGGATTTGGTAACAGGAAGAACCATGAAAAAGGTACAGATGATATCTTGCACTGATTCTGTACCGTTCTTCAAGGTTCGCAACCTATGGATCAGTAAATGACGTTTTCATTTTCATTTTATTTTATTTCGTTGACTCTAGACTTCAAGCAAACTTGCATGACAATCTCATTAGCTGGCACACAAACACACAGCATATTCAACAGCAACAGTTAGATTCTATATGACTTACTACTAGTAGTCACAAGATCACAGGAATGTAGTATCTTATTCAAAATTCTGCACATGTCTATACAGTAAACTTCATGTGATTTGATTTTTTTTTTGACAAAAAGGTTCAGATTTTCAGCTGTTACGACTGATCATAGCTGCTATACCAATCACATTTCTCCCTATCTATAATCATCTTGCTTTTCTACAAGGCACAGAATTCCCTGCCAAAGTACCCCATACTACTGTACATCTGTACATTTAAGAACGAAAAGCATTTCTTGAAAAGTGCGCTACTGTAAGTTCGCTGCCCCCCCCCCTATCCGTCATCTTCGTCTTCTCAGATCCAGCGAATCCTCACCTTGGAGCCAAAGAGGTAGGACGCTGCAGCAGTCGGAGGCTTGTCCCTGCTTGGAGGGTCAATGAAGGACAGCTTGGTCCGTACGTACCTGCATGGCAAACAAAACACAAGTAGATCACTTTTGGCATATCAGCATCTCACATCACATCACATATTAAGACCCCTCCAAAAAGTTTGCCAAAATTCCTTCTTTTGTGAAGACAGCAACAGCTTCCCTTTTCTAGTACTCCACCCTGAATAAGTATGACCTCAGATTTGCGTTAAACATGAAAGAAAGCATGACAAATATTTTTCTCACACTGTATGGCATCGTGAACAGAATCATTTGAATGACTGCTTATCAGAAATTAACAAAAAAAAATTCATCATTTCCTTCCGTCAATATACCCCTTTTTCATATTTCATCACAAAATGGTAGTCTTTGGTCATCTCACTTTAAATACTAAGAGAATGATGTCTTTATCATGAATGTTGGTTGATATTGTGCTAGAAGTATGCAACCCCTTAAAAAAGATTGTGTGTTACAAAATCAACCTCAAGATTTGTGCTGAGCTTTTGTCTTTGACACATATTGTATTCACTCATTTAAATCCAACATTCCGTATGAAGAGAGAAAAGAAATGCAGAATCACATATTTTCGTTTTGCCGAGGTTACTTGAGGTCGGCCTACCTCTCAGTGGAGCCGTTGTAGCAGAAGTTCGGGATGAAGTCGTAGTAGAGCTCCCAGAAGACGTGGAGCGTGATGCGGCCGTAGGGCGCCATCACGTTGTGGTTGGCCTCTCGCAGCATGGAGTCAAATTCCGACATGGTCAGGAACTTGGACAGGAGGTTGTGGGTGAGTCGGTTGACCTCTATCAGCTGGTCAAGTTCCTGAGGGTCAAAAAAGAACAGAAAACATCTGGACCATTTATTCACATATTCCACTACTACCAATGTTACTGATCTTATCTCAGACGAACCAATGATTGATCGCACAGGAAGAAAAATAATTACTCACTCATAAACAGGGGTCACTCTCTTCCAATCCAGCCACACGGCATTGTCAACATTTATGTCAATACTGTTATTCAATTTTCAGCAAGTCTAAAACATTAATTTTCAATCCATTTTGCAAATTCTTTGATATCTTTATATCTTGATCTCTGCATTAGTTAATTAGAATTATGCATTTCCAAAAAGGAAGAGAGATTTCCTTTTCCATTCACCGACTTTAACCTTCTTACTCAAAAGTTTAATTACTACATGTCATATTTTTGTCTAGTGTGAGTGTCCCCTGCTGCGTAAGTTGCTCAAATTCTTCAAGAATCAAGCTTTCCATTTAAAAACTGTGTCAATTGGGGCATTGAGGTACGACAAAGAATTCTCTTGACCCTGATACAGCAGTGCCTGAGATTTACACCTTCCTAGATTGGTCATCGTGGGACAACGCACTCCATGCGCAGTGTCCCTCGCCATCCTGATGAACAATGCTGGGATGCTATACAAGTAGGGCCCTCTAGAAAAGCGGCATTAAAACTAATGAAGCCAATGCAAATTGGTGTCACATATCTGAAGTGAACATTAAAACTTTTTGTCTCGTCTTTCGACCTCCCTTTGACGTCTTGTGTAGATTTACAGCACGCGCAGTTCCACAACACTGGAACAGCCATCACTGTGGAGTGACTTACCACGATGGACGTGAAGTCGCTGCTCTCGAAGCGCGCAATGGCAAGATCCAGGCTGCGCTGCAGGGAAGTCCGGACGCGCTGCGAGATGAGTCGGTTGAGGTCGATCGATCGGCCCAGCAGCTACAGGAGGAGAGTGAAGGCAAGATATTCACACACTTATTTATGTAACAAAACATTGGTCACTTCTCTACCATGTATTGGTACTCCCCATAAGGCCACATGTGGGTCTGAGGGGTTATCAGCTCTTTCTCAGTGCAACAATACAACATTCATAGTATAGATATACGTCTGATATCAAAAGTTATGAGAATTTGATGCTCACGTTACACATGCATGTAAACACCCAAAAATGTGCCGAAACAAACTTTTGCTTTTCATGTAATGTGTGCTTCTTTACAAGTATGCATGTCCAAACATCAGCTAAATTGCCATCGACAATATTGTAACCTTTACATTTACAAGATGTGAGGCGAATATTTGAGTTATCGGTATGACAAGCATAAATATTGTTAAAACATCATGAACGCATAACAACAAGTGCCATTTTGGTCTCGCACTAACAGGTTCCAATCCAATTTGATTATACTCTACGTGTATCAAGAAGAAACCCCGAATACAACATTCATCTGAGAAAGCAATGCACATCTGGAGAAAAGACTGTGAGGGGCGTCACATAAAAAAAAAAAAAATAATCAAACATCAAGGGCTCAATCTCCAACATGCTTTGTTCGGTGATTGGCATGTCCACTGGACTGCTTCTTCGATGACTGACAGGCATGTTGTTAGCCTGAGTGGGCCGTCTAGCTTACAACTAGGTCAAGTGTGCAGGATTTTTAACTTAATGCTAATGAAAAAGCACAGCGAGTTTCAGCTATTCGTGCCTGTGCAAATGAAGGGTTTAAGGAAGCATGACTTCACCCCTCTGGATAATATCTTTCTTTCATTTATCCTATGCCCTGTCCGCCTTGGACTACTGTAACATAACAATGTCGGAATTTTGGAGCTTGGGTATTTGTTCCATGTTCATCGTATCACTGCCGGCAACCATGGACAGCCTGGTGGTAGTGTCGCTGCCTGGAAAGCAGTAGATGACAGGTTCGAGTCCCACTGGTTTCTTTTTTCCGACTGTTTGTTAATTTCCAGATCAGCAGTTGCGATCTTAACAAATTTTCATTTGTAGAGGGAGACAAACTGAAGAAACTCAACCCTGAGCCTTCACCCCTCTGAATAAGATCTTTCTTTCATTCATGACTGACCTCAATCTTTCATATAAAGTGGTGCATTCACCATCATGTGTTCATAGATTGCAAGCAAATGAAACCAACTTTGCACACCCTCCGCTATGTCAGGCATGTGAATTTGGTATCCAAAAGATTAAGAGAAAAGTGTCAAAACAACCCCTCTTCTCACCTGTAGATGCCTCTGTCTGAGAAGTGTCTCGTAGCGGTTTGGTGGTGGGTACGGTATATGGATCCCAAAGTTCTGGCACTCCGTCCTGAATCGCTTGTCCAGAAGAATGCTGTGTGAAAAGAAAGAAGAGAAAGGGCAGACGCTGGATGAATGATAGCTTCACGATCAATCCTCATTGCTACACCACCTATCACCTCATTCGGGGGGTCACAGTATATGCATCTAATGTGACATCACTACAAGACCTCTGCTGATTGTCGTATGACAAATCTCAGTATCTTTCTCCATTCTCTTAATTTATTACTCATTTTGACTCTCTGTTATGTACAAAACTTTTGAGACTTACCTTTGGGGCAAAGAAGAAAAGAGAAAGGAAATCACACAAATAGTGAACGATGTGACAATTTTGAAGACTACACTATTCAACATTCTGTGATAAATTAGCCAGTTCAAAGTTACATTCTGCCCATGAGCAGATCAAGGGTCATCTGAGGAAAAACGACATGAGACAGAGTTGTAATGATTATTGTCATGGACAGCATCCTGAACAGTCTCTTTTTGATATGTTGCAGTGAAATAACATTTCTGAACGTTCAAGGGAGCTTGTTAATATGAAAGCAAGTTGGATAACATAAGAGGGAGATATCGGGCTTTTCGACTGTTTTGTTTAGATGGTTTCAAATTTTGGGTCACTTGAACCATTGCTAACTGGGAACTGGCCTATTGGAGCAACACATTGTGTTTCAATCGACAATGAAAATGACATACAGCAAGAATCAAGAATAAACACCAGGCATTACAAACATAAGAAAGAGTCTTAATACTGTAAAACGAGAAATGTTCGCGTGCATTTTAATTTCGCGAATTTCGCGAGAGCCAAGATTCACGAAATTAAAATGCACGCGAAATTTCTTATCTACATTATATGCATTGAACGCAAGAGGCAATTCGCGAAAATTTCTTGCCGCGAAAAAGGCCGTCAGCTCCAATTCGCGAAAATTTCGAGCCGCGAATATATCATGTTTTACAGTATGCTGTGAATTCGGAATGATACGGAGAGGAATAGATACAGCAGTTTGTCTCCCCTCACCTTGCTGCCAGAGCCTTGTAATATGCAAAGATCTGTTCACTGAGTTTGTAGACCAACTGATCAAAGCACAAGTTCACCTAGATGGATAAGGAAGAGAACACGGGATAAGCCAAAAAAGTCTTCTATTTCCACTTCAGCAGTGTAAATATCTCTGTCAGGGAGTATCACACAACTAATTTACTGCATAGAGAATCAACCTTTTTTTTTTTTTTTATAACTTTATATGGAAATTAGATAAATCTCATGTAATGAATGAAAATTCTTTGTAGTGTTTACACAAGAAAAAGAGCAAATGTATGACAAAGAAAATATCAGACTGGCAAAGTGAAAAATATGGAGCAGTAATTTTCTTTACTGGAAACCTAGCAAATCAATTTTGGGCAGTTGACATCAGTGTACCCGAGTGGTATACAATTGCTGTCTTTATTGTATTCTTCAATATGACTTGGAATTGCATATCATGGGAATTTTCCTTACGACATATCATATCTCAAGCATTGGTAGCTGTCACCTTCATCCACTAAAAACATACACTGATAGGGTGATTACTACTTAGAGCCAGACATAGCACAGTCTCACTTTTGGAGGCGAGTGGCCAAAATTTGCCCTGGCTGATTGATGGTGGAAAGTCTCACACAGTCTCAATCATAACTACAACTGTACCAAGATTAAAGACAAAGCCCTCTCAAACCATGGACTCTGAACAATACAAACACAAATATATGTATGTGGGACATCACACAAGACTTCAACAAAACACTTTGTTAGTAATTCCAGTATCAAAGCTTTGGTCAATTAATGCTTTTCCTAGTCTTTAACAGTGGGACATACATGTATTTATGAATATTTTGGTATTTTCTGTTATTGTTCAACTTCTTTTGGATTTATTTCATCGTTGTTGTTCTGATCAGATAGACATAAGCTTTATGACTTGCTCACCTCTGCTTCAATCTCATCATACAAGAACTGCTTCTTGAACTGGGTCAGGGCATACTGGGCACTGTCACTGTACAGGTCCAACGGGTACAAGATGTACCTACAGAGGGAACAAACAGAGTCTAGGAATGAAGACTAATCACAAGCAATGACACACCCACCCTTCAAGTCTTGCAGGGCACCCACTCTTTTGGGTTAAAAACAATCATATATACATGTACCAAGTATATTCCTCAAAACTTGGAAGACAGTGCTTACTTCACTTGCATCAGTCAAACAGTACCTGGTAGGTCATGAATTTTTCGTTATGGTCTGAACACCCATTTGACTCTTTGGAAAGATTTCTTTTTCTTCCATAAATGACAATGTTTATTCCGTGTCGGCTGCATAAAGCATGTACATGACTACGAAATCACAGCATTAATGTATTCATTTCAAAGGCAATAGCAGAAAAACAAAGCAAAACAAAAACAGAAACATTCTGAGCTGCACTGCACAGCATATCATCATTAGGGAGACACCCCCCCCCCCCCCCAAAAAAAAAAGTCAAAGTGAAATATACTGTAGCTGGTAACACAACATTTGCTCTTCTGCCAGTTGCTCCGGACTTATTTTCTTCACAGACTTAAGTAGAGTTAGGTTGGGGTTGTGACAGGGTTTTGCATTTACTGTATACACCATATATTTCGCGAGTCTAAAATTTCGCGAATCGGGAATTCCTGACAATTTCGCGAGTGGTTAAATTTCCGCTCGTGGAGACCTGTACTGGAACGGAGAAGTGTACACGCGTATGTTGTACATTCACATCGGGATCAGAGTCAATATTTTCATGTGTCTTTAATTTCACGAATAGCACCTGACTCGCGAAATTCGCGAAAATATAAACCTCGCGAAATATTCGGCGTATACAGTAGTTTGATGTGAGGATTAGTATTAGGATTAGGGTTATGTTTGTGGGTAGAGTTCATGCTTGGCTTAGTGTGCAGATATTTCATGGGAACAATTGTTGCAGAAGCAAATGCTATGGAACCACTGTAGCTATACCTAAATGAGAACCAACTGTCCAATGTACTCTAGCAAACAAGATTGAAATTTGCACTGTTTTACTAACAGGAGTTGAAGGAGATAGGTTTAGTACATTTCTCGGACCAAGTTTCATTTGGATGGCATACATTTTTCAGAGTGTCCTGACACTGAAAAAAAAAATGATAACAGGGGATTTCTTGGTCTCTTCACAGAAGGAAAGATATGACTGCCTCTGTCATAAGAGGCAGAGAAGCTTCTTACTCCATCATGGAGGGTTCTTTGGTCTCCAGGATGTGATCAGTGAGGATCCAGGGCATCGACATCTCAATGGGAAACTGGGTCAAGCATAGAGAAGAAATGAGATCAGACACTTAGAATACTCAATTTCTCAGATACTACCTATTCTCACATTACCGTTTTTTGTCGGGGACCAATGTGATATTTACGACGGGCTTATCACTGAAATCTGAGTGACGTTCAACTGTAAATCTACACTTGACGGCCACAGAAACTGAAAGACACTATCAAATCCAAACTTAATTGAATTTTAAAACTTGCTTGTAAGGGTTTGACAAAAGTATTCTGATGAATTGTCTCTTCACCATGCAAGGAAGCGTTTTAGAGGACATGAGATCACAAGAGTTCGCTGATCTGTGTTTTACTTCAAAGTCACTCACAAGGCAGCAAATACCAAAAGAGAGTTATGACTACACATCATGTAGATCTCTACAAGAAATTCTGAGAGTCAATTTGGATATGAATAGCTGACTTACTACATTTTTTTTCTGTAAAAAAAAAAAAGAAGCCACATGAATCCCACATACTAACATACATGTTGGTAACTACTCTACACACAAGACATCCTGGGTACCTTTCTTGATTTGGAGAAAACTTTGACGGCCTACACACATGATGCATAACATGATGTCTTGCACAACTTTACATTACGCTCAGCATGTGTGGCAATAGTATGTTTTGTTAATTCCTATATTCCCGATTCCAACTTTGTTTGACGGGGAAGTCATGACGGCAAATTTTGTTGTGACATTGTGACACCATCAAGACTGGAACCACATTTAATGTTTGTGAAAATCGAATGAATGTGATAAGTTTACCTGAATGCGTTCTCCCATCGTCATCTCCAGGAAGAATTCTCTGTACCACAGCTGAGACAAGTCACAGCACTGCTGTAACGTTTCTGTACAGAGCAAAGATAAAAACACAAGAACATGTGACTAGATGCAATGCAATAGAAATTTTACCACCTGCCTGGCATCATGCTGATATGTAGTACAGTGGAACCTCGTTATGAGGAAGGTAGTATATGCACTAAAACCTTCTTGTAATAATATGATTTTGCAGGTCCAAACTTTGTTATATTTCTTTGTGTTTGTACCAAGATATAGTGAGAAACCTGATGTAACAAGGTAATTGTCCTGAATTTTAGATCCTCGTAATGAGGTTCCCCTATACATATCACAAGAGCTGGATATGACCCTAATGGTTTTAACTGAAGGTGCTTTCATTCATTCAAATAATTTTGTTCACATTCGTTAAACTATTCAATTCCAAGTATTTCTAGAGAGCAAGAGCGAAATTCCATTACAGCAATGTGGTGCACGTTAAGAGCATCTTGATGATATTTAGCACTTTGGATCTACCTGGTTAAAAGCATTTCCAGAGCAAGGCAGTCAATGTCTGCAAATCACTTCATACGTTCCTCAAAAATTAGGAGGAATTTATCATTTAGAGCATGGATGGAGAGACACAAAAAGTTTGAAAACTCAAAGAGGCCTCCTAACATGGATAAGGAAGAAACATGAACTCACAAAAGAGTGCTCAAACAGCTCATGCAATACAAATAGGTTACATGCTCTACAGTTTTTCAACAAAATGACCAAACGAAAAATAAGAGTGAATTTATGAATTTCTCCTCTGTCGCCCTCACCTCCACCCCCCCCCCCCCCCACACACACACACATATATGACAAGGTTGTCTCAAGTTCTTGAGAGGGAGGGCTCACCTGAGAAGTTGAGCATGCAGGTGAAGAAGTAGGTGCGTTTGTGGAACTTCTCCAGGGGCTCGACCGTGGAGATACTCTCCAGCTCCTTGCGCAGCGTCTTCCTCCCCGTCCCGCCCTTGTCGGCCGTCAGCGACTCCAACATGGTTCGCATCATGTAGAGCTGAGGACAAAATCATCGCATACAGACCCAGACTTTGATTTTAAGGTGCGAGCACAAAAGGATTACTTGTGTGTATGGATGTTTCCTTGACGGCCTCTAAGGCTGACCCACAACAGATTGGTTTTAAACCATACTTTAAGTGTAGTAATTCCTGTTCCTTTCTCAGTTTCTTTAGTTGCTATGTGAAGAATACTCTCATGGTGCTTGGAACATGTAGAGGTAGATTTGGTGCAAAGTTAGGAATCATCATTATTTCGATTAATTTATTATCATCATCATTATCATCATTATCATCATCATCATCATCATCATCATCACTGTCATCATCGTCATCATCATATTCACTGTCACCATCACTTCCATCATCATCATCGTCATCATCGTCGTCATTGTCATCATCATCATCATCATCATCATCACTTTAATTACCATTATCATCATTGCTGTCATCACCATTATCATTTGTGTCATTTTCTTTATCATTTGTGTCATTTTCTTTATCATGTTCATGGTTATCATCATCATCGTTAGTGTCAGTTAGTGTCATTATCGCTATCATATCTTCATCGTTGTCAGCATCATCATCTTCATCTCTATTCAATCTATTACCATACCTGGGTGCTGGAGGGTCCAACTGTTCTCCTGGGCACCTCGAAGGAGAAGCCATTCTTGGGGTCCTTCTCCCCCTTTAGGGCAGGGTCATCGGGCTCCATTCCCCTCAGCCAATCAGCACAGGTCTCACGGACAGCCCTTATGATGCTGCAAAGTGGGGAGACACAGAAAAGAGTTGGTACTCTATCATTCTTTTTCAACGAGAACAGATCCAAAACACTTACATCCAAGCTTTTCATTCCTTTCCTAGTCACATTCACAATGTTTTGTTGTTGTTTTTCTTTCAAAGGAAATTGTTGAAGAAACATTTCCAACTAAATAAGATGATGGACCTCTACAGCATTTTCAAACACGACAAATAAGCACCACTAAAACTATCAAGGTTAATCTCTGTGACTTGCCATTTGCATTATGCCATATGCAACGATTCAAACACTCAGTGGATATTTGGATAAGCAGAGCATCTCTAGAGTTTTGTATTCATTTACAAGAAGCCTATCAAATGTTTTGTGATAATTTTGTGGCACTCATTCATTCAGTCATTCACAAAAATTAGTTGGCTTCAAGGTGAAGAAATAACCCTGTAAAATATCCTGGTTGCTGCCAAGAAGCACCCCAAGCTCTCCCTCATTTACATTTCAGTGTGTGTACATTGTACATGTGAAGGCCCAAACCAAAAGCAAGCCATCTGCGCCTAATCCGTGTGTGGTTTCAGATGATTCAATTGTAATGCAGTGTAACTAATCTTACATACAGTTTTATTTAACTGAAATATGAGCCCATCATTCATGTGGCCAATGCATATACATTGCTTCAAAAGGCAGTCTTCTCGTTACAATAATCATTGTCTCTTTGTAAGATCATAGTCTCGCTTCCAGACATCACACCTGACGACCAGTGTCTTCTTTTTCTTGGTGGCCACCCGCAGCGGCTCCCTCAGCATCAGCTGCACAAAGTCCTGCATTTCGGCGTACACCGTCCGGAGGATGGCCTCGGAGAAGACGCTCTCCATCCGGTTCATCAGCACCTGGAGACCCTTGATCATGGCGATGACTTCGATCAGCGCAAACTTCTCCTGGCTGGTGTAGTTGTACCGCGTGGCCTGCACGATGAGATGGGGCATTCAGGCATTAAATCCAAAACAAGCATACATTGTGGGGCAAAAGCCAGTTAATGTTCTACCTACCCACTACTGAATGGGAAGGGCACTTCAGGAGTAAAAGTTGTGTACTATGATCAATTATACAAAATCATGAAATTCTTTTATTGATTTGTTTTCATTACAAGTGATTAACAAATTTATGTTGATGTAGGGCAATTTGTTAATTAGTTGCGATCAAATTATATTACATGTGTGTGATCAAAATACTACAAAACAACTCACTTTCCTGGCAAATCTCATCAGCCAGATAAGTTGTCTGATAGACCTTTTCGATGCATTGCAAGCAAAGTCCAAACGGTGGAAGATGAATTTTGAGCCCTTCTGAGAACTATGTTTTGAATTCTATATCCCAACATAAACTAACTCTGCTACAAAATGTTTCAGAAATCAACTTGCTCGTATGAGAATATGGGAAACCTCATAAATTTGGGTGAATCTTTTAACAAAATAAAGTTGAAACCTGGTAGATGAATCATCTCGGGCCACTCACCCTCTCGTATTCCTCTGCTTCTTGTGCTTTGATATCCCTTGTGTCGGCTGGGTGAAAGAGTTTCCACGAAAACTGGTGGGAATAAAACACACACACACATACACATGAAATCATGACATGCTGGAAATATCATTTACGGTAATTTGATTATGGATTGTAACTGGAAAATCATCATATCCATATATCTGCAAAATCATTAAATTCAATCCAAACGTTGTATACTGAAGTATTAAAAAAAACAAACACCATGATAAAGATTGAAGCCATGATCACAGATCATAATAGTAGGATATCCTTGATAAAAAAAGGGGATCCCTACGTCAATATGACCGGAAAAATCATATTAATTCTGATTTTACAAACATCAAAGGCATACAGATTCAATATAAATTCAATCAAGCACAAATAATCTCATATACCAGCATCACTAAACACATACTGTGAAAGTGGAATTTTTCGAGGTGTTGAATTTTTCGCGCGTTTCACACAACCAGAAACTAGCACAAAAAAAAAGAAGCACATGAATATTCATGCTTGCCATACATGTTCCATCAGTTGATGTCTTGATTTCGCAGAATTGAAAACACGCAAAACTCATTTTGCCCAGGTGAGCGCGAAAAATTACTCGCACAAAAATATCCACTTTTACAGTATGTGTTTCATACCATCTCATTTACAACATTACAACAATTGTATCATTCTTTTCTTTCTCATTGCAAAACTGCCATTTTGCACTAAAAGTTTGCAAATACAATCCTTCTCCCTCCATACACACACACACACACACATACATACACACACACACACACACAGTTGATACATATTACAGCAATATGTGTCTGCAAAGGCCTTAGGATTACTTAATCAAAACTGAATTAACCCTATTCTAACTGGGCTATTTGAGACCAAGTTTTTACTGAGGGGGGGGGTCAATTTGATCCCCCCTTCAGATCTCGGCCGCCGATCGCGCGATCGCCGCGAAATTTTGCGTGAAGATAGAGCTGGATGTCAACTACAAGATTACATGGTCATACAATAGAATTTTATAATAGATTAATTATGCAAATTTGTGCATGAAATCATATTTTCACCTATAACTCCATTAAAAAGACGGGAGGATTGCTAAATTTTTGAGTCAGAATTCCTCAAGACACATCAAACAATTTTCGTGTAAAAAAATAGCACAATCGAAATCAATTTCTTTTGTTTTTTATTGTTTTGTTAATTTCTTATGTATTCTACTGTTTTTTCGACCTTTTGTTTTCTATTGTTTTTTTGCCAAAATTTGTTGCAGGCACTTTTTCAGGCTTATCTACACTAGAATTGATTAATTTCAATGGTTAAAAGTTGAAATCATCTAATTTATATCAATTTAACCAAAAAACATAATTTGCGTTGGATTTGCACACCATATCATAAATTTGAGCTGTTTTTTGGTTGACATGCATATGCAAAACATTACGTAACTTCAAAATGGTGCACCCGGACGTCGCAAATTTGGTCTCAAAATATGCGGGAGACTTAAACGAAAAAAGTCGTGAAACGACGCAGCAAAATCTTTGCGCGGGTTGCGAAATCGTGGCGCGAAACGTCGAGGGGGGGGTCAATTTGACCCCCCCCCCCAGTTAGAATAGGGTTAAACAAATAATACACACAGAAGCATTATTCAATTCACTCCTACTGCCCCTCTTACCAGTTCCGTCACAAGTGATGTCCAACTTGAGAGCAGTCGTAATCCACGCAGGGCTATCTCGTACAACACCTTGTTCTCATCCTCAGTCCGACCTGTGTCTTTCTGTGCGGTTGTTACTTCCTGCAGACACATTAAAAAGCACATCCTGGCTTTTGATAAAGTTCTTCACAAGGCACAGTTAAAACAGCACTGTTTTTCTACTAGCGTATTGGTTATGTTATCAAATAGGTGTACTTCTTCTATTTCCCTATACTTCTACAAAAGACCACTTTGATATAAAAACATTGACTGCAGATACAAAATCCTCACAACCTACCATCACATGTAAAGTTTGAAAGTACTAACAAGCCTCCCAGTAGTTCACAAAACTTGTATCGAATTGTCACCACACAGTACACATGCCCATAGATTGAGACCCCTCTTACCTTAAGGAACATGACAGCAACACCCAGTGGCATCATTACATCTGATGCTTTGAAAGAACTTTCACAGATACATTGTATATTTTGAGTTAATTGTGGAAGATGACCAAATGAACCTGATGATGACAACAGAAAGACACACATCATCAAGTTATCACCTTACCTTGTTGCTATGTCGGGCAAGCTCGCTGATGTACCTCATGTGGCTGTCTCTGATTGGCTGGAGGTGCTCCAGGAGGTTGTACTGGGCACCCGACGAGATCTCTGAGTTCCAGAAGGACTTGTGCGACTCATAGTTGGTGCTCTTCTTCACATACGTGAAGACTGGGATCTGGATGTCACCGTACAGGGGAACGACCTCTAGTTGCTGTTGAAAAAGAAATTGCATGGCAGCCATCACCGACAATTTCCTTTCATTATATTCTACTTCTTGAAGATTTGATGTCACAAATCTCCTGTTGAAAGCAAATTCAGGCCAATATTTCATCAATAGCAGATCACATCAATTATAGAAAACATATAGATATTCACAATTCATCTCAGTGCCTACGAAACATGTATAGAATATTTGTTTCAAAACTTTCATAACACTGAAGTACAATACTACTTCCATTCATTTTTTTTTTCTAAATTACTATTTTGTTGATCCCCAATGAATAGATCAAGAATTCACAGGACAAAACAAAGATTTCCTTCAAGGATGCAAAGCTGATTTTGAGGTGATGCCATTAACATTGGCAGGTTAAAGAGGTCATGTAATCACACCCCTTCCCCCTCCCTACCCCCCCCCCCCCCCCACCCCCCAAACCAAACCCCAACCCACTACCATCACCACCAACACATCCCCTAGTACTGGGACCATTCTATCAGGCACATACAGACTGCACTTGCTGAAAGAGGATATTTTTTTTCTTTCCTGAACCTACCTTGAATATCCTGTCCACCTTGGAGAGACTGATTCTCTTCTTTTGGTCCATCTTGTAGATGTTGTTCTCCTTGCTGTCAATCAGGTACAGGCCAAATCCTATCACCTGTGGAAAAGCAAGAAATTGCTGAAGTTTTGAAGAACTCACATAGGCACCAGCTTCCTGCACAGTGGGCACATTTACAACTTGAGAGAGGATCTCTACCAGACACTATTTTATCAAACAAAAAATTATACACTGGGCAAGCATCAAAGCCTATAAACTGATTGAAATAACCAAATTATTCTAGATCCATTGCTCTCAAAAATGATACAGAAATTATCACAATATGTGCTACCCTAGTTTATATCAATACTTCCTCTTGAACATCAATGGCATTTTCCTACAACTATTCACTCATCATTATTACCATCCCCTAATATCAATATTATAATCATCATCATTCCTGTATCATTGTTATTATCATCACCATTACCACTAACACCACTTATGACATCATCATCAATATCATCACCACCATCATCACTTACATGTATGACCTCAACTATCAAAGTCATGACCATCATGCTGACCATACAAGCCAGGATCTATCTTTATGTCTCTGTGTATGTACAGTTCTCTCTTATCTCTCTCTCTATCTATCTATCTATCGATCTATAAATCTATTTATCTTGTTATCTATCAATCTATCTATCTATCTATCTATTTTTTATCTATCTCTACATCTATCCATCTATTTTTTAATTTATCTATCTCTATATCTATCTATCTATCTATCTATAAATCTATTTATCTTGTCATCTAAAGATCTCTCTATCAATCTATCTATTTTTTAATCTCTCTATCTATATATCTATCTATCTATCTATCTATCTCTCTCTCTATCCATCTATCTATCTATCTATCTCTATCCATCTATCTATCTATCTATCTATCTATCTATCTATCTATCTATCTATCTATCTGTCTATCTATCTATCTATCTCTATCCATCTATCCATCTATCTATCTATCTATCTATCTATCTATCTATCTATCTATCTATCTATCTATCTATCTATCTATCTATCTATCTATCTCTATCCTTCTCTCCGGTCTCACCTTGAGGAGCATGTGCTTCTCACTGGGCATGACATACTGCCTCTGCTCGAAGAGGTCGGCGCACAGGTTGACGATGTCGGCCAGGAGCTCCTCGTAGCCCTGGATCTTCTCCAGGTTCTCCTTCAGCGTCCGGGTGATCTTGTCATTGTTGGCCAGGAAGAGTACTACCTCCTGGGATTCCCGCAGGGCCTGGGGGTCTGCCATCACCTTCAGGAACTGGGCCGCTCTGGAAGGGCACAAGATGGAAGGACCTAGTTATTACAGGAACTTTAATAAACCCTTTAAATACCAATTTATCTCCTCAAAACTACCACTACAGGGCCCTGTTTCATAAAAAGTTGATATGATAGCAACTTTTGCTGGAATTGCAATTGCCATGGTAACAAGAAGAATCCAGTTACCTGATTGGCTGTGGCTATGGGAAGTTGCCATACCAGCAAGAGTTGCCATCCTAATATTTTTTATGAGATGGGGCCCTGGTTTGTTCATCAGAAACAGCAAAAGTGACAATAGTAGACAGATGGAAGCAATCAACAAGGGACCATAAAATGTGTTTTGTCCCTCATTTTCTGTGGAGGAATGCCCGCAGTGGCCACTACACAAAGGGAAGAGGTTGCTTCTAAAAGTATGATCTCATTTCAGTCCTTTTTTGTTTAGTTTTTTTTTTTTTGCCATTTCATTGCTGTCATGATGGATACACAATTCAAACCTAAAGAAAGCCTTGCAGTACAATCTCCTCATATTCAGAACATTATCTTCAGAAGGGGGAAACATGATTAATCAAGAAAAAAATGTTGTAAAGTGGGAAGTTCATTTTGGGTTTTTTCTCTCTTGTCAAAAAAAGCCTCTCTTCCTTGATCATTTGACACTAAATGTACAATGGGAAGTTGTAGACTTGAGTATATTTTGCTATAAAGGCTCATTCCTGAAGAACAATCTAAACTGGACAGGCTTTACAAATGTAGATATAACAACAGCGTGATGTATTCATTTTTATATCTTTGACTGGAAATGCTGCCAAGTGGAAAAAGGTGGGGGTTAGAATTCAGGGGAAAGACTAATTTAGTAAAAGAGCACATCAACGTCTGTTGCGTCTTTCTGGTGAGTGCTTTAAAAGAGCAACCTGACCACACATTGTGTGGGCTCTCACCTCCTGTAAGCGGCGTAGTCGTTTTTGATGCTGGCCTTGACATTCTTGAGAGCATCCAGGACGGCAAACATGTTGATGAGGCGCCCCAGTGTCAGGAGATACGCCTCGGAGACAAAGTCCTTCTTCTTCTCCGCATGACACAGCCGTTTGACGTCCCGGCAGAACACGTCAATCGCCCTTTGCTGTGCCGAGGACAAGCACAAATGCACGGTTTAAACGCAGTTCATTATTGGCACATTGCCACAAAGTTTCTAGAAATCCTTCATCAGCTCAGTCCACTCCCTGGCAGTGCCTTACATCTCCAGTTACATCTACTAGCAGCAATAATTTCCTTCTCTGAACAAACCTGCTTTAGCATTTTGATCCCCTTGTACAACCTGAAGAAGCAACTACAGTACAAAATCAACAAATTTGAACCATCTAGGGTAGAGTGTATTACATGAGGTCATGATGGTTTAGTAACTTGAGCATTCTGTCGCAGTGACAGACAACTTTAGATCGAAATTTTCTACTTCTTTGGGGATGCTCTGAAGAGAGCTTTGTGTGGAATGTCAGTGGTGAAGCAATGGTAATCAGATCATTGACGATTGGGATGAAATCACAGAAATTTCAACATTTTTTCGATCACTGGCATGAGTTGCCTATCTTGGCGATCTGCAAGCAATTTAGATAAGCTAATAAGAATAGCACTTCTTCATGTCACTGAACATGAAATGCTATAGATTACAAATTTCCGACATTGGAAGTCTTCTGCTTAAGTGGCTTGTAGTGTTTTGTGGTCATGCAGTTCTAACACAGTCTCCAAGGAAGAAAGTGCTACATTATGAATGAAAATCTGCATAAAAGTCATACACTCTTTTGTTTTGTTTTTCTTGTTGAATAAGCACTACTCACTGAGCAACAAGTATCATCGTAAAATGCAGAGCGATTTAAGTTGATTCACTGGCATTCAGATGGTGAAAATTTATTAAATATGTGGCCTGCAAGTAAGTACTCTCTTTCTTCGCCACTTCCTTTTTGGGGGCCATGGCTTCTTTGAACCCAGGAGGATTTGTAATCAATGTTGTACAGGTGTCTCAGTCGACTGATTCCTAGAGGAAATGCCTGTTCGCGATACTTTCATGTTACATTCATTGTGATCAGAGTAAAACATCGGCAGCACTTGGCTCACAGATCTCAGGAGGAAGCCACGCCTCACCTGAAAGTACATGAAGTTCACCAGTTTCGTGACCTCGGGTCGCAGCACATCCACGAACGTCTCGTAGATCTGCTTTCGGTTGGGCTGATTGTTTGATTTTATCTTGAAAGAGGAGAAAAAAGAAAGTGAAACACATGTCTGTTAAAAAAAAAAAAAGTAGTCCCTCTCACTTTTCATTTCCATTCAAGCAAAAGCAGTAAAATTAATATATAATTTACATCACTTAATGCAACTACTGAAGACATGCTTTCCGGCCACACCTCCCATTCAATTCTATATTAATCACACTGGAGGCGTATCATCTTTCAATAAAGCATAGTGCTTTTTCAAAAAGTTTTGTTGCTAAATTCTGATATAAGAGGTGTCACACATCCTTGCTATTTTTATGTTGAAACAGAAATGACTCACTTACTTTTTTTAACCAAGAGTATGATTGAAAGGAAAATAAAGAGGGCGAGAGAGAAAAGGTAATTTCTACCAGCGCACCAGTGTAATTTCTGAAGTCTGTCAAATCGCTTCCTTTCATTATTCATCTTGTATCTTGTTTATAGATATCTTGCAGAAATTCTGAACTTCTCTCAGTAAAATGCTAATATCTTGATGTGACCTTTACCTTTAACATGAGCTCAGATAAAACCTATAGGATATGAAGTGCAAGTAAAATCATAAATTGTTCTGTATTTTGTCAGGTCCTATGACTTTTTGTGTCACTCATCTTGAATCTTGTTTACACATTTCTTCAACAAATTCTGACCTTCTCATAGTAAAATGCTCATATCTTGTTGTGACTTTCACCTTTAATCTGAGCTCAGACAAACTTATGGGATATATGTGGTGCAAGTAAAATCATAAATTGTTCCATATTTTGTCAGGTCCCATGAGTTTTTGTGTATAAATCAATTGTGTTGCCATTAATACCTAACACTGTTCAGATCCACCAACACAAGCCGCACCATACACTCGTGACCGATGAAAACACACCCAGCCCTACTTGGTAGACTTCCTGATACTTTGGCATGCTTGCACAATCCGCAGTATATAACTCCAGTACTGCACTTTGAGACGCAATCTGTTCTAGCATTCACAGAACTACACTTACCTGTGGCATTGCTCTGGAACAGCTTCTCCATGTGTACAGTGTGACGGCGTAACACTCGCCCTCCTCCAACAGCTTGTTCTGTGGAGAGCAAACACACGGTCGTAATCATAATTCAGACTAAGACAGTGATAATGGTGCAAGTAAACCAGTAAGAATGCACATCACAGAGAAACAACAGTTTGTATAAAAGTGTGATGAAAAGATGAAAAAATCAAAAACTGTGCGATGAAAGGTAGAGCAGAATCTAATGCCTGTCACTACATGGTGCATGCATATGAAATATTTATAGCTGCATCTTCTTGTTGGCATAAATCTATGCTGACCCTCATTTTGGCCATTGTTGAGTGCTTGCTGTCATTTCACTGCTTGCTTACCTGAACACATCAATTCTAAAAGGCTGACAACCAGTTGGTTCAAACATGGGAGGCAAGAGAAAATTTCACTTATTTTGAAAATGAAATACACAAATAAAGAGAATGTCTTCAAATTTCCTTGTTCATTCTCACTGGTTGGTTGTCTGATAATGTGCACCACAAACTTGATCACACATTTTCCCCTACTTCAATGCACACACCAAATTTGCTAAGGTTTTCCAGTTTTTTTGTTTTGTTTTTTGTTTGTTGTTTTTTTTACAAGGAATATCATATCCAACTAAGACATGATATCAAGTCATCAGATTTCTCTTTCCACATTCTCATTCTATTACTTTTCCTCTTCATTAAAAGCAACAGATGTTTCTTAAAAATGCAGGGGGCGGGGGTGGGAGGGGGAGATTTCTTTTTCATTTTGTCAAGGCTAGAGTTGGTGTCTGCACAAAAGTGAAATGAAGCAGGCTTTTCCCTCGGCAGAAACTAGAGCTGTTGTGATTTGGTGCTTGCGTGCCCTGCCGGCCTGGTTTCAACTGAAACCAGTTTTGCACAAGAGACACCGACCAGACTGGAGAAACGCTGCCACAGGAACTGGCAGGAAGCGAGAAAGAAAGCTCCGTTGGGATGTGTGTTCCTGACAAACAGCCCATGCAACGGCAGTTCACGTTATATGGTCGGCAGTGTTTGCTCTGATGACATTTAAGGATCTGGCGCTGTAAGTGATGCTCTAAATTTGTGAATGTGTACATCAGTGTCAGCTGCATGTGACTGATTTGTTTTGACGGCACGACTGAAAATCAGTGGAACCCCGCAACATGACAACATTCAGAAAACCACTCACAAATAATTCCATCTGGATGGTTCATGCTTTAAATTGGACAGTTGGCGTTCAATAATTTTTGATAGTTCTAAACAGGAAGAAAAACCCTGATGATCAGACATGTCAATATCATATATTATATAGACATGAGTCAGATGACTGGTTATGATATACACAATTATGCAGGCCATAAAATTTCATGAAATTCCTGTATTACCTGCATATATTCTATAAGACACATTCCAAAAAAGACCAATTTCCCCATATCTTTTTCTCTTAAAAAAATGATAACAAGGAAAAGTAGAAATTACGCGGTGCGTAATATATGTCCCCGCCGGAAGTAGCATTTTGTAGCAAAATGTGCAATATAGGTAAAAAATCAAGGTCAAAGGTCAAAGAAGTCAAAGGTCAAAATTCTGTGTAAAAGTTTTGAAGCCCTCACCTAGTGCCATCACATAAAGCAAACGGAATCGAAATCGGGTTAGAAATGGCGAAGGAGTAGCATTTTATAGCCAATGTACAATACAGGTCAAAAATCAAGGTCAAAGGTCAAAGAAGGCAAAGGTCAAAATTCTGTGTAAAGTTTTGAAGCCCTCACCTAGTGCCATCACATAAAGCAAACAGAATCGAAATCGGGTTAGAAATGGCGAAGGAGTAGCATTTTGTAGCCAATGTACAATACAGGTCAAAAATCAAGGTCAAAGGTCAAAGAAGGCAAAGGTCAAAATTCTGTGTAGAAGTTTTGAAGCCCTCACCTAGTGCCATCACATAAAGCAAACAGAATCGAAATCGGGTTAGAAATGGCGAAGGAGTAGCATTTTGTAGCCAATGTACAATACAGGTCAAAAATCAAGGTCAAAGGTCAAAGAAGGCAAAGGTCAAAATTCTGTGTAGAAGTTTTGAAGCCCTCACCTAGTGCCATCACATAAAGCAAACGGAATCGAAATCGGGTTAGAAATGGCGGAGTAGCATTTTGTAGCCAATGTACAATACAGGTCAAAAATCAAGGTCAAAGGTCAAAAAAGGCAAAGGTCAAAATTCTGTGTAAAGTTTTGAAGCCCTCACCTAGTGCCATCACATAAAGCAAACGGAATCGAAATCGGGTTAGAAATGGCGAAGGAGTAGCATTTTGTAGCAAAATGTACAATATAGGTCAAAAATCAAGGTCAAAGGTCAAAGAAGGCAAAGGTCAAAATTCTGTGTAGAAGTTTTGAAGCCCTCACCTAGTGCCATCACATAAAGCAAACGGAATCGAAATCGGGTTAGAAATGGCGAAGGAGTAGCATTTTGTAGCAAAATGTACAATATAGGTCATAAATCAAGGTCAAAGGTCAAAGAAGGCAAAGGTCAAAATTCTGTGTAGAAGTTTTGAAGCCCTCACCTAGTGCCATCACATAAAGCAAACGGAATCGAAATCGGGTTAGAAATGGCGAAGGAGTAGCATTTTGTAGCAAAATGTACAATATAGGTCAAAAATCAAGGTCAAAGGTCAAAGAAGGCAAAGGTCAAAATTCTGTGTAGAAGTTTTGAAGCCCTCACCTAGTGCCATCACATAAAGCAAACGGAATCGAAATCGGGTTAGAAATGGCGAAGAAGTAGCATTTTGTAGCAAAATGTACAATATAGGTCAAAAATCAAGGTCAAAGGTCAAAGAAGTCAAAGGTCAAAATTCTGTGTAGAAGTTTTGAAGCCCTCACCTAGTGCCATCATATAAAGCAAACGGAATCGAAATCGGGTTAGAAATGGCGAAGGAGTAGCATTTTGTAGCAAAATGTACAATATAGGTCAAAGGTCAAGGTCAAAGGTCACGACTGAAATTCTGTGTAGAAGTTTCAAAGCTCCCATGTAGTGCTATCACATAAAGCAAACAGAATCAAAATTGGCTCATAAATGACAGAGAAGTAGCAAATTGAAGATTTTGATCACACACGGACGGACAGACGGACGGACGGACACACACACGTACGGAGCCCGTTTCATAGTCCCCTACTCGAACTCGTTCGGCGGGGACAATAAAATCTATTCTGGCACTTGGTTTGATTCTAGCTTACATAGAAAGTACCCAGTAACCTGAACTGCGTTATACATTTTTGCGACATTGCAGGTATGACATTTCATTACAACTATCCATGATAAAACAGACGAATACCAGTTACACCAATACATACTCAGAATTCTCCCGTCAATAAAAGAGGATCTGTCTGTTCAAATCTATTGAAAACAGCTTTCACACCATAAAAAGTGATTTTGCACCCCAGACAAGAAAATGGACAATAGCTGCATTCTTCTTCTTCTTCATGTTCATGAGGCACAATGCGCCTAGTTGATACTGCTTCACCCATTTTTCTAGTGTAGGTACATGTAGGTAGGGGTGGACCTCTAGACCGGATTAGCTCCCATTTCTGTGTGCTACATGCATCCAAGGGATAGAGTGTTCACCTCTTACTTCAAGGGGATGGTATGATTGCAACATGCTCATTGCTCAGTTAGACTCGTGAATCGAACCCAGGTCATTTAGATTGGGATACAGACACGCTACCGACTCACTGAAATCACCATCCAATAGAGCTGCATTAAAGAGATTCTAGTTAGTTTCCTCAAACTTTAGCTGCACACGGATAACGGAAAACAATATTAGGGAATAGAATCATTAGAAATATTACAAGAATCAGTCTGATTTGAACAAGACTTCTCATCCTTTGTTTCTTTCATTTGACTTGATAAAAATCAACGTGCACATAGGATGGTGATAGAGTGGCCTTCCACTTTAAAGGACAAGTCCACCTTCAAAATAAGGATTGAGAGAATGCAGCAATATTAGTAGAACACATCAGTGAAAGTTTGAGGAAAATTGGACAATCCGTTCAAAAGTTACGAATATTTTAGGTATCTGTGCAGTCACTGCTGGAAGAGAAGACTACTACAGTGTATGATGTCATATGCGTACAACTATATAAGGAAAATAAAAAGAGAATTTCACAAAACTTTACTTTTGGAATAAAGTGCACATTTCTTCGACTTGCTACTGATGTATGTTAAGGGTAATATTATTCCCCTGCCTTCTGAAAGAGAGAAGTCGAGTGTTCTTTTGTTACACGAGGAAAATGGAAATATGTTGAATTTTCTTTATTCATCCTTTATATCGTTGTACTCATGTGACATCACAAGCTATAGTAGTCTTTTCATCCAGCCGTGACTAAACAGAAACTTCAAAAATTCATAACTTTTTAACGGATTGTCCGCTTTTGCTCAAACATCTTACTGATGTGTTAAAACTACTAATATTGCTGCATTCACTCAACTCACATGTCTATGAAGGTGAACTTGTCCTTTAAAAGCTGCTCCACTGCTATTAAAGTGAAGACTGGTTTAGAAACCTATTAAAGATGCATGGGAATTCATTCTACACAAGCATGACAACCATTTGCAATTGTATCCCTATCCTAATCATTTCCTGCTTTGAAACACCAACCTTTTCCCCTCCAAAACACCCATCTCTTCCTGGTGGAGGAGATTTTGACTATTTTGAGCTCACACATATTTTTTCAAAGAGGGCCATTTACACAGTGTAATGAACTCTTTAGAGCTGGAGCTGAGCTCTAAGAGTTTGTTAAAGATAATATAAAGTTTTGGTACCTCAAAAGTTTCCCTGAGTTTCCTTGTCTTAGTTTGTTTTTCAGGTTAAAGTACCTTTCATATAACTAACACTGTGAGACTTACTCGCCCCAAAGTGCTCTCATGTCTTAGTAATCATGCAATAATGGTTTCGTACAATACGTGTATATTGATTCTCGCTGTACCGCGTTGAGTCAAACTAACGGCTCGTTCGAATTTTTCACAGCCCGCACTGCTCAGGTACGAAACCATTATTGCATGATTACTAAGACATGAGAGCACTTTGGGGCAAGTAAGTCTCACAGTGTTAGTTATATGAAAGGTACTTTAACCTGAAACACAAACTAAGACAAGGAAACTCAGGGAAACTTTTGAGGTACCAAAACTTTATATCATCTTTGAAGAGAGCTCTCTAAGAACCCTCGGAGCTGGATTGATGGCTTATGATGTGGACAGACATTTCAAATTGAATAGAGTGTTTAATAGCTCTCAAAAGCTCTCAAAGTAACGGTAGTGAACTTTCTTCTTGTGAGAAACTGAAACTCTTTCAAAGTACGAGTGCAGTCCAGTATGTTCTTCCAGTCACCTGTCTATAACAACCACCTCTCTACATGCAACCTGCTCCATACAGCCATCACAAAAATAACCCAGTTGCAAAGAGAAAGTTCTATAATATGTACCATATTAAAAATCTGATTTGAAATTCAGTTAATATCTTTGATTTGCTTTAAATTGCTAAGCTTTAGGTTTATTTTTCTTTCTATTTTTTCCAGGGGTGCTGCTTTTGCTTTGGTTTGATGCTGTTCTTTAAGTTGTTGCTGTTTTCTTCTTCTTTTTTTTTTTTTTTTTTTTTGGGGGGGGGGGGGGGGGAGAGGAGGGGAGGACATGCATGTGAACTCAATTATAGATAATTGTGACAAAAGTAAATATGTGACCCGCTACAACAAAAAGATCCGAAAGTCGGGGGAGGACAATTTTCTGAAAATGGCATGATCTTATTCCCGTACTCTTCTACTTTAATTTCATATACATAGTAGCACAACTCATAAAAATACTCGGTTGCGGAGATATCGATGATTTCATCAGCGCATGTCAAGTGGTTAAGGAAATCAGAGTTTCGAGAAAAATGCCGTCAAAGTTGTCCTTCCAACGCTATCATAGTCATGGGGAGGAGAGACAGTTTTCATCGCTTGACAATAGAAGGCACGCTCCTAGCGACCTCCACCATGTTCAGTCAAGCTTAGCACCAGCGGTCTACGCACGACCAATCGGTAATCAGGATGCAACGCACTGACCAATAAGATCACTCCCTCGTTGCTAGGGGCGGAGTCTAGCTGCGGCACTAGATCCAAATCTTTGGACACGTTTCTCTTACATTGAAAGTCGGAAAATCATGGCCCAGAAAAATGCTAATTTCTTGCATTTCCTTTGATCATTTAACTTCGAAATTTTGGCAGATGATGGATAAAACATTACACTACAAAATTATGCCAAAATCAGAAATCCGATTGTTTGGACCAATTTTGATGATATGACTTTAAACTCAATTTTCTTGGCTCGGCATTCAGCGACTTTAGGACCCTTTTGTTGTAGCGGGTCACATAGATTGGCTACAAGTATACCTCTAATGTTTCCTTTGGGTGGATGATATCATGTTACAATCACCTGATGCAGATTATCTTATCATATTTCATTCACAGAAAGAACATGCTGTTGAGTTGACTATCAACATTTTGGTCAATGGGGCTCTGGCACTTTTCTCAAAGCTCGTGTTACATGCTCTCTCCTGCATCCGGTCATAAAAGAGGAAGAGGGTAACATTTCATGTCTGATCGTTTTCCAATATTATGAATACATGTTATCATCTAACAAGTTATCATTCCCCAAGCAAAGCTCAGATTAAGCAGGTAAATGTATGTAGCAGATGTACTCTCTACTTTTGTATATTTTCACACATTTTACTAATTTAAATGAGTATTATATATATCTTTTTTTTTGGGGGGGGGGATTGGAAGGGACAATGGGTTCTTGAACAGTAATGGGCCTACTGTTGGGCTTACTATTAAAATGACTCATGCAATATTACAGTTGTAATCAGCATTCACACACAGGACTTATTGGTTTTTCTATTCTAATTGAAAATCAAAGTTTTCTGCCCCCATTCACACAGAATAATAATGATGATGATAATAATAATAATAATAATAATAATAATAATAATAATAATAATAATAATAATAATAATAATAATAATAATAATAATAAAATATCACTCAGCTGAAAAATGAAGCACTTTGATTCTCCAGACTGTGCATGCCTAAACAATGACTGGAGCATGACTGGGTGTGGGACCCAGTGTTGAGGTTTGAGGTTTTGAGGTTTATTAAACACTTCTATAAAACAACATATAACAGAAACCCACAGCATTACAAACAATAAGCATAAAAGCATTAACACAAGTGTGGCAAGTTGCATTATGGGATTTTAAAAAATTGATGGTTTCCTCGCATGTATTGTATACCTTTCACACATGCCGCACAGGCAAAATTATCACGACAGTTTCTCCCAAAAAACAAGCTCCGTTGTATACCAATTTTTGCATGACAATGTCTATGGCGAGAGTGAACAATTTTCTTTTTGTTAACACAAAAGAATTAAGGGTTTTTGCATGGCATCGAAAGACTTAATTTGCAAAACAACACACCAGCATTTTTTTTTTTTTTTTTTTTTTTTTTTTTAATAAAGTGAGCACTGGGATTAAAACATGGCATCCAAGGCAAGATCCAGTCATTTGGAAGAGGAATAAAATCTGGTTCCCAAAACAGCTCTGGACATCACATGATTGTATTTAGAATCTACCACATCTACCACACACATGTACATGTAAGTATAGGAAAGACTAGATGATGCCTTCCACATTGGAAGAAAAAGACACTGGAAGAAGTTTGACAGCTTTCATCACACAGTGGGTGTGTGGTATGATAATCTAAGACTTAATGATTGATCTGATTCCAAAGGCCATCAGTTTAGAAGTAAATACCAGTAAGTATGACGAATCATCAGACTGGCCTGCATCGATGCATGGAAGGTTTCTACCTGTACAGCATGTGTACAGTATCTCACATTCAAAGTGAACCCCAACTTCTCAGCTCGCGCATCACCAATTTTCTAAAAACATTTTGGTAATGATCATGGGCATCTTCAAGTCTATGTACAGGCAATGGTTTAAAATTCCTCACGAAAACTTTACACATGTAGTATCCACTGTGTCTCTCACTCCACCACCATATCCCCAAACAATGTACCAGTAATTAATTTTATCCACCACCACTTTGCCGTTCATTTACCCCCAAGGATGCAAGCTACACATGCGGCCCACAAAAATTTCAACCAAATCAACAGATCACAGGGCTGCCAACCTTGAGTGAGAGTTTGGCTTGAGACACTGCGAGGGAGCGGAGCGACCCCCTGACTAGCGCCTGGCGGCCTGCTGTGCGGCCATACATACACAGTCAGTGTATATAAAGCGATGTAAAGCACACGTCATAGCCATACATGTACTGTAATTTGCCAAAAGTACAAGCTACGCTCACGTGGTATAGGTAGAAACCAATCGTAATCCAATAGCTCATCTTTGCGTGCGAACCAAAAACGATTATTATTGGTTAAGCTTTACACCCGCGCGGAAAAATCTCTAAATTTTGAGCTTGGGCATATCGATATTCGGAATATCTGAGAATTTAGAGATCTATATTTATTTTTGTAGTCATGTACATTCCATTTTGGGGGTTTAGCGTTAGATTTCGTTTATCAGAGTGAGACAGTCAAAATTGGTGGAATAGCGTGAGTCTCACGCTCAATGTGTGAGAGTTGGCAGCCCTGAAAACCTTATGAATTCTTTGGGAAGATATGAATGATATTTGTAGACTGTATCGTTGTTTAACTGACATGGCAACACTGTAAATTGCCATGTTGAAGATCCCCCTGCCCCCTTCCCCCGAAAAGGTATGCCATTAAACTGGTACATACTGCTTAGCTCTTACAGCTACAGTGTACATGCATATTTTCCTTTCACTTAATACTGATTTAACCCTACAATTATGTATTTACCTTGAGAGGAACTTCTTCATTTCAAAATCTTCAATAGATATCACTCACTAACTGTCAATTTGAATGATAATTGACCAACTAAAGAATACCTCATCAATGATTTTTCTGTTTGCAAAATTGTATGAATGATGAAAACTACAGTGTATGAAGACGGAAGACTACCAATAGCAGTGTAAGCAAATTCAGATCGTATACATTATTTCAGTTATCTGCGATTTCTGTTTCAACTGAGGTAGAGTACAACACAATTTAGTTGTCAAAAGTTATACAACTTTTTTGCACCAGAGGCAACTTTACAGGCATTTTGCTCTTGTCTTTTAATGATACACTACACTGTAATTACCAACAGCCACAAAATCAAAGGCATTGTTGTATGACAATCTATTAACTCACAGAATAATGAGCGTATCAAGAGATCTATTCCTGATATCCCTTTATAAGCTATTATATCTCAGCTATGTGATTTAATATTGAAACTCCACTGTTGACTGCTACAAGCAATATCTTGTAGCATCTACACTTGTGGACCAACCCTTCGGATGCTCACGGTCAAAAATATCAACTTACTTGTAGTTTTGTGAATTTCCTGGACCAGGGCCAAAATGAGGGTATGTGATACATGTACAACCCGAGCAATCATTTCAATTCCCTCATAAAAGATATCAACAAACAAACAAACAAATAAAAACAAGTAAAAGCAACACCAACTGCATTTTCTCTCCTTAAAAGGAGGCCCGAGCGTGGTCTAGACCAACAAACATTAGTCTAGAACCATCTTTTCTGATACCACATGCACCCTCTTTTCTTGTTCCTCATGCAATGCACCCTTTAATCACCAATGAATGTGCATTTTTACTTACAAAAAAGACAATCTGTGAGACAAGAATAAAGAATAGGGTTGATAGGTACTTTGTCTGTGCATGTACACATATCTACACAATGATATATTCATCTTTCATTATCATTTAAATGTTAAATGTGAAATCCAGTGAATAATATGATTCATACACATTGGAAGTGCCAGCACTTGCTGATTATCTTGACCATCATAAAACTCCACATCATACGTTTACCAGCAATCTACAGCATTGCTCTATTATCAAGACTAAAAAAAAAGAGGAGAAAATCCTGATGTTACCAATTGATACAAATGTAGTGGTACAGTACTTCGAGAAGAGTATTAAGAAGATTGTGCAGTCTTGCATCATTCACAATGTATCACCTATTACAACAACAGCTATCTTTTACTCATCACCTGTGATCAATTCAAATTATGAACTTAGTAAATTGACAAACATACAGGACCACACTCTTGTTACTGCTCTTCCCTGCTCTCCTTTTTGAAAAGTACAATGTATACTATGCCACTGCATTTGTACAGGTACAATCAGGATCTTCTCTTTTTCTTTCTTTCTTTCTTTTGTCACTGTCTTGATAATACTGTAAACGTCAATATTTTCGCGCGATTAATTTTTCGCGCTGAGCGGCTCGAAAACATATTCGTGGGTTCTTAAATTCGCGCTCCGCAGCAGGTTAATACGCAGTCACAGTTTTCATCCAGTGATGCCAGTGTACGATAAGCGACGTAGCAAGCGTCGCAAGTGCGAGTACAAGCGCTCAACTACGTAGTACATGTATTTTACTCGATACATGTACTGTAGTACTAGTACTGTAGTCGCGGGGATGTAGCACACCAATCGGCCGTGGGCTCGGTGCGTGCGGTGCATGCGATGATACTGCTATATGCGTAAACATGTCTGTACTACGTACATATGTAGTAGTATCATCGACGAAGTGCACACGATTTAGGCTGTTCAAAATGTGCATAGAAAATTGCGAAGATATATTCGCGCGTTTTTGAATTCGTGCTAGCCGAACGTAGCGCAAAATCCGCGAAAATTAATGTACCGCGAAAATTTCCACGTTTACAGTAGAACAATGCAGTATATCAAACAGTATGTATGATACGAAGTCCTACATGTACACTGTACATGACCTAACATAGTGTTCTTAAAACAGGTGAGTGCTTCAGGTTAATTGGTGCCCTTGATGTCAGTGTTTTGGTATCAAAAGTACAAAATATGTACTATTTATGTATCTGTATAGTCCATTTGATTGTTTGCAAAATCAATCATGCATTGTAAGGGAATAAGCTCCTTTAACCCTGAAAAATAAAATGATGATTACACACAATATTAATACACAAATAGGTACTGTACCTTTTCTTGAAAAATTAACATACATTACAGTATGTAAATGTCAATCATATTCTCACATATAGTGAGTTTGTTTGCATACTGAAGTACACTGTAAAACAAGGAATGTTTGCATGCATTTCAATTTCGCGAATTTCGCGAGCACCAAGATTCGCGAAAATAAAGTGCACATTAAAGTTCTTGTCTACACTATATGCACTGAATGCAAGTGGCATTGCGTGAAAATTTCATGCCGTGAAAAAGGCCATTGGCTCCAATTCGCGAAAACTTCGTGCCATAAATATTTCATGTTTTACAGTAATCACAACCTTATACGACAGGTATCCTGAAGTTAATAAGGACACATAAGTTCCAGCTACCCACACGTACATTGTATACCTACACTTTTGGGTGCATGCTTGATATCAATTGAGTTCACAGAAATTACACTGTGACATCTTGCAAACAAAATGGAATCCACTTTGAGTGTATATCTCATACACACATTGGAGATGATGATTAGAAATTAGAGAAATATACATTTATGACCATTTCCTTACTGGTGTTTCCATCATGTATCAATTCTACACTTAACAACAAGATGCTAGTATAGGCCTGATGCATGGTGGAAAAACAAGAAATGTGTGGTATGTAAAATCAAAAATTAATTAACTCTTGTCATATCATAAACAGGCCTCGAAATAGGATTTTGGAGGGGCACGGCCATTTAGAAAAGGGCACTTTTTCCAAGAGGCCAGGGCACTTAAGTCAGTCAGAGGGGCACCAAGGCCACATTGGAAAGGGCATGTTTGGTGTTTATGAAAAAAGAAAGAAGAAAAACAAACCGAGAAAAACAAACAAACACACACACACACACACACACACAAAGTGCAACACACAACAAAAACCTCTTCCCTACAGCTGTAACACATTCCCGATCTCCGCGTTTCTATCAGTGAAACAACATTTTTTTAAACAGGAATAAAACAACAGTAGGTATTGATTGAAACTCGACACCCTTTCAGGCCAGCCAGGCTGCCATGAAACTTCAAAGCACATTCCGACAGCTGGCTGGCAAAACCACAAGGCAAAGGAATTTGTGTGCGCGTGTAGATTGCTATGATTAGTCTGTGACAGACAGTTCATGACCTCCAAGAATGCGCCAAGTACGCGCGGTTTCTTCTGTTGATTGGTCTCTCTCTCTCTCCACCCCTCCCCATTCCCCAGTCTGGCACACCTTGGCATCGTGGGATTTTTCTTTTTTTCTTGGTGAACTTGGGAGTTCACTCTTCACTACTCTATCTGAATATGCGCTGCCTAGCTAGTACATACTCGCGGCCGCTGCGCTGCGGAGGCAGTCCACTAGTCGGGACGGTAAAAGCCGGTCGGGCGTACATGTATGTACACGTCGTCTCGTATCTCGGAAAGATACTTTGAGTTTGAATCAGATATATCGGGACGCGAGTGAACTGAAGGTATGATATTTGAGATCAGGAAAGTTGTTCAAGCTTATTAAAGAGACTTTGAGAAAGGGCATATCATACGTCATAAATAATAACTTTCATTCTAAAAGGGCACCACGGCCCCAAGAAAAAGGGCACATTTTTTTTTTGGCCGTAACTTTGATCAAAAAACAAAAGGCATTGCGGCCAACGAGAGGGGCACCGACGGCCATGGCCGTCGGTGGCCGTCGGTTAATTCGAGGCCTGCATAAACATGATCAAAGTACATGTACATAGAACATGTATAATATTACGCAGTTAAGTACTTCTCTTTAACAAGGCACATTGTACTACTGTAGGACTATGTTTGCTAATTCCTATTGTAAAAAACAGATATCTACAGAGTATGACACATTCTCTTTCAAAACTGTAATCATCAATGACCCTATTGATGTTATACAGTCATCATTCAAGCTAATGAATTGTCCCATTTATGTTCCATATATCATAAATAATCACCAAAGAACATCTATATTACACTAACTATTTATTGCTAGGGCAAAAGACATTAAAGCTCTTCACACAGTACTGTAACATGTCAATTTGCAGCTATTGAGAGGAAATTTACACGGGGTTAATTGAAAGTGAAACTTGTTACTTTTTGGAGTATAATGATGTATGAGCATTGATGTGTAATCTAATTTCCTTTACAAGTCGACTTGAAGATATTTGTAAAGTGTACAGGATTGGTATAGTGCATGTCATGCCATGCTAGCCTCCATGGTCCGTGACTATCATTCACGATGCTTGCATAAATGCAACTGTATAATGTTATCTCATTGTTTATGATTTATTTCATTGCCAGGTCATGAGCAACAAAAGTTCATCTTCAGTCTATGATCAGCCAATAACTTCATATGTGATCAGCTGTATGCAAAATAAATGTGCCCTATATTTACAAAATTCCAGGGGTACACATGTACCTTAAAAGGTGAGGGTAACTAAATCTGTCATAAGACTTGAAGGTAGACTAGACCAGGAAATACGTACACACCTTAGCCCGGGCTTAATGACAGACCATCAAAGGCATTCTTGGCCACTTCATTGTGTAAAGACATGAAAGGGCCTTTTGGGAAATGGAATGCTAAACCGGGCAAGACTAAAGCAGGTAAACCATCACACCTTAATGACATCATCATTAAACCATTGCTCTATGCTCTCATTCAAATACAAGTTTGCCCGAGAGAAAAAAATTGAAACATAATTCCATCATGATGTGTTTTTGCTACATATCATGCTTGCTGTGTATGTATACACAGTCAATAAATGTACACACAATACATTACAACTCACACTAAAACGTACATTGTACAAACGAGTTTCATCATTCTCTTGGTCTGTCTAATGTACAAACTCTGTAGGATATCATGTGTCAAACATAACATCGCCTGCTAAATATAGCGGGTAAAATGAACACGAAAACCAACATTCACTTTTTACATTCCATGTACAACCAAATGAAAAGTTAAACTAACTCATGAATAGCAATTACCGGATGAAGGTGTCTGATTTACTTCAAGGTAATATGATGTACCGGTACATCATACACATTTAAGAAAATTATATGCTCTATGTGTCATAATAACCAAGCATCAAATCTCAACAGCAGTTTCACACGGAGGCCTGAAAATCTTTGTGTAATTTTGGAAATTATTTGCCTTGTTACAGAGTCTGACATTGAGGTCCTTTAAATGCAAGCATTTTGGTGCTTTTGTGAGTTTACTTTCATTTTAAATCTTTAAAGTGGATTACACACCATGTTTAAAAATGGCAGCCAGTCAAGTAAATTAAACAAAGAGAAGAACAGAGGTGTCCTCAAAATCAGGCCTCAAGTATTAAAGAAAGTTGTGGAATTTGGGATTTCACATGCTTTCACAAAACCGTGGCATTAGTTAGCGCAACTGCATCTCTGCAAAATAAAATGAGGTGATAACTTTATCACCATACAGACCTCCCATCAGGCTGTACAAAGTACATATACATGAATGAATCTTCACTTTTTTTGTGTGTGTTTTTTTGGGGGGTTTTTGGTGGCATGAAATCTACAGCACTCAATAAGTTGTATCCTTTGTATCAAATCATTGTAGTCATGTAATATCCCCTCAGCAATGATTTTGGGCAAGAAAGGGATCAAACATTAAAGGGATTGTATAGTTTTGGTTGAGACCTAACTTCAAATTTCTAAAACATTTTTTGATGAGATAATGAGAAACCTCCAAATGTAAAAGAGCATGTAATTCCAAGACGAATTCAACATTTATTTGATAAAAATTGGTTTTGAAATGGCTGAGATATCCAAAACAGATTGACCCTAATAAAAGGTGGGACCTACCTTTTATTACAATTTGTTTGTTTTACTTTGTTTTTGGATGTCTGTGGCATTCCAAAACCATATTTCATCAAATAAACTTTGAATTCCTCTCAGAATGGTATGCTCTGTTCTATTTCATAAGCGGTTTCCTGATATTTCGCAAAAAGTTAAAAGCCCAATCCTCACCTCATGCGATACTATACCATCCCTTTAAAGTTGGTAAATTATCGACCAGAAGAATACTTTTGATGATTTTCTTTTTGTACAAACCAATGGGAGGATTCTGAGGTTATAACATCTTTGCCACTTGAAATATCCCTATTTGGTAAAATGTGTGAAAAGTTAGAAATTGCTAAATTTTATATCTTGTGTACAGGGGCGTCACCAGCTTTTTTTCAAGTGGGGTGCGTTTTGACACTAAATGTACCTGTGAGATTCTTTTTTTTTTAATTTGATTTATTGGTGCCTGTATCATCATATACATTTACATGATACACTGTACACATGTATACACATACATTGTTAGTGGCATGTATACATAAGCATAAGTTAAACATAGTGGAAAAATAACTGTAAAGGACTATGATTATAACATACGGGGGTAGTGACGGTGTGAGGTCCTCGGCGAGGGAGCGAAGCGACCGAACGGGGGAGATTGTGGGAGTGGGATACCCCCTACCACGGTAGCTACTTTTTGTAAAAACAGAGTATAAAAGTTCCGTTTATAGGGCATTTTAAATCAACATTCTAGGGAATTAAACATCACTGTGAGGGACTATAATTATAACATGCGGGGGTACATTACTGTATGTGACGGTGTGAGATCCTCGGCGAGGGAGCAAAGCGAGTGAGCTTGAAAATTTTGACATTTTACAGTCCAAAAAATGCCGTTTGTAGCTATATTTTATCGCTTTGGAAATTAAAGGGGAGGGGCACACCAGGCGCAACTACTGGCAATTACTGGCAGTAACATCAGGAGAATGGCATAGCGATTAAATGTGAGAGAGCAAAGCGAGCGAGCTTGAAAATTGTGATATTTTACTGTCCAAAAACTGCCGTTTGTGGCTATATTTTTTCGCTTTGGAAATTAAAGGGGAGGGGCACACCAGGCGCAACTGCTGGCAATTACAGGCAGTAACATCAGGATAATGGCATAACGATTACATGCGAGAGAGCGAAGAGAGCGAGCTTAACAATTTAGACATTTTATAGTCCCAAAACTGCCGTTTGTAGCTATATCTTTTCGCTTTGGAAATTAAGGGGAGGGACGCACCGGGTGCAACTGCTGGCAATTACTGGCAGTAACATTAGGAGAATGGCATGACCATTAAATGCGAGAGAGCTAAGCGGAGCGAGCGAGCTTGAAAATTTTGACATTTTACATTCCCAAAACCGCCTTTTGTAGCTATACTTTTTCGCTTTGGCATCAACGTCAGGAGGATGGCATAGCGATTAAATGCGAGAGAGTGAATCGAGCGAGGTTGAAAATTTTGACATTTTGTAGTCCCCAAACTGCCGTTTGTAGCTATATTTTTTCGCTTTGGAAATTAAGGGGGGCGCACCGGGCGCAAGTGCTGGCAATTACTGGCATCCATGTCAGGAGGATGGCATAACAATTAAATGCGAGAGAGCGAAGCGAGCGAGCTTGAAATTTTGACATTTTACAGTCCAAAAACTGCCGTTTGTAGCCATATTTTTTCGCTTTGGAAATTAAGGGGGGGGCACCGGGTGCAACTGCTGACAATTATTGGCAGCACCATCAGGAGAATGCCATATAGCGATTAAATGCGAGCGAGCGAAGCGAGCGAGCTTGAAAATTTTGATATTTTACAGTCCAAAAATTGCCGTTTGTAGTTATATTTTCTTCGCTTTGGAAATTAAGAGGGGGGGGGGCGCCCGGTGCGTCCCCCCCCCCCCCGGATCTGCCACTGGTAGTCAAGGGTGTCTGTTTGATTGGAGAGGTATGACCAGCGAGGGGGCGTCGAAGTGACCAAGCGGGGGAAAGATGTCCAAAATCTGCACTTTAGAGCATCCCCTAATTGTGTGTGTGTGTGTGTGTTTGTGTGTGTGTGTGTGTGTGGGTGTGTGTGGGTGTGTGTTTTATACACGTGGAAAATTTAGGAAACAGACCAGGTCAAGTCTTATTATTAGCAATGCAAGGCATGTTGATATAAAACTTGTCTGTAAAGCAAACTGCAAAATCAATGATCTAGCTTTAACGAAGCGCTACGTACAAAGGTGTACATTCTACAATGTACATCACATTGCGCAACACAGCATGAGACTCTTTTTGCCGTTTATGTTCTTAGTACACTGCACACATCCTGCTTATATTCAGAATGCCAACCAGGAATCACGCTGAATCACAATCCTTTGTCGGCTCCGGGCTTTTTGAACAATGTTTTACACTATATACCTCTTTAATGATGGTTAAAAGAAATCTAAGAAAAATATCTTATTTCTTGATCATCCTTTCATGTCGATTTCAAAAGCAGTTTACTAAACCTTGAATTGCCATTTTGATAAGTTTCTTTTTTCCTTTTTTTTTCCAGCGGATTACCCCAACCCCCCCCCCCCCCCCCCCCCCGGTAGTTACGCCACCGGGATGAGGGGAAATATTTGAAATCAAGTGACAGATATATATCAGACATGTTTTTTGATGAATTATTCTGAAATTTGTCAGTCCCCCAAGTTTTCTAAGTGTATGGAGGAGGGTGTGTGAGGGGTAGCCCCTCCAACACGACAGAGATTTTGCATTTTCAGAATTGAAATTCAACAATCCATTGCAGAATGAAATATTTGGACAAATTTCTATTAAAAAAAGGAAAAAAAAATCCTCATTTCGAAAATTTGATAAGGTGACGTTTGCCCCTTTGTCCTCCGGGGTTGATGATCCTGTATACTATACGAGAAAGCTGTTGCACGCAAACGTGAACGTGCTCCGTACCGTACGATTATGTACTGTACGGTCGATAAATAGTGAAAACTGCAAAATGAAATCAGTGCTGTCAGAGCCCGGGGTGCGATTTTTTTTCCTTGTCTTCCTGGTGCAAAATAAAAAGAAAATAACAAAAAGAAATAACCAAAAAAAAAGGAAATCATTTAGCGTCCGGCGTTGAGATCGCTCGCAGAGAGAATTTTTTTTTTTTTTTTTGGTCTGAAGGGGGGTGCGTTCGCACCCAACGCACCCCCCTGGTGACGCCCATGTGTGTACAATACTGATCAAACTTTTATCAATTTGGTTGTCGTATTTTACTCCATACAATCAACTTACACATTGTTTGGAATGGCACTTTAAGATGAAAATACTGATGTGCAAAGGTTAGGTTATTTTATTATTGATATCTTGTGCCCACTGTTTTTATTAGCCACTGGATATAACAATAAAAAGTAAAGAAAAAATAACAACTTATGGATACAAAATGTGTACAGAAGCTAAGTTGTGTTTTCATTAAACTAATGGCTAGAATAAACTAATGGGTGTCACTGACTGCATTTATGTTTGTGGGTGAAACTAGAAGTGCTTGCTTGTCTGTTTGTGTGTGTGGGTGTGGGTGTGTGTGTGTACGACATGTAGCTACGCTATGCGTAATATGATGAATTAAGTACTGAGACAGTGAAGAACCACTTTAATTGTTCAGTTGATGTGAATATGTTTAGTTTTACAATTTCAGTAAGTTTTCCATGCATAATTAGTTGTCTTCATTCTTGTCCCTTCCGCTAAAAAAAAGAAAGAAAGGAATAAAATCCAGCCATGAATTCTGGCAAAGACGCACATCATCAATACCTACCAATTCAGTATGAATTTCTCCTTCTTCAAAATGTTTGACTATTTCTGTGAGCTGGAGAAATTTTCAATCAAACAGGGTTTGGCTGGTAGGTTGTGTTATACAACAAAAGGAATGGAGTGTAGGCAGTAATGGACAATTATAAAGGCAAAATTATTAATTCCATCTATGGCAGAAAACAATAATGATAAAAACAATAATGATTTTACAATATTAAATGCCTTGTTATGCATAGATGATAGTGATGAACAGACTTGTAAAGACAAAGACATATTTTTATGAGAATATGACTGCTGGCAAAGGGCATGATATTCTTCACTATAAAAACAAAATCAAACAAAACAAAGAAGTGCATGCAATTGCATTTTGTTTTATGATTTTTTGGAGTGTGTCCTCTAAAATGGTGACTAAATGGTTTTGCTGAGAACCAAAGACCCTCATCAGAGACAATGACGATAAACAGATTACATTATATCTCTGCATACCAATGTGGGAATGATGTTTCACTCATGTGCACACCACTGCAAAGTTCTAAAGCAATATGGTAAACTTGGAACCCATGATACATCAGAACTCTTCAGATTTATCACTTACCACAATATACATGTATTGATATCACATGTGTGATATTTACACGTTTAGTGAAAACATTCAGTAATCAATATAAATGCAAAACATATTACTTATTCCAACATTATTGTATAGTGTCTAGAGGAAATGTTTTACTTGGTTGATCTTTTAAATGCTTCGCTGTGACTCACAATTGAGCGATTTTTCACAGACTATTTGAAAATGACATATTCACCAAATTTGAACATAATCTACAAAGTAACAGGCCACTTTCAACATTATTCACAGTACTTGCACCGAATTATGGCAAACTATGCTAATTCCTAACTGCATGACTGAACAATTGGGCAAGTAAGATATAACTTTTCATAAAGCAGGTATTGCCCTAACATAAACTGCCCAAAGGCCAGTTTTCTGTTTCCCTGGACAAGTACAATACGTAATGTGTACTCGCAGCATGATGCACCCCACAGAGTATCATCATCAGTCTATCAATCCTATGAACGAAACAGTGCATAAATTTTACGACACATCCAGTTGTAAAGTGTGTTTAATTACAATCTGTAAATATATCTTTTCATGTGGTGACCACCGCCATCTTTCTATCACTCCACAAATTGCTGATTTACTAGCAAATCATGCCCTACAGATAGTTCATCCACAAAATATATTTTGAAGCTTTTATAATGTCCATGCAACATATATGACCCTTAGGCAACTGCCAGCATTAAAACAATTGATCTCAGTCTGGACACTCACCAGTTCTGAATGCACAGTAGCTTCTTCGATGTACTTGGCAATGCCGGTGACATACGCTGTGCGGTCCTCAAAGTTTGTATCAAAGTTGGCCCGGTAGGTGAGGGAGACTGCAGTGGCCTCGATGCAGGGCTGCTGGTCGGGGAGCGGCAGCTCCTCCAGGAGATCCACATTGGAGAGGGCATCCTCAAGCGTTACCGTGACGTTGTGAGACATGGCACAGGATGCGTGCTGGACTCACTTACAAAAGGGGGGGGGGGACCTACAAATAGGATATATGGGAAAGTCATATTAAACTTTGAAGTTTTGAGGTTTGTTCAGATCATCTTTTACACCTCTCTTTTCCTTTGACAATCACAAGCAGCTCTGCACTACACAAGACCTGCACAATACAAGCTGACTGTTTTTCCAATTAGTTCAAATTTCTTACTCAGTATCACCACAGAATTATACAAAAAGCTGTGATGTAAACACTTGCCTGATGAATATGTTGGCTGAGATAGGATCAGTTGTTTGGTTTGTTTGTTTTTTACATACATGCCTAATCTTCAGCAATTCTACCAAACTCTAAAGTGACAGAAGGTAATCATGAGTTGTAGCAAGACTCAAATAGGTACAAAATGTTTAGCTTTACTGCAGAACACCCTATCATCATAATGGCAAACATATGCACACTATAAGTACTAGCATGCACCCACACTAAGTGCAACAACCAGCCAACCATGTGGTGGATCATTCTGCACTTGTTAAATATTTTTGACTAATGTCAGACACAGCTTCTTTTTCTTCTTGTTAATCTTCAAATTCCTTCTTCCTCATCACCATTGTTCATTCGCTCACTTCTGAAGCTTCTTCATGGAATACTATTTCTGGTCATTTGTAGGACAGAAACATTAATGTTCTCACACACCCTGCTCTCATGTGAGAAGTGAAGCTTCATCTTTTTGAGGGCATGACAAGGTGAATGGCTGCCAATGAATGGGCCTCCATTTCATGCTCTATCCAAGGTGAGTGAGGAACAGACAGCTCTTACTATACAAACTAGGTTTACGGAAAGAACAGTATTGCTCAGCTGAACTCATAGAGTCTAGTAATTACTGAATTAAAGCCTCTCAAATCTCAACTGCAAAGGAACGCACACCACTCACCAGGAGTACAGATTATGGTTGGGTGTCAAACAAATCGACACCCTAATGTTTTTTTATCAATAGAATATTTTATAGATCTATACTTAAAATACCTCACAATTTGCCTGAAATTTTACTCACATGTAAAGAAAATACTCTGAATTCACAAGAGCACATTGAAAATGTGATTTGCGGTACACGTTCCAAGATAACTGCTTCGAACCCGTGAGTTATTTTGACGTGCTCAGTTGCGCTGTACTTTAAAACCAACATCCCTACCCTCTATTGACAATGCGTTTGAAATGCACGTACTGCTTTTCCTACATTGTATGTGCCATTTATATTAATCTACGGTATCATTGTTTTGCTGTTGATTTTGTTTATTATCGTTTTTTTCAGTAATATTTTGACATCATCAAATCCCAAGTTAAAAATGCAAAACCATGAGTCTCATGAGTGAATGTTCGTCCTGTATGCGCAATGCAGCAAATACAGCGGGTCGGTTTCAATGTACAGGCTGTTTGACACATCTAAGATTTTGGTCAAATTTTTACGGAAAACGACACAGCTACCAGCTCATTGACACACTAATTTACGAATTACATGCAATATTAAACACATGATGATAACCAAAGCGAAGGTTATAAAACTTTGAGCGCTTCTATACTCTTTGGTGATAAACTGATGATAACTGACCACTGGCAAATCAGTTTCCGTGCTATAGCATTCCCCTACAGTATCCCGTAATGTATCACGTTTCACAGCCTTCAATTCTGTCTCAATGTCTGTATTAAAGGCGCTTAGTCCCAGTAGTGTAGAGGGCGCTGTTGATGATACTGCCGATCACCGTTAGGATTGATACGAAGATTACCGAAGTTGAGCTGTCATCAAGAGTAAAGCGCGTAGGTGTTGCTAAGTAACGTTGCCTTCGTTGTCTTCTCTGCGTATCAAGCAGTCTGTAGTAATGCCAGGGTGCGTGCATATGTGCTTCTTATTATGATATCACAAAAGAAGTTTGCTAAAGCTGTCATCCCCCTCAGCCGAATCATGAGCCGAACTGTGATCAGACCACTGGCTACAGTGGATCGGACTTCTTCAGACTCGGGGAAATGGGTCACAGCGTAAGCCTAAAGAGGAGTCGATAGCGTAGGTCTCTATAGGAAACTGGCGACGTGCACCCGCGTACGCATTTGACTAAACCACCGGGACCATGTGCCTTTAAGTGTATAGAAGGGCCACATTCCATGAAGCCAGACATAGAAGTCTCCGTGAAACATATTCTTAACGATCATATGTCTAGATCATAGATGTCTACAGACTGATCTTTCGGTCGACTATTAGTATTAGTAGACCCACACAGACTATTTACCATTACCAGTTAGATTAATTACCACGTTTAATACCATCTCTTCATTTTTATTCACGCCACACACTTGCACACAGCACATCACACACACACACAGGACAGTCAGCAGGAACAGTGACAGTAGCTAGAAATTGTAGGAACTCTACACTTTATTAATTATGCTGCAGTAATTTCTTACATTCTAACATCACACTGATGACTTGTCAGTGAACAGGTTAGACAACAGAAGATGCATAACTTCATTTGTAGACACTGAAAGTACGTAAGGCGGCAAACTAACCTCCAGACTGAGCGTGAGCTTGCAGTTCCTACTCATACTCACAAGCCAGACAATTCTATAGCACTACATATAATCAAGTATGTGGGGCTATGAAATTACGATCAATGTTTCTACCATTAATATCAAATCGTATAGGAGAAGGGCAAAATAACGATGTACAGACAGTACTGTTGCCAAAATCATGACAAGAATCGGCTAAATGACAAAAAGGGAAAACAAGGTACCAACCTTCTAATTTTCTAAGAGCTAGGCACGTTATAACTGGACTATCTTGAGATGTTTCGGATCGTTATGACATGGTCTCCCAGTCAGTCCCCGGAAGTTACTGCCTAGCCCAACATGGCGAAAACAAAACAGCGCGCGTCACAGATCCACAGTTACAGCTTGCTCCAGTAAAGACAGCAGCACTTGAGTTCTGTGGTCACATCGTCGAATTATGCGCGCGTGCGGACGGTACTTCTTGCGACAAACAGCACGGTGGCGCGTATCATGAAATGTTTTTCCCGACCAATTGCTAGTAAAATTATTGTTTTGTCGTTCAATTTTATGTCAGAAGCATTCGAAATCGAAACATCATCAATTCAAAATCGAGGTTTCTCTCTCTCTCTTTCTTTTTCTTTATTTGGTATTCAAATTAAGTAATGTGGCAACCATCCTCGCATTTGGGAATTCTAAGTTCATTGATTGCGCATGCATTTTCGGCAATTGGTTATTTAACATGTCAGATTAAGATGAAAAGAAGGATTTACATTGAAATCCATATAAGGTGTTGAGTAAAAGAAAACAGAGCTAGATGTTCAAATAGAAAAAAAAAATGCTGATCGCAATGACTAGATATTAGAAAAAGTAAAAGTTACGTTATAACGACATTGAATGATTAGTTGTAAAAATCAAAAACAAAATTGCCATCAAACCCATTTAACTACTGATTCATTTGCATGCACAGATTTGAAAATTCATGCCCATAAGTTAAACACCAATTTAAAGCTTACATCCAAATATGACCATTCTGTGATGCCTGAAAACAAATTTGAAAACGCTAAACCTGAAATCATTTGACCAAATTCACTTGAGTCCATTGCTTCAAACATATACGAATTTGAATGCACATGAAATGAAAATGGATAACAATTTTACAAAACTTTGGCCAGGAAAACCTTCTCTACCATAATTTATATATTTGCCGTGAAGTTTCTGGTAAAAAACTATGGGTGACTCCAAAATAGTATGGCTACTATTCACTGAGGGCATAAAGTGAAGGGGCGACCCGAATACTAGGGCCTACTATTGGAGGCACCGAGGCCCATACAAAGTTTTAACCAGAAACTCGAAATACTAATTGTTATATATTTGGATGTAAAATGAAACCAAAGGAGGGGAAATTAGGCGAGAACTCATGTGGTGGATGCGATGTTGTGGCTTGACAGTCACCAATCATCCTAGGCAGGCACTTGACCGTACGAAGCGGGGGGGGGGGGGGGGGGGGGGGGGGCGTGATGTCACTTACGAAGCAGCGCGCGATGTCAGAATTGCTTTGTTATGTCACAATATTGTTTTGTGACTTTTCATGAAAGTAGGAAGCAGCGCGCGATGTCATAAGTGACTTGTGATGTCATAATTGCTTTGTGAAATCATTTCACAAACACTTTGGAAATGTCATATAAAAAGTGACGTCATTTTCCAAAAAGGATTTATGGAATGTCAAACATGCCAACATTTTGAAATACATGCAGTCGCAAATACACATAACCGCGTGAAGCTCTTTCAACCAATCACTAGAGGATACATTTTGATCCCAAATACAAATGCATATGATAATGTTACAAACTTACTTGTGTTCCTGCAGGGCCATCAACAATGTAGGTAGAGACAAGATTAGTTTTGCAAAATTTGTTACTCGACTTATTGATCTGTTTTCATTCCTTTGCCAAGATTAAAAACGCCAGTATTTTCGGAAGAGCTGTTTTGTGTGGCTTCTTTTTATATGGAACATGATTGTAATTTACTGCCATTATCAATAGGGCTTTTTGATGGACTGAATTATAATAAATGAATAAACATACAAAAAAGTCCTTTCACGATGGCCTAGAAGTTTACAGAGTCTTCACCCTGATTACAATTTCTATCGTTTTTTCGAAGTTCTCTATACTAGAACATTTACCGTATGAAATTACCAATAAGCTGCAGGGGTCTAACTGATCTTTTTCGAGAAAATCGATTCTTACAACTTCCAAGGAGAATTTTATAAAAGGTTTGAAAATTGTGGGAATAAGTTACTTTCAAACAGTAGAAACTTTGGATAATCCTAGTTTGACAAAGCCCCTAATTGGTTTTGTTTTTGTATGTTTTGTGCTGTTTGTCTTTAGTTTGTTTTTTTTTGGGGGGGGGCATCTCGAATATACATCACTGTTTTTAAAATCATGATTGGTTCGTTTTGTGGCAGATTTTGATTTCCAAGGGGAATTCTGATCCACCAAATGGTCCATGTATTACTGTAGCTGCAAGGAGGTATAGGTCCTACTCATTCGCCACCGCAGGACTTATTTTTTTTTTATATAATCAAGCAGTCATCCTATATAGTTTTCTCAACAAAGTCACTTGTTAATAGACTACGAATGAGTATTCATAGTTGCAACGAGATAATTTTGGAAAATAGCTTACGTCATCAGGAGTCTGGATCATGAAGACGTTTGTAATCTCATTTTCAAGTCTCAATATTCCAGTTCCTATCACTGCAAATATACGCTATTCTAATTTTTTTTGTACACACGGTTGTAACCAAACTGTTGTCACATTAACTTCTATCATGTTTAGACATCGGTCTGTCGGTTTGAGTTTGATTTCTCAATTCATTCTGACTTCCTATAGTTCAAATCTATCGTTAAAAGCAGATAAGAGTATAAGAGTGAACCTTTATGGAGATGAAAAAAGTGACATCACGGCTTGTACATGTATAAACATGAAACGTTATGTAGTAATCTAATATACAGAAAACATCATTAAGTACGACGCAATAGACCAGTTCGTAATTCCACTTTGCGCATGAGCAGAAAGAGGTCATTATTTTTGTACCAACATCAGGCATTTGTTTTTTCTTAATTCACTGAGATAAGCATCTGTGATGTGATGATTATTCATGTGATCCTTATCTAATTGGTGCTTGCCAGCACATCCACCTTACAGCAAGCCTGATATTTGGCGATATCGAAAGAACAGGTTGTTATTGCATTCAGAATGTAACAATGAAATGGAAGCCTGCTAAAATGTAATGTTAACTGATGTATGGACTATTCTGGTCACCTGGTCTACACGCAAGTTCATTATTTCTTTGGACACGAATTCAATAAATTGTTACATCGGGCAAGTTTATGCATTATGCAGCTTTGAAAACGAGTGAAGTGCCTAACCAACTGAGAAAAAAGAAAGGTCATTAGTTTTGTACCAATGCGTACATGAGCTAATTACGAACTAGCTTAATACAGATTACCTCCAGCGCTTAATGGATTTTTGCATGCAGATCGTAACAGCGCCAGCAATTGACCGCGTGCTGCTAATTAGCGTGACAGTGTTTCGTAATTGAATTGATGGTCATGCTGGTACACACATCTAGCAGGAAGGTAGGTGGAGGAACCACAGGTTTGTACCGATGGCGATGAAGAAGGCCTAGCTGTTCCTATGCTGGAGTGTATTTTTGACATGTTGTCTGGAAGCCTATGTGTAGTCTAGAAAAAGAATTTGTTTGGGGCATCAATTAAAAGCATCATCATACATCTTTTTTTTCCTTTTTTCTTTGATCAACTCGATAGCATGCAGAGTACTGTCCGACGCCCTCAACGTCTTCCAGAGCCACGTGATCAGTCATCAATCAGATGTATTACCCAGAAGTTTAGCAACAGCTGGGTATCATTTACAAGGAAGAGCAAACCTGAGTTCTGTTAAACATTGTTTCGAAAGACAGGTTAGGAATAGAAGAAAAATATAATTTCGAGGAGAATTTATCCTTTCATCAATTCATTCAAAAGACATAAACACAACGAACGACCCAATCAATTAAGGTGTAGGTGGGCTTACTAAGTAGAAATCTGGTCATGACACTTAATGCGATGACTGTATTACTGTTCTTTCGATACGAGATTGACTTGACGAATAGACAAACCAAAGGGAACCCTCCCTGACCTCAGTAATAATGATGGGATTGACTCGTTATACTGTGAACCTGTCACAAGGAAATGGCTGATGAACGACAGTGTATGTTTATTTGTTTGTTTGTTTTTTTGTTTTTCTAACAGAAATACTAAGTAACTAGTCTGTAAGATGTCACTACGCCGGCTTCAGTTCGTGCCAGTTATTTGAGAGTAAACTTTGTTTCGCAGAGGGCCAACAAGCCACTTACCCGATTGTTGGTCCTTATATCCAAAGAGGCGACAATGGCATTTATGGTCTCATATTATTTCCACTGGTTTGTATTTATAATGACCACAAACTCTTTCTTGTCAAAATTTCAGGGTCAGACCCCTCCTGTATAAAGTCGTCACTGCTAAATATTGTTAGCACTTCATAGAAAAATTAAACGTAAAGAATTATACATTTTATAAACCCTTTAATTCATACAAATCTATAGTGAAGACTTGTAAGGCCTTGATATCATTTTCTCAGGTAATTAGCATAGCATCTGGACTGAATTTCAATACTCTGTATTCATGGGATAACATGTGAAACCTGACAGTTTAAAATATTTCTCGTCTTTCGTCCGATTTTAACTTTCATTGCTAAATGTTTGATTGTTTACGTCTTCATAATAGTCATCTCTACACTGCAAAAAGTACGGTGTTAAATAGTGAACACTGAGCTGGTGTTAAATGTTTGGTGCTCATTTATGGTGTTAAATCAACACCTCCGGGTGTCATTTCCCAATTTTAAACTGTTTTTTTGAAGAGTTTCTCAGTAACTGCACTTCTTGTTGATTTTTGATTTAAACAAGACGATCATGAATTTTACATTAAAATACTAGATTTTTGAAAAAATGTGAAAATAAATTTACGCCAAAGTAACACCAGCTGGTGTGGTCTCTTATTGAAGCTGGACGGGTGTTAAACCATTGATATTAACACCAACAAATATCAAATCAACACCATGTGGTGTCATTTTTGAATTAACACCAGTACAGTGTCAAAATAACACCAGGTACAGTGTCAACTTAACACCACGAAGTGTCAGGTGAACACTTTTTAACGCCATCACAGTGCATTTTCAACACCTGTGGGTGTGGTCCTCTATTGAAGTTTGATCGAAGTTAGATCTAACACCCGTGGTGTTGAATGTAACACCGATGTTTTTACAGTGTAAGCACAGAATTGACTTTCACCGTACAGATTGTAACGTATTATTCTACTCTACATTCCTAAGAAAAATAGCTTCAACTTTGCACCTGTGTGGGTGCAACTTGACACCTTTCAGACCAGTGAGCATCTTTAAAGGTGCACCTTTGCACCTTTCTGATCTGTAATGTGCAAAATTGAACCCATAATGGTGCTCCCAGTGTGTCACGTAAAGCAGTGAAGTTGATCCTATTTTTCTTACAGTGCACAATAAAGGACCAAAACGGATCTTCAAATTGACTTTCCTCTTTCTGCTGGCATTCAAATCGTCAGAAGATAGATATATCCACGCTGTATAACGCTGATACAGACGAAATGTTTCTCACAGTATTATAACTACATGTATTATTTTTTGCTTATCAAAATTTTTCATTATCGCATGGTCAGGGTTCCCTCATAATACCATCAGGGTCCATGAATACATTGCATTCCTGGAGATTCATGTAGTGCTTTTTCACGACCCTCAGATTTAGCTTTGGTAAAATTGATCGTTAACCGGTATCGATCACTAGTAGACCCTAATGATTAGCAAGGAGATTGATTCATCCTTCTATTCGGTAGTCATGACCATACTACGCGTACATTCTGTACCACGATCGTCTATCGTGACATGATTCTTAAATCTCACTTATCACGCAGCAAAGTAGCACTGAGAAAGAAATATTCATGGCTTATCCTTGTGAACACAGTCACGTTATAATAATCATTCTTGATCACTGGAAATCCTTCGGTATGCAAGCCTCTCCATACGGGTTACAACTAATATTTTATGCCCTAAAAGCATACAATATGTATAATTTGCTCGTGCTATTTTCCCATATAAAAATCCATGTCTCGCGTCATGATCTGTGTCTCCATTCAATCAAATGAATATGAAGTAAAACATGTACAGAAACCATCGCACTCAGAGATAACTCTTCCTCACTCCATTAAAGGACAAGTTCACCTTCATAAACATAAGGATTGAGAGAATGTAGCAATATTAGCAGAACACATCATTGAAAGTTTGAGGAAAATCGGACAATCCGTTCAAAAGTTATGATTTTTTAAAGTTTTGTGCAGTAACCGCTGGATAAGACTACTGCAGTGTACGATGTCACATGCGTACAACAATATAAGGAAAATATAAAGAGAATTTCACCAAATTTCATCTTTTGAAAAAAGTACACATTCCCTTGACTCGTTACCGACATTATGTTATGGGTAATATTATTCCCCCTGCCTTTAGAAAGAGGCAAGTCAAATGCTCTTTTGTTATGTGAAAAAAAAATTGAAAATATGTTGAATTTTCTTTACATTTTCTTTATACTGTTGTACTCATATGACATCACAAGCTGTAGTAGTCTCCTCGTCCAGGAGTTCCAACACAAAAATTTAAAAAATTCATAACTTTTGCATCGATTGTCCAATTTTCCTCAAACTTTCACTGATGTGTACTACTAAAATTGCTGCATTCTCTCGATCCTTATGTTTATGAAGGTGAACTTGTCCTTTAACCAGTACAGCATCAGCTGTTTCTCTTCCAGTCTATCTTCTTTATGTATGCATGTGAAGAGTTTGTTCGCAAAAACCGATAAGTCCATATTTGCCAAATGGAGATATTTGCGATTAAAGGTCAAGAAAAACAAAGAGAATAATAAGAACATTTTTGCTTCTTTTGACCATAACTTTAAAAATGTGCCTTTACAGGTAGTGACCAATGTATCATTTAAAAGGTATTATTTTGTACTTTATGACAGAAACCGTACTTAAAAATCTTCAAAAATGGACTTATCGGTTTTTGCACACAAACTCTTCATGTACATGTATGTATGCATGTATGTATGTATTCATTTTATGTATGTATGTATGTGTGTATGTATCCTACATTTGAATGTATGTATGTACACGTATATATTCATCTAGGCCTGTGCATTTATGTATATACGTACGTGTGTGCACATAAAATTATACAAAGTACAGTGTACATATCTGCCTCCCTCTTCATCCCTCCATCTCGCTCCCTCTCTTTCTCTTTCTTTCTCTCACATCTCACTTTCTCTCTCTCTCTCTCTACCTACATATACCTATTACACTGTATTATACACTGTTTCAGGGTCTACTTTTATAACCACAATTATTCCATTGAAAAAATAGACAATGCAAAAATCTGTACAGTTTTAATTTTTTTTTATTTTCTCTGGTGTTCTTGTTCCACACAAACGGGGGAAAAAATATCGGCACAACAGGCTAGGTATTGAACAATTCAGTCAGTTTACATTAACCGAAAAGAATCAAGGGGTCGGGGTAGGGATGTTGAAAATTGACACATAGACGACATTCACCACAATTGTTAAAGGCAACATACTGGTCAAACAGTTTTCAGGCTAACAACACAAACAAGTTGCCATTGGATTTGTAGGTGTTCTGTCCTAACATTATCAATTGAATGATTACGTGCCTTGCACCATACACTGATGGTTCAGAGGTTATCGTGCGTGAATAATTACCAAGTAAGTAGTAATGGAAAGATGGAATGTAAAAATTAGGTGACAAACACCATGAACCACGACTATCGTGAAATTCCAAAATGAAACGATTGTCCCTTTATCAAGCTTGATCACGCATTTTTACAACATTCCCATGAATGGTTGCTGATTACACACATAAAGCTTTGAACATGGAATGATGTGCAACGCTAATGATAGCAGGAGGCTTGTCCTTGCTCTGCGTCTATAGATATGAAATGACTGCAGTGGAACCTTTACCTTAATTACATTACATATGCCTCTAAACAACAGCTTGTTTTGCTTCATTTTGTTTTTTCATTCTTCAATATTAGTTGTACACATGGCACTAGCCTTGAAGACATCTAATACCTTGTCTTCTCATTATCATATATAAATTCCTACGGATAAATGCTCCGTATCAAGATAAAATCTCAATTGTTTTTTTTTTTCTCTTATAAGTTATACCAATCATAAAGACATCTCTCCATGTACATGAACACAAATAAACATGCTGTTATAGTGACATCATATGCCATGGTAAAACAAAATATACTCTCCACAATATTATCATGACATAAACCCTTCTATCTCTTTCACACCAAAAAAAAAAATGAAAACTGATGTTCGAGTAAGGAATATTGACAGTATGAAACGAACGATAAGGTGGAATAACTTAACACACAATATAGCAGTCTGAGATTCATATGTACAACAGTCACATGCCAAGTGTCAGTGACAAAAGCACACACGTGACTAATTGAGACTTTTTTTTTAAAGTTGGGGGGGGGGAGAATATATAATACACGCTCAGAGAGGACTGTTGAAGGCAAACAGTGCAAAATTCGGCAAATTAAACATTTCATCAACGCATTTCAACGCATTACTGAAGGACAAAACAAAATATGTGTATTCCCTTTCTGTTGCATTTGCAAGATATGCTTCAAGGGTCATTATCTTTCCTATTGAGATTTACACAGTCATTCAAAGACAAAGGGGCATCGTTCAATAAATACACTTTCAGAAAACAGTTTCTTTGGTTCTTTGTTTCCAGGATGGGCCAATAACAGACACAAAGAAAGAAAAAGCACAAAAAGCAAGAAATTAGGAAAACTTTCTACAAGTTTACAGGAAAATATTTCAGAATACAGAGGGTGATTTCCAAAAGAGGTAACACACAAAAAAGACATTTTAAAAAATCCATAATATAAGCACAGAAGAACAAAAGTGTCAATGGGCAAATGTTAAAGTTTCTGTGCATTTTTCTTTTCAATGTTGACAATATGTTGACTTCTGCAAGTTTTACACATTGTAAGTGGCTGGAGCATGATAACTGCAGATAATCATGCACACTGAACAAAAGAGTTGCAAGAAGTACTCAATCTTCCATCAAAAGAAAGCAAAAATCACGTATGGTTTGCAAATAAGCTTGAAAGATTTGGCAGGGAACAGTTCATCTTTAAAAGAAAGAAAAAAAAAAGAATAATGATAATAGCTGAGCAGGTACAATACATGTAGTACATCAGCTGCTTGATAAGTAAGTTAAAATACATCAATTTTGTCACACAATCTCCCTGTCCTAAATCAAGATTCAAAATTGGAATATATCCAACACCAACAAAAGAGGTAATGACACAAATAAGTGAAACGTATCAAACATGAATACACTCGACAGACACAATTCTCGAAAACTGAAAATACAGGTGTGAATATTATCTTGGGACAAAAGGTGTTGGCCAATTTAGCCTTCCAATTCAAATTACACGAGAGACACATCAAACACCGAGGTTTATTTTCATACTTGCATAGAAAGTCATCCCTCCCTAAAAATGTTATGAAATCCAATCATTTTAATGTACAGCTTAATCTCCGCTGAGGGCCTGCAATACATGTATCACTTGGACGTTTTAAACAGCATAGGATTTGAACACAACTTTTAAGAATTTGCCCTAGTTTTGCGATGAACCACATATACAATGTACCTCAAATGAGAACAAATAGTCTTTTCTATTTCAAATTTATTTTGCTCTTTTCATGAGCTCTGGAACAAGTGTTTACCACAAACAACACAAATCAACTGGTATTACAAACACAGAGAAACACGAAACAGGTTTTGTACATTATTTACAAGTCTGTTCATTTCTCAGTATACTATCCAACTAGTCATGAGTTTGTGTCATTCACTCTCCACTTTCCTTTGAATAACAATAAATAATGTCCTTCAAAATGTATTCTTTTTCAAGTACTGCCTGTCACACAGGATTTTTCGTACTATCATTCAAATCTCAATTTCACATTTTTTTTAATTTCTTTTTTTTTCCAGTCTTTATGTCTAAATCTATATCAAATATCTACTTCTACTTGCATTTCAATGGCAGTGTTTGCTTGCTACATAATCTACAGTGGATACTCTGTGAAGCTAATCTCTGAATTTGTGTCCATGAATGTAAAAACATTCGTTTTCAACCATATTAGGCTTAAGAATAAGGGACACACTGTCAACATTTACAAATGATACAGAGGGCTTCCAAACTCACGACAGGAAAAAAGGGGGGAAAAATAGTAAAAACGGCCCAAACTTTGTCTTAGTTTTTGTCATAATGACAAGGCAAGTCAATGCAAGTTGTTGGATTTCTTTTCTTTTTTTCTTTTTCGACACAAACTTCGTGATTCATGCATAGACAAGTTTCCAGCCAGAACTACTTTCAGGATGGACTAATCACTCCCCCCTGGGCGACCATTGGCTAATGCCACAGTGCCTCCAACAGGGGGTGCTTGTACGCAAGACGCAGCCTCCGGCAAAGGAGCCTGCGTGGACTTGCCTGCAGAAAGCGAAAGGAAATGAGGGGCTTGTGTCTCATTTCCCCCCCACATGGAAGTGGCATCTTCCTGCCAGTGATACTCTGGGAGGAAGTTGGCTATGAATGACTGTCTGACTGTCTGACTCCAGTGGAAAATTACCACAGCGCCAACGTCGGGCCGGGGGGGCAAGAGTGACATGTACAGCCACAGCGCTCTAATCCAACAGCAATGTGTCATATTTTGGAGCAGGACTTGAGGGTATCTCAAAACTGTAGAAAGTTGGCTAAGAAATCTGAGAAAATTGGGTAGTTTAAGGACGCTTGTACACTTTCAGAACTAGAACTTTTCAACATTTTGATTCAATTTTCCATGGGTTCATCTCATCTGCTGTATTAAAAGGTGATTGTGCAACACTCCGCATGATGACAATCTGCAGTTTGGCAATTCATAGCCTAAGGATCCTAAATGAACAGCAACCTAACACTGAATGCAATGGTAGTATAGATATTGGAATGGGTCTGCCTTGCACACATTTCTTCTTCTTCTTGCGAGAAGAAAAAAAAATGACTTTGAAATCCTATGTTAGGCAAATTCCCACCTTCAGCAGCCATTCATCAAAAAGTGCCCCATCCACAATCCACAGGTCAGAGACATGTTGTAATTAAAAATGGACAGAGAACCGTGTGTTTGTATGCAAGGGGGGGGGGGGGGGGGGGGGGGGGGGAACTTCTCTACATTTATGATTCAGTATCCCGTGACTTGCCCTATACATGAGCCAACAAATTTGGGCCATGCTAGGTTTCCCCCAACCGTCAATGCCAGAAGGAGCAACCCAACATGCACAATGTGGCATTCTAATCGGCAGATTACGTGGGACAGGGGCAGGAAAGTGATTAATGTTGCTTGCCTTACTCATCCCTCTTGTTGCACTTAAAGAGGTCTCCTACATGAGTTATGAGAAATATCCACGACTGCCCCCAAAACAGCGCATACTATCCCATAATTCTGGCTCGACGCGTGAACGAGAGACCCAGAATTGAGTCTTGAGAAAGCAAGGAATATTTTAATGTGGCATCACCATTCAGCCGAAAGAGTTTATCAGCTGTAAAAACAGACTGCAAATCTGGCCTTAACCTATATGAAAGAGAAAGAGAGAAAAAAAAGAAACACAAACATTTGTTTGAGGATATCCCACGAACTGTTACTGGTGTTTACCCAGGGAATACTTCTGTCATCTGTTTCCTACCACACTGATAACCCAGGGACTAGACTCACACTCGCTGCATGCTGAAGCTCTAATCTCATTTTCAGTTTCTAATCTCATTTTCCCCTCCTTCCTTTGAAGACGCAGCTGCATGTCTCACCAATCGAGTGGTCCCCGTCACTGACAGCTCAACACCACTATCGCTTTCAGTTTAATCAGCCCATGTTGTCCAAACATAGGACAAGTGAACAGAATATATCTTTATGAGATGCAAATTTAAACATTTTGGCACAATAATAACAAAATCACATTACTGAATCAAAAATCATCATTTAGCATAAAATGACCATTGCCATTATGGATACATCTGCCGGATCAAAGTAGGAAAGAAGAAAAAAAAATGGTCAGGAGAGTTAATGACAATTGGTGTGATCCGCTAATTGATTAAAGAGGCCACACATCCTAAGACCACCGAAACTCTTATCTGATACCGCGGCCTCTTCCGGAATCCATTGAGATTCAGCCCTGGATTTCGGGTCGGGGTCTGGGAATTCCCCTTGCCAAACAAGACCTTTCACAGAGGAATTTGAAAACCAAAACCACCACGAGCAACTTCCTACAGGATGCAATACTTCCTCATGCATCCTGCCACCGGCGCTGTGAGGCTACTGCACCCAGAGACAAAACTGCACCAAGGCCATTGGTATCAGGTGACTTTGTTAAGAAACTGAGCTGTGGTAGTGGTGGTAGTGTTTGAAGTTTAATAGGGAGAGGGCAATTAATGCATTATCTGCAGTAATCCCCCTCCTTTTGCCCACTGCTGCAAGTAAAATTCCAGGCTACAGATAGCTTGTAAACATATTGTCTTTTGTAAGGACAATTTTGATAGCTTTTTTTTTTAATTTCTTTTTTTTTTCTCTGTACATAGCACACTACATATCTACTCTAGAGCATCTACAAGATTTGCAGTGGAGCGCAATTCAAGCTACCGAATAAATACGTCAGTGACAAAATAATCAAGGTTTTTCCTAGTATTGTACATGTTTTAATATGATACATCAATTTTGCCCACAAGCAGCTCTCATGAAACGATAATGCTTGGTCGAGCAGTCAGCTCCAGAGGATGGACTAGTTCAATTTTGATCCCACGCCCCTTGGTATAATCAGAGACCTTGGTCTCTTCAATGGGCTCAGGCTTTAATCTGGACTCTGCTTCACGGATGACCGACCGCTCTTCTGCCCGGCGAAGGATGTCATCACATTCATCCCGGCCCTTCCTTGCTTCGTCGTCGGGGGTCGGTGTGTGGGATGGAGTTTGGACTGGCGTGTTCCCGGGCGTTGGGCGCTCACCCTCGAGATGCCTGATCGCCTGAAAGATCGTCTCCAGGTTCTGCCGCGAGGTCGACGTCGTCGGCGTCATGATGGGAGCAGGCGTGGTGATGGGTGCCGGGGTGGTGATGGGGGCGGGTGTCGTCATGGCAACGTGGTATTGCATCATTAGCGCACGCTGTTGCTGGATTGCAAGTTGCTGCTGGTGCTGCATTTCCACCTCCTCTTTTCGCCTCAGCTCCTCGGAAGGGACCACAGGAGCTGGTTCATCATGACTCACCTGATTTGTGAAAGCAAGATAGCACGATCATGACATTTCAGCACTTGCCTTCATTCTATTGAACTCGTACACGTGATGAAAACAATTGCACTAAGTACTGTCATAGAGTTTGATTTCTTCTAAATGCTAACAACTACCACAAGGAAAGGGAGACTCAATCTTGTGCTCTTCCAGCATGCCAACAAATGTTAAAAATGGAACTGCCTGTTTCATAAAGCACTTGCAAAAAACAAAACAAAAAAACCCGCTTCTATGAGACTGAAAGAAGCAGGCAGCACTGAACATCGCATAAAGACGAAACCATTCTACTGCAATCAACTATTCATAGTCTTCTTCTCAGCCCCTGCACGCAGACTGGATGACATTGAATAATGGTGGACAAGTATTCAGCTCAATACTCTCAGAGTATTGCCCGTCAATGGCAGCAAAGTCTATTGATTCTGTCGGAGAGACGAGTACAATTGATTGAAGGGTGTTTGAGCAGCATGATAAGGCAAGCTGTTCTTGGCAGAGGTCCACATCAAACACGGCTGGCAATTGAAGTTTGGATCTTCAAACATGTGCACATGCAAATAAAGTGCACACGAGTCATTCATGGTGTGACAAAAAAAAAAAAAAAAAAAAAATCTTACAGGTGAGGTCCAGAACATGGCTTTGGCACCACCCCCCCCCCCCCCCCTCCTCCTATCATACTATCACTCTCAAGGTGCCAAAATGATAAATTTTTCAGGACGAAATGAAGCTGAGGGAGTCTTTAAGAGTGCTGACTGACGAGACTCCGACACACCCACCTTCTTCGTCAGCTCCTTCAGCTTCTCGGGGTAGAGCTGCGCCTCTAAGGATCGATTCCTTTCCTCCACCACCATCCGGTAGTGCCGCTCCCGGTCCAGCTTTGCCCTCAGGTCCATGATTTCGCGGTGGTTATCCTCCATGACCTGCAAAAAGGGGGGGGGGGGGGGGGGGAGGAGGGAAAAAAAGGTAAAAGGGAAGAAAGGTCATTGGGAGTTCGCAGGACCACTTAGGGCTCCTCTGTGTTGTGACAGGCCTTCCTGTTCAGGAAGTCACGACGAGGTTTCTTGGAGAGTGTTGCACGGTGATATATCACTCTTGATAATTACAGACAAGTTTCATGGGTTGTCAACACTTTCTTCCACCCACTATTAATGTCTGAGAGAGCTAGATACAGCAGTTCAAATTGTGCAATTTTTCTTCAACACTCTGAGTGACAGTTTTTACATGGTTACCACAAAGCAACTTTTCTGAAACCCGAAAATCAGACTGCCCCATAATGCTATTTTAATGTTGCATAGGGCACTAGCATAATTAAACATAATTTTTGATAACATGATAAAACTTAACACTCTAAAGCATTGCAGTCTACAATTTCTTCTTTTCCAAAATTACAAAACTCTCACACTGTCTCCCCCCTCCTTTTGTGAAGACACTATGACACAATAAGGACAACATTAGAGTTCCAAGACTGACCTTCTTTGTATCGAGAGGCACAGAGGCGGTACTCCGCGTGTCGTCAAAGGACTCCGGGCTGCCGATGCCTTCGTCCATCATGCTGTCGTACCGCTTCCTCTTCTTGGGCGGGATGGGCGACTCCGGCTCGCTGTCCCCGCCGCCTCCGTTGCTGTTCTCGTACTTGATGAGGACGCGCTTGAGGTTGAGGACCTGGCTCATCAAGTGCGTCTTCTCCTGCTCCAGACGACAGATGTAGTCCGCGGTCTGCTGCAGGATGGCAGCCTGCAGGGTCGGGGGGGGGGGGGGTGGGGGGGGATGGTAAATAATGAAACTTAATTAGGAAATTCTGCCAATAGCATACACTTCTCAAAAACATAGAGCTGAAAAAAAAGTGATGGAGGCAGAGGCATTAAACCGTTGTTACAATTCAGCAGGTTACCTTACATGTATATATCAGTATCAGGTTAAAACTGTACATTTCATCCTTCGGAGCCAACTGAATCAAACAAGTTAAAGGGTGTGTACAGTTCTGGTTGAGGTGAGGATTTAGCTTTTAACGTTTTGCAAGATATTCAGAAACCACTCTATGAGATGTCAAAGAGCATGCAATTCTACGGGGTATCAAAAAATTATTTGATAAAAATTGGTTTTGAAATGGCTGAGATATCCCAAAACAAGGTGAAATAAAGAGATCCTAATAAAAGGCGTGGCCTGTCGCCTTTCATTATTATCACTTTTTTTTTATATCTCAGCCATTTGAAAACCAATTTTCATCGAATAAACGTTGCATCCTTCTTAAAATTACATGCTCTTTCATATTTCATACGAGGTTTCTCATTATCTCACATTACCTCAACCAGTACTGTACAGTCCCTTTAAGATTTCCCAAGCTTATTTAAGTTATTACAAAGTAGTTTGTCAGAGACAATTCTCTTGTTCTATTTACTTCATTTGAATACAGTAGTACTTTCATTTTAATCAAGTAGGAGGCCGTCAAAAGTTGCATGTGACCAAGAAATGACCACTCACCTTGCTAAGTTTCTCCCCCTCGCTGTGGGGCAGGAGGAGCTTGAGCGACTGGAAGCCGGCGTTGATGCTCTGCATCCGCCGTCTCTCGTTGCTGTTTGCAATTTCTCGCCGAATCCTCTTCTCCGCATCCTTCGGATTGGAGGGGGACGGACTGGAGAAACACAGAGAAAAGACGGCGAGGGCGCTGTTAGTGTTTATAAAGCTCAGGCCTACTTTATGCTGGGGGAAGAAGCATCAGCAAAAAATTTCATGACTTCCCACTTTGGCTATATTTGGGGTTCGGGCTGTTTTGTTTTGTTTTTTTCTGTGTGTGTACGTGCTGACATGTGTGGCTTGTTTGTGTGTGTGCATGTTTGTTTGTTTCTTTTGTGTTGGTCTCTCTAAAGAAAAGTAGTAGTAATCCAACAAATACGAAAACACGAAAGGGCACTGCATCAAAACCAGAATTAGTCTGGCCCACCATAAAATATCATACTGATGTGGCTTATCAATCATTTCTCCCGATGATTCCATATTTGTGTAGGTCGTGACCTTCTCCTCATAAAGCAAGGGTTTGCGCGAACTACTGGGTTCTTGTGAGATATTCTTCCATTGACATTTTCCATCGCCCATTCAGCTCATGACGGAAGAATGCTGTACCAGTCTATTTTCGTACTTTGGCTGGCTGCTATTACTCCATGACATTAAGAATCCTTCATACTATACTCTGTTACTGGGAGAATATTTGTATGAATATCATTGGCTCATTAAAAAAAAAAAAAATCAATTTTGTCATGATTGGTAACTACAGGTGGGTGTTGGTAGTAGTGTTTGTGTGTGTGTTGGTGTGAGTGTGTGTATATTCATTTGAGCACATGTGATAGGGATGGGGTGTTAGCTAACTCGGATGGTTTCGTACACAGAGTCAGAGATCCTATCATTGACGGTAAATATTGCACACACCTCCAGTCCAGAGTGGTTGCAAGTAATCAGATTACCACATCTGAGGAAATAATGCTTCCTGTGCCCTTGGCACAGAGCGGGTGATAAAAATGAACACCGCTAGACAACCTTCCAGGTTTATCACTCTCTTTATGGTGCTACTGTACAGTTCAGAAAGGGACTTGGAACAATTACAGAGCTCTGTATGGTCAGATCAGCTGAAATGAGGAGTGTACTAATTTCTGTCATCTGTAAAGGTGGAATGAATACACTAGATTTCTGGGACACATTAAAAAAAAAATGAATGTTGCAATACATGTCTGTTGATATAAAAATACTACAATTTGGATAATGTACAGACACCAAAGTTTTGCCTTTAAATAACTTCTTAGAACCACTATTCTCAACATCAACACTCATAACAACAAATACGTACTTTGAATCAATAATAATGGCAATAACAATAGTAATAAATCAAAATCAAAATTAGAAAAAATTATAGCATTAATAAATGATTATAATGATGATGATGATACTACTACTACTACTACTACTACTACTGATAATAATGATGATAATAATAATAACAACAACAACACAGAAAGAGACAGCATTCATACAGTAGTACTTTTCAAAGGAAGATGCACATTATGTCGATTTCACACCTGAGTAGAGAAGCTTCCAGGCACAAGGCACCTTCAAATTGCTGAAATTCCTTCCTTTGTTCTGCTGGCCACAAAAACCTCTTTAATAAGGACTGCAACTTTGCAGCCAAATGGAGGATTGAGTAGACAATGAAGGGGTTGGCACTAACTCACACACACACCCACACACCCACACACCCACTTTTTTTCTTTCTCTCATTCTCTCCATCATTCTCGGTCTATCTAAAGAATGGGGCAAGGTCGATTCCGTTTTTCTTTCCCCTCCCCTCAATCGGTGGCATCTTTTAAAACCGTCTGGGTAATGTTCCTCACACCAGTAGGAGATAACAGAGTCCTTGTATGTGGCTTTACAATCTTTTTTTAAAGACTAGCTTCTGGGAAGTCATGCACTTTTAACACTGGGCAAGTGAGCTTTCCCTATTGGGCAAGTTGATGTACAAGATCAACAATGCACTGGTCTAAGGCTGAAACATACCAATAAGAAGATACAACAAACTATTGTAAGGTCCAACAAGTCTCCTGTACTTGTAAATGGATCAGTCAAGCTATTCACTGAGATACAATTACAGCACAAGTCTCTAGACTACAACAAGCTCTCACTTTGTTGGAAGTGTCGTCATTTTTTCGTCCACATCATTTTGTTTTCTGATATGGGGTTCAGATGATCTTAACTTTTTCTCCCCCCCCCCCCCCAAGTACTCAAAGTGCTGATTTAATGTAGGTGTATGCCATTACTTGGAAAACGTTTCCTGCATGGATCTGAGTTTAGTAGAACATACTACATAGTATCCACGGTGTGTAAAACTGTTCCAAACTGTAAACACAAAAACGGCCAAGCAAGACCATGGGTGACACTACTTTGACAGTCGACTGCCAACGATCGTGTGGGTGCACGATCGGACGTGAATCACAGTGACGTTGCTGCAGTCGCTGGGGTCACCCTAATTAAATACTTCCCTTCCACTTGTCATCGCCTTGCTGGAGCAAATGGGAAGGTGAGATGCGAGACGGACAATGTACATGATCAGATGGGGAGGGGGGGTTGGGAGACAGAATTTTGGGGAGGGGCTTCTGAGTATATGAGATACTACTAGTTACGTAATGTACAAGAAACAAATAAGCATCATACTGTACTTTGCATAACATGTTCATTTACTTATCAGGCTATATCCACTCCTACATGTAAGCCATGTACAGCTTGCATTTTGATTTGAATAGAAAACTAGACTTATATCTTTATCAATTGGGATTCTACCCCCCCCCCCCCCCCCCCGACCAGAAACACTTGTGTATAGCGACAGGGCTATGTATGGTACGGGGGGGGGGGGGGGGGGGGGCGCAAAGGTGAAGGAAGCTTTGAATACCAGGTAGTCAGGCTTCTTCACTTTTAGGCAGATATTCACATGGTTATAAACTATCAGGAGGAATGAATCAACAAGGTGTGTTACTGTGAGCAGCAATTTCAAATGGGGACAGACAAAACATACTAGACCTTTATATATTGAGAGAGAGAGAGAGATAAGTAAACAGGTGTAACTGGGAATGCTGCAGTTTTCTCCCACATAACAAGGCGGTGTCTTGTGAAATTTTCTGGTTGACTCAGCTATCCCACATACGGGTCGAATTGCGCCCAATAAACCGAGTGTGCATGCATGACTTCCATCTCATACACAATGTTTACAAATGCAAAGTGCACTAGACAGATGGTATTTCACAAGTTTGCCAAAGCTTGCACCCCTCTTTCAAACTCATGTTCCCTGATTGTAATCGATTAATAAGTTTCTAACATGGTATCAAAACTGATTAACAAGTGGGGGTCATTGCAGGGCCCACTGACCCGAACAAACTAGACCTTTCACATTATCTACTCAAGTGCTGTTCACACACAACTGCTGGATTACAGCCCTTTGGGTCCCATGATTTGAGAAAAAGGTACACACACCCCTCTACCATCAATGGAAGAATCCACAGTCCAGGCCCCTTTTTGGCATGAAGCCAAATCTGAGCAGCTGCCTCGAAAAATTCTCAACTACACACATTTACACACACATACACACACATGCATTCATATTACACGCACAGGGATGGAGTCAGCACAGTACTCGTGCATTCCTGCCTTTCACATTGAGCATGCTGCAAGCTTCGATTTGTCTGGAACTGACTTGTCTATTTGCACAATTCGCAGACAAGTTTGTTTCGTTTCGTTTTGCGTTGTACGGCAACACACCCACAAATGCACTTGATACAGTTGTTCAGTTTTGTTTTGGTCTGTGTTTGCGTTCTTCTTCTTTTTTTGGCCTAATCACATGTTTCCTTTTCCTCATACCTTGATATGTTATTAGTATATCTTTTTTTTAAAACTAATTTTTCCACATGCAGTTTTATTGCAGATATAAAATGACTGCTTACGTACAATTTTGGTGATACACTATCTAGGCCTACACTTATAAACACAGGGAACTTTGTTTCTTCTTTCACATTGCAAAATGAATCAGACATGATATTGCATGCAACTACAATTTACACCTGTTCAAAGGTGTTGTATTTAATATGACTGGGTTAACTATTTAATGCTCACTTTTGTAATCTGACTTGTAGAATGGTGGTGCACTGCAGAGCACCACAGGCATACTTTGAAAGTTTGGGTTTGATCTGAAATAGGTGATCATAAATAGTCCTGTATATTTCTGGAAAGCTGACACTCACCCCGTCAAAAAAAAAAAAAAAAAAAAAAAAAAAATTAAATAGAATAAAGATAAAACCGGAGCTAGAATAAAACTGCTCACTGAGACAGGCTAACACAATACCAGCATTTGCTTGTCATTTTTTAAAAATATATCTTTAAACGATGAAAAGTACTGGCTACATGCACAGATTGTCTGTTTATAGGCCTAAAAACTATGATTGCCTTTAGCTAATTTTTCCCATAATACTGACTGGGCATTTAGCACATGATATGTTCTTCCAATAAAAATGATGACAAAGCATTTTCTAGTCAAGTTTTGGCACACACTTCTTTTCTAAAGGTTCCTCTTTTGATACATGTACATAAAATGGAGGCTCGTCTCTGGTGGGTAAGGGGAAAAAATAAACAAACAAACTTGGATCTTATGCTCTATATTACCCTGCCAAGTTTTGTGTTTACATTTGTTGTTAGCTAATGTTACTGGCATTGGAAACTCGAGTGGTCTTTCAGCCCTCGCTGACACAGCAGACACTAAATTAGCAAATATTCTTCGTTTCCAAATTCCATATCTGTTCTGTAGAAATTCCCTACGATCACTGAAAAAAAAAGAAGGAAAAATGCAACTTTTAAATTTGTAGAACCTAGTTTGCTCTTTTTCTTCCTTTCTTCTTCTTCTTTTTTTTTTCTATTTTGGCCAACTTGTACTCGTCACTTAAAAGAAGCTTTGAAGTTCATTTACAGATGAGTTTGTGCAGATCTACAAATTACAATGTACAACCGTACGAACACCTATTTCGCACACCTACAACTTCTTGTCGATCAACTTCCTCATACATAGCTTTCTTGTCCGGGTGTGAGCAGGACAGGAAGGAATGTAAACATAGTCGGCTGGGAATGTTGTGTTGAAAGAGAATAATCTTTCAAACGCTGTTCGTGTACTATCGTAGACCCTAGTTATATATTCATCTCGGTAGCGTCCATTCTTCGTGTGTAGCACAGCACTTGGATGAATCAGCCAGCGCGACATTTATACCACATTTTTAACACGTTTTCGTGCACTAATCTCGATTTCATAGCAATGGTACGGGATTCTCCTTTACCCAATTGTTATAATGATCACAAAGAAAACTGTGGCGTATGCGAAAAGGTATTTTAATCATCTACTTTTTTTCCCCAACAGTGTGCTGCTCCCAGAAAGAAAATGGCACGGTCGTCATTTTCCAGACACAACCGATGACGCGACTCACACTCACGAGGAGTGGATTCTTGACTAGGCACGCATGTTATCACGTCGAGGAATGGGAAATGTGTGTGTACACACAGCACTGGCGGGGCTCATTTGCATGAAACCCACCCACGCAAGCTTCCCCGTTCACTGAAGAGGGAAGGGCGGCTCTCTGCTGGGCCACAACAAAACACGTGCGACGCACAACCCGAAGCCATTTAAATATCAGAAGAAATATATTCGTATAAAATAGAACTCTTATTACTCTGCCCTGAAAAAAGGACTACTCATGAGTTCGATCATTGATCTACGTAAAAATGCACTAAAGAGACGACAGAGTGGAAAAAGAAGAGCAATATTAAGTCTCAGAAGTCTGAGTGACATGTCAAGAGACAGCTGGCCTCGCCTCGCCGCGAGAAAGGTGGAGCTGGATTGTTGATAAGCCGGTGTGGCAGAAAATGCCCAGACAAAAATATCGCTTAAAATTACAAAATGGATCCTAAACATCATCACATATATTCAAATACAACAAGAAGTACTAAATAAATGGCAGAGACTGATTATCAGAGAATATTGAAAAAAGAAAAAACGTAAAATCCTATATTTTCAGACTGGGGAGAAACCACGTGGCGAGCGACCATGCCGCCGCACAACAGCTGGCTGATCACTGATCCAGACATTTCAGCGACGTGAAAAGAAGCTCCTTTTTACCGATTTACACTCGGCAGAAGTATTTGATTGAACTGAGAGACAATTATGAACTCAAAGTACTACAAGCTATAGATCATTGACTTTCTATATAGTTTGGAAATCACGAAAATTATACATGCCCAATGAACGGTTAGACAGAGGGAGAGAGCGAGAGAGAGGTGAACCGAGAATCTAGTCAACACACAACACTCGCCGGCAAAACAACGCAATTGATGAAAATTACTCACCTTCCACATGTGCTTATCATCTCGCTCGGTACGCGAAGTGGCCCAGCAATGCTATCCTTTTCAGACTTAATGGCATAGTATTCCATATCACACGATTGCTCTTCTGCTTCTCCTTTAGAAGTGATAGTTATGTGCCGATTTTCCTGTATTTTTCACAACAAATGCGGCGTGGTCAATAAGCGTGCGGCGTGAATGTGCAGTATTGTGGCGGGAAACAGCTGGTCACAGAGTCAGCTGCGAGACTGTCAACCGCGTAGTAGAAACTCCTCCGCTACCATAACATCCAAGCAAAATCCATATTTTCCACGTTGTAATTTGAAGAGATGTAATCTATTACTTAAAACAAATATAATAAACCTCACAATCCTGCTTATTACATAAGAATTGGTTCTAAATCAGATTTTATAAGAATAAACATTGCCCTATATTATTGCCCAAGAATATTTGATAGTAATGCTGCAATCCGTACGGTAATCAGCTGACAGTTGGCATGGCGCGAGCCTTTTGTAATGTGTCAACAGCTGCGTGGAATTCTTTCTCAACCTAAAAAAAGAATATCACTCTATGAGTAATACAATGCAAAAGATAATCAATATTACAATAATTCACAGCTATTTATTGTATAAATACATTTCAAATAATATACCTAGTACAGAAAGAGATAATAAAGTCGAAACAAGCTCTACTTATTTGCTTTAAAAGAGCAAAAATATTCCAGATCCTGCAATTCTCCTAACCTTAGGTAGGCGCGGTTTTCGTCAATGGTATGCACCGGTAGCCAATCGTGATTCGCTATTGTGGTCTCGTGTCAATCATTGATATATTTAGCTCTTGCGCCATTGACGGTCTATTCATCACGTCCGTGATTGGCCACTTTCGAAGGCGGGTATCAACGCTACGTTCAAGATTCGGCGATTTTACTACGAAATTATAAATAAAAACAAACCTGTAATGGTGAGAAGAAGTCTCGTTTCAATAATTAAACTATTTTCGTCTGATGAACGCTGAATATCTGTCTGAGTATGTGCAAAGGACTCAAATATTTATGGTTCAATTAATTTTATAATCATTTCCGCAATACTACCAGTCTGTGTACTGTTATTATACTCTGATCCGATTTGCGAAGTCTAGACTGCAGCAGTGTTGTTGTTGTTGTTGTTGTTATAGTGAAGCAGAGTTTGTATAAGATATTTTATTAGTATTGCTGCTGTAAAAAGTGGCATCATATTGCATACAGAACTGTGACTGTGACACCGCTGTGACGATACATATCGAACCTATAAAACGAAACTATCAAAGGTCTAATAAGAGCCTTGGAGAAACATTGCTTCCTTTTGTGTTATGGTAAGCATATTGATTATTACATATCACTACATTTTGAACAGAGTAATATGGGCTTATCATCACATGAACATAAACACTACGTTAATATTCATTTTCCTTCGGCGACAAAAATGAAGCCACACATATTCATACAACCCAAAATATACCACGGCGCGTATACCCTTAATGGTCCTTTAATTTTTCTTTTGATTCATGCCACTGTTATACTGTTCTAAGCTATATTATTTAGGAGCCTGTGATGGCTCTTGTACATGGGATATCAGGATTCAAGAAATGGGCTGTTAGGCATACTTCTGGCAAAACAAATTATAATGATCTGTAGGCCTACAATAAAAATTAAATCTTCGAATAAGCACCACAATCTTGTCTCCGGAGAAACCTGGAGAAAGCTACTATAAACATCACATCAATAGTGTCTAGTTAGTCCCAGTCACGGCGAGCAGCATGATTTTTATTTACCCTGTAATGAAGTGACATTTTATATGCTATACTTGACTGTTAAAATCTTCTTTGGGCATATCAATTCGCAGGGCGTCGAAACTGTGAATATCATTATTCTCCGAAGAGTATACTTACAGTTCCTGTAAACCGAAACTTGCCTGGAAAGAGCGCCAAACTGTAGTTGCGTTGGTTACTTCCTCTTTGCTCCGGATACTGTGGGCATCAATCGAACCGCATGACATTCATGGTGTCAGAACAAGAATCTCGACACTTGAGTAATTGACAAGACTGTATGATGAAGCTGTCACTATACGACCCTCGACATCACGCAATCTTACCCTCGGTCATTTTCATGATCTTGATTATGTGACTGTGAGAAATACTATACTATACCTAGTACTAACATGCGACCATCGCGCGACCATGCAGAGGGTTTTTACCTGAGCTCGAAGACCTGACCGTGTTCAAATTGGCAACGCATATTACTGTGATGCAAGCAGCAAAAAGGGACACGAAATCTTACAATTTGTACATCGAAACGCTAGAACCTATAATATCATCAGGGATCATGTACGCATGTACATAGGATGGTCAGTTATAGCAATCAATCAGTGAGCACTAATATGTGCTGTTTTCAATTTTGTCGAGACAAGAACTCGGAATGTTATATCAGGAGATTATTTCTCTTTAGATGCAAATCCTTTGGCTAAATTAATGTCTAACAAAGTATCATTCTCAGTGTTGTTATGACAGAAACCAGTGCAATTGAACACCAAGTTCAGTAAGATGGCCTTTTTGAACGCAGAGTGATATCAGCACAGAGAACCACAGAAGTTCGATGATAAAGACTGGACCGAAAATGGGCAATGAAAGCAAGGAATATTTTCACACGTTTTCAATGGCAGTGATAATATTTTGCGAGCTCAACATTTAGGGGCAGAAGAGAATGAAAGAAGAAATCCAGAGGAACCAACGACTTTGGCTTTCTGAATGAGGATTCCGCCCAGATTTTTTTCCCAATGAAGAGGGAGATCATTCACCCTTGACCATTCGCATCGCACTAAATGATAATGATGATGATGATAATGATAATGATAATAATAATAATGATAATAATAATAAATCAAGTAATTTATTTATTCATTAATTGATACTTAAAACTGTTAAAATTTATGCTGCCTTTGTCATTAATGTGCGAAATTAGTCATCCTCACAAATTTAGTCTCCCAGCATGCGTGGACCCACTTGAAAGATTTCCGAGATAATTATGATGACTGATATCACTGATTTATATGTATTTTGTGAAAACATGATTAGATTCCATTATACTTTCTTATTCACGGGTAAGGTCCGATTGTTATGAAACTTATTATGAATACCATTTTTAAACTTCTTTTTTCTGTATCCATTGAAGCGAACTTAAAGAGGAAATCCATCCTGATATATTGGTACTTTGGTGTTGTTGTCGTTGTTTTTTTTTTTTTTTAAAAAAACCCTGAAAATCAGGAAAGTAAATCAGTGAAGATTTGAGGGAAAAATCGGACCCATTAAAAGTTATGAATCGTAAAATTTTAGAGAGAAACAAGTGTCCAACTACGTATAAAGGTTTATAGGTCTTGAATAGCTCTCCATTTGTTTTGTACATAAAATTTCACTTACTTTCATCTTTCTCAAATATTTGGGTACAGACAGAACATGTTGAGGAGGACATGCAAATATGTGTTAACTCTTTTACGATAACAAGCATGATTATGTGTGAAGAATATTTTTATCAGGAGAAAAGTGAATATTGGTGAATTTTTGTATACAAAAGAAATGGAAAGTTGATCAACACCTACATCACACAGAGTTGCCTTTTCGTCTTTTATATCACTATTCAGCACTTCATGAATTTTTTCGTGTGTCCGATTTTTGTTGGTTTTTTTTTGGAAAAAAGTTTCGCTGATCTATTATACATCTTTGGATTTTCCACTTTCATACACAGTAACATAAAAATGGAATTTAAGGTGATGTGTAATTACTCTAGCTTCATAGCAAATGAAGTTCACTGTAATTCTTTTTTTAAAGTCTAACTTCATTATTTTCTCGAGTCAACTCGAAAAGAAAGAGGATTTCTCTCGTTTTGTTTTAAAAACATGAGCATCATATTTCGTTTTCATGATTCATTTGATAGTTTATGCTGTTGTTATACAAAGGCAAGTTCTTATTAACATTGATAATGTCATTGTTATCCTGGTCATTAAAATCTTTGTTATTATTGTCATCATGGTTATCGTCATTTAAGTTTTTTCCACTTATTTACTTTATTTCTTAAATAAGAAAATTCATGATAATTCATAGTTATAGATAGTTATAGATACTAATAATGATGATGATATAACTTAAAATGTTTACTTTACAAATAAAATAAAGCTTTAAATTCGTTGATAGGAAACTGATGAATATGCCGCAGTATTAAAACCTATATTAAACTTATTTGCCAACACTAAACGTATTTAGTTATAAAGAAATTATGATAACTAAACATGTTTTTAATTTTGACAGTTTTGAAAATGCTCAAGGTCTATATAATGCAATGTCTTCCTGTTATTGTTATGAAGCTTCCCAGATGCATATTAATGAATATATGTACACTCAGCAAACAAAAAAAAAGAGGAAAGTAAACACGTTTTCAAGTTTATATTTCTCATAGAATATTTGGCTAAAAGTTAATGTACTTTAAATATGAAAGGTATAATTGGCTATCACCCCTGTAGGTCAATAAAAAGGGAAGCTTACGCATTAGTGAACACCTTTGTTTTTCTCTCCCAAGGCACAAAATTAAAAATTGCAAAAATGAACAAGTGGCCATTCATGCGTAAGTGCTCTTCCATGTAACATTAGAACAAACGACAAATCCAACACAATAAAAAACTTAGAATTAGGTTGCAAAAATAAAGCTTTGATCTTTATAATATCTTTTAAGCCCAAAAGATCAATAAAGTCTAAAAATGATGGAGGAAAATGAAGAATCTTCTGTCAAATCCAAATTCAAATGAAATCAAAGAGGAAGCAGTATTAGCAAAAATGGTTGGAATATGAATTGATTGCTCAAATTAGGAAAATCATAGATAATGGTTCTTTAATTTGAATCATGAACTCTTAGATTATTAAATTAAAGAATGAAATAAGAATATTCTGTTCATTTAATCATCATCGTGCCCTTACTCCATAAGTCATTTGAAGTTTGAGTTGACAGAAAATTCGTATTTTCCCCAATTAGTTTCCCACTGTGATTTTTTTTTCAGGTTATAAAGAGAAAAAGAGTAAGAAAACCTATTTTTGCTATTTCATTCATGTCTCTTATTGTGTTAAACTTGTCTTTTGTTATCATTGTTATCTTGAAGGGCATTTGCAAATAAAAGAGAACATGTAGATTTTTGCAATTTTTATTTTTGTGCCTTGGAGGACAAAAACTATTGTGTTCACTCTTGCGTGAAATATCCCTTTACATTGACCTACTTGGTCAATTTAGCCAATTACATTACCTTTGATATTATATTGATTTTCAACAAAATCTTCTATGAAAATTTGAACTCGAAAAAAGGGTTTACTTTCTTTTTATTTTTTTGCTGAGTGTATGATAAATATGTATATATGAGAGATATTATATATACATATATATATGAATATATATATATATAATATATGTGTGTGTGTGTGTGTGTGTGTGATAAAACGCAAGCACAAGTCTTATAATAAGGTAGACATTATAGTCTATATTGACTGCCTCAGTAACACGTTAACAAAATGCCTAACGGAATTCATTCATTCATTCATTCAGTTTTCCATCTCCAACAACACTTGTAAATACATTTTTTTATACATAAGATATAAGTACATTATTATATGTCAAAATTTCAAGATATGATAATGAAACTTTTGGATATTACCATTGATAAGGTGAAAAAGAAAAAAAAACACAAAAAGCATTCTGAAGTTTAGAAAATGAGGGTGACGGGGAGGAATGCTAAAAATAAAAACCGACTACGTGATATTCATGACTTTCGCTTTTTATGGTTTTGATAAATGTTGTTGTGTTTCTTCTGTTTTGTCCCGTCCTGTCGTATGTCATATTTGTCACAAGTGTTTGTAAAATAAGTAATGCATATAGTTTTATGAGTGGACCTCTCTATTCTTTCTTCCTTTTTTTTTCAACTGAAGCATGACTTTGTATTATTTTTTTTTTTGCCAGTATGCGCTCTTATGTTTATCGATATCATTATTTATTGCAAAGGCAAGTGTTTTTTGTTTATGATGTAATACCTGATTTATCTTGTGTTATGTTTTTGTTGAAAGAAAAAAAGAAGAATGAAAATAAATGAATTGAATTGAATTGAATAAATAAATAACTGACAAAATGTATGTACAGGGGTGTAAAAACCTTATGATTGCTAGAGAAACTATAGGAGATCATGATAAGTTACTAGCACACCAATATTACTGGCCGTCATAAACATGTCCGTTACACGAGATCCTAAAAATCTCCAGTAAAATGAGAACCGGACCCATCGAATTTCCGTACGCCATGGGTTAAGGTGCATTTACATCATGTCAATCAATGGGAGACAAGACTATTCAAAAGACAATATTCATGAGAGTCTGATATTGTTTACTGGAGCATATTGATGGTATATCCAGAGCTTGGAGTGGTGTGCTTGCTACTGCGAGGTATCGTTGAAACAGATCTGTTCCGACTTTTCCTTTTCGCAGGAGTAGTATGACATTGGATTATTCGCTGGTGAAGAACAAAATGGATCCACGTCCCAGCGCGTTATCCATATTAATATGTAAAAGCTAAGAGTGACACTTCCGTTTGGACCGCGTCCAGTTCATTAAAACTGATAAATAATTACGCAGGCAGGCCCGGACGACGGGAGGGTCGCACTCGTTTGCGCGCGCTCGGCAATACTATAGCGTCGAACTTCTGAAATGTCAAAGCGTGCATAAATTAACTCTGTCTGGTCATAATGAGCTCCGTCGCGTAGCAACGTGATGAGAGAGGGGGAAATGGGAACGTGTTGTACATATAAGTGTATACAGATATGTATGTGTTTAATGAATATGGCGCTGGGTCCACTCGCGAAGTGGAGCAGGTTCTGGCAAGGTCTCGGCAGAGAATGAATACAATATACATCGTGCATTGTGTCGGTGCGTTTTTGTTCCATCGTCTCTCTTTTCTTCGAGTACTAGTATAACATGACTGTAAGATCGGATTGGTTTTCCCCGCTTCTAAGAATAGACTTGCAGAGTGGGGACTCTCGTATACGACTCTCCGAACAGATCAAAAAGACATAAAAAGGACAAGAAAGGCTAGAGCTATAGATAGAGAGAGATGTATATAATCATATATACAGAGAGAGATGGAGATGGCAAGCTTTGGAAGAAAAAACATAAACAAGACGCAGAAAGTTAATGAGCATAAGGGTTAACTTTAATTGCCTAATACCAGCTGAATAAAATTCTAAATACAATTATATAGAGGAGCATACTTTTCACAATTTAAAGACAAGTGAAGTGATATAAGTATTAGTTGTAAAATCATTCTGTGTATTTATGCTCATATAAAGACCTCGCTGATGTCGACTTATGATTATTTTCAAGGCCCGATCCGCAACGTTTCCATGCATTCTTATAATGACAGTACGCCACATTTCCTGGGAGAAGTGCCCTGGCTTTCGTCCAGATTGAATGAAACCGATTCTCATTGCCATTCAGTACATACAAAAGTTGTTTAAGTTTGTTTTGACTGCAAGGGAAAATCCCTCTTCATGCTATCCTGTGCATTGTACATAAGTGTCCACTATACTGTCACATTATAATAATATTGTCAGTCAATCTTATCTGAGTGCCGAATAAGTTAGGATTCAGTAGAGTTAATTATAAAATCACTTCATAAGGCGGGAAAGAGTACAAAATTAAGTCTAAGTGGACATTATGCACAAATAATGCAAATTTATACAAAATAGGATATTTTAAGATTTAATAAACATCGGACATACTAATTAACACTGCGAAGGTTTACACAGTTTCAGGTTACAATGATCGATTGCAACTATACTTAACGTTTGAACATTCGATGAGACGAAGGTGTCATCACACTTTTTCATGACTCGCCGCCCATTCTGGTTTTTACTCATAATGTTATAGAAATCATGTTTTTGGTCAATTTATTCAGCAATTCAGCAACCCCTTCTCATTGAAAGTTATCGGTGTTGTACGTTGCTACACCTCGCTGACACAACAATAATTCTGATGCGAATGATAAACAAGTTGTCTATTCGATTTCATAATTATCTTTTCCAATTAAAAAAAAAAAGTTAGTGAATATATACTCCTCATTTTATAAACATTGTGGTTGCAACTATAATTGGATAACATGAAAGACATGAAATCCGTTGAAGCAATATAATATTATATAATGATATTATGTCTTTCTTTAATATTATGTGTAGGATTTTAATGAAATTTATATATTTTTTTTAATAATCGTTTATATTGATTCTCTTCCTTATAAGTTAATTTGAAAATGGAGTGAAAGTGAAATTAAAAGACAAATTTGGATGATATGAAAACGAGTTCTTTTTTGGGACGCTGCCTCATCCCTTCAGCGCGTATATTTTCCCGGTTATAATTATAATATTATATATATATATATATATATATATATATATATATATATATATATATGTTCCTGTGGTACATTGGTTAAGACGCATATTCACTGTAATCAAAAGTATATTATTATGAGCATTTATAATTTACTGACAACGAATATCATGGCTACGATGCCTCGTAGAAAATGAGAACAAAAGAGTTTAGTACCATTCTTATCATCCTCCAGTCAGTTCTGTAAAGTTTCAAAGTTAGACTTACATTCTAAAGTTAGACAAACTTTCGTCATCTCAAAATTACTTGCCTATTACGACAATTTTTGCTCGAAGTCTTTTCTACACTTATTTCATCCTTGCTGATGGGTATGCAATTTCAAAGACACAGACTAACCGAAGTATAGTATAATGCTCGTGGTGTTCAGGATATATATTTTAACAGACATGTTGAACGTTTTAGGTCAAAAAACGTATACCTTGGTTACTGTGATATACCGATCAAATATCACAGAAATATGAATATTAAAGTGCAATTATTCATTTCTTTTTCCTATCAAAAAGCAAAGCAGCCTTTCGAAAGAATTTTGAAGGTAATAAAGATAACACATCCTGCACGGCCTTTCCCCCTCTTTTCCATATCACGCGATGGCACTCGATGTAACAGAAACCGTGGAAGATTGGGGCGTATTGTGCAAATGTAAGCATAACCTTTTTTGACTAGATAATCTCTTTTGAGGAGGAATCGTACAAAGCACTCCGACACAGAACCCCAAGACCGAAAGGACCAGCCAGGAGCTATTCTCGCCGTATTTGAACGGCAGGCAGTAATATCAATAGACGGGCACTATTGTTGCCCGCATACCAAACCTGGCATTCCAAAGGTCTCTTCCGCTTCGCCTATGTTTCCCTTTGTTGTAACTTCCGCGTTGCCGATTTGGAGATTCATCTTGAGCGAGTTTCGGAGACGGAGGGATTTAAATTGCGCGTCTTTCAAAAAGAATTTCACGTCACAGTCAGCTACTGTTCATATTATTATCTGTTGCAATATTTCAACACTCTTTTTCAGTGATTTTGTTCACTTCAAGCACGATCGCAAAGATAATCACAATACTGGTATCGTCGCCATCCACTTCGACAACGTCACAAGACAGGTTTTCTCACGGCCTGTGGGAAATGCAAACATAACGTGTGCAGGCTTTAAGTTCGCGTCGCACCGAACGAACTCGACGTTTCGGCCCTGGTTAGAGTTCAACGTCGGTTGCCTTGTCAACACCCTGAGAAATGACATAGGCACTTTGTGATGAGTTTGGGAGACTCCATTGAAGGACGGGGTATTTGATATTAATGTCGCAGAGAACTTCACAGAGTATTGTTTTAAGACATGAAAGATGACAGTTTATACTCGAAGACGTTGAAACTTGAGTCGATTAGATTTTGCCTCATTTTTACTGATATAATGCTGAGTCATACAATGGAATGCGCGGAGAGTTGGAAATGTTTTGTACACCCACTGTCTTTTTATTGTATGTGTAGTAAAAATGTGCATGCATCACTGGAGGATATCACTGCAAGGTTGAGAAGAGACGGAGGTGGGATAATAAAAAAATGAAATGAAAAGAGTTAAAATATGATTCTCAGAGAGAAAGAACCATTATAGAGAGGCAGAGATATCAGCTGTTGTTATATAATGCGTGTTCGCAATGATTTTAGGTTTCCGGTGATGACAAGCGATCAGATCTGAGACAATCGCGAACACCACCAGCAATGACCAGGAACTAAGATTGCGGGCAGGTGCCGCTGTAATCGTTGTCCGAAGAGAACGCTCGTGCCTGAGAGCGTGATCACGGGCTACGCTGGAAAATGACGCACACGCAAAAATATAAACAAAACGGAAGGGAAACGCGGTTAAATGTCGTGTGGCGAGGAAAAATTGCATTACTCATCAGTTGTCATCACGCTATCTTTATTTCAACCCTCACGTTGTGGAGAGAACATGCATGTCAACAGGAGTCATAGTGATCTGAGATGATAGTTAATGTCAAACTGAAGGGAAGATGCTCTGGTACACGTGCTTTTTGCGGTCTAAAAAAAGACTGCATTTCAAGTCCAATCCATTTATGTATGCACACACACACACACACACACACACAATTCATTTGTATTTCATTAAAGTTTTTCGTTAACAAAGAGAGCATTTGCTTGATTTGTTATAATCATGTGTGTGTGTGGGTGTGTGTGTGTGTGTGTGTGTTTTCATTTCATCGAATTTGAGCTGAAGTTTCTTAAACGATGGCGCAACTTAATTTTGAGGGAATTGTTTGAAATGTCAAATATTCATACACGTATTTTGTCTTTGGACATCAGGTTCATCTTTGCCCTTTTCTATTCCAAGACGCTTGTTGCAAGAATGTCAGAGGTGAAACAATTATTGCGTTGGAGGTAGAAAAGTGATGGCAGCGGTAAAAATGGTATAAGGGAAGAAAACCCAGTGGTACATCGGTGGTAAAACTGTTCGAGGTACATGACGTATTTATCATGGTATACTCTTCATCCTAGTGAAATGTTCAGTACAATTTTGAGGAAAAAAAAGATGCACACAGTAATTGCATGGATGGTGACATTTCAACATAACGTTTGGACTGATATTCATTATTATTCAATGTTAACTTGACAGGTTTACCTTTTACATTTTGTTTTTACTCGCCATCTTCCTAAAAGCTTTAATATAAGCACAACACCTCATAAAGATTATGATGATGTACTCTCTAAAAAAGATCGAGTGAAAATATTCACTCTTAAAGGAGTGAATACAAAAAAGAGTGAATTTAGAGTGAAATTGGAGTGAATTTAGAGTGAAAATGTTCATTTTCACTCGTTTTAGAGTGACCTCAGGGATCACTCCGAAATCTTCGAGTGATCCTTTATTGAGGTCACTCCAAAATGAGTGAAAATGAACATTTTCACTCAAAATTTACTCCAATTTTACTCTAAATTTACTTTTTTTGAATATTTTCACTCGATTTTTTTTAGAGAGTATAATATGAAGTATAAATCCACATAAAAAACTGCATGCAGGGGGCTTTGATAAGTAAATATTAGTAAATAAATAAATAGATAAATAAATAAATAAATAAATAAATAAATAGATGAATACATAAATAGATAAATAAATAAATTCCTCTCGGGGTCATGCAGCTTCAAAACTTCATTACAATCTTTTCACATTGCAATGTGCTGCACGATGCGTAACATATCAATATGTTCACTTTATAGCTATAATAAATTATAACTAGAATAAAATAATACCACGGATAAGAAAAAAAAGCGTCTGACTAAACAAGAAAATACAAGTACGTGATAATATTGATGTTGTTTATAATTAGGCCTATACCTCTAGTCACGCAGGACTTTGGTACTTACGTGTCAAGAACGTTTCAATTCGTAGGAAAAATATATGTCATAAATGAATGAATATTGAGTGATGTTCGAGATAGCCCTATGGTACTGTTGTCAGTACATGACCTTCAATTTAAAGACGGACCTCGTAAACTGCTTGTATGCCTACCCTCCCATTTTCAGTGGCAATTTTGTAAAGTGCAGTCGCAAAGGCGCTGACAAAATAGCTGTGACTTCCTGATTATCAAAGTTACAACCTGCTCCTCTGAGTATCGTATCTACACTTCTAGCATGATACCAGGAGCTTATGATCAGACTGGGTGCAATCTTCTCCCGTGTTTAAAGCACTGACATTGAGAACTGAATTCTCTGTCCAATTGCAACACTGTTTATGCTCAGTCTCTCAGCGATCGTTTTATCATTCAATATAACAGTGGGGATATTATTTTTCTTTTCTCTTTAATTATTTCAAATCAACCACAAATGAATAAAAGGTGTTATAATACATTATAATACCGATGACTATATGTTTTTGGTTGGGTGACCTCACTCGGTGACTTTGGTATAGTGACTTCATCTATTTTTTTTTTCAGGAAATGTCCAGTCATGCCATGCAGTTGCACATGGTTAGGCACAGGTCATGGGGGCCCTGGAATATCAAGCTCAGGGCTAGATAGGTGTGACATATCGACAGTTCATGAAGTTGTGATGGCTTGACAACAGACTATTAGTATTCACCTTGGTCATTCAAGCATCTCACGATAAGGACCAATAACTTCTCATGGGGCAACTGGTATAAAGTGCCCTTTAAAGCTTCAGAAATATTGTATTGTACATTGTTAATTTTATGTAATCTATGCATTCAAATTTTGTTTAAAAAATATAAATATATGTGTGTGTTTCTTTTGGAAATTTTGAAATAGATAATGAAAGAATAAATGAGATGCACGAGAATTCCACCTGGTACATAACTGCTGTGCAGACAAGAAGATGTCTCGCCTTACAAAGAAAGGTAAACGGGAAAATTACGGAATGCATACATACCATGACCTTCGGTACCTAAACTTACGGGTAGGGAGAAAGCTCATAGTGTACTAAACGCTATTCTAACCAGAATGCCACGCACGGTAGAAAATTAATAGACTGCGGAATTCTACTGTCTGCATATATAGGAACTACATATAAGTCGCACAGCATAAGATTTTTAATATTTATTCTGTCTTTTCTTTTCTTTTCTTTCTTTCTTTCTTTTTTTTTTTTGGGGGGGGGGGGTCGTAGAACGAACCCATCCCATAGTATTTTGTCAGACAAGGACATACTTTAGATTTCGTCCACGAGGGAAATGTACAAAGTTGACTTACAAGGCCAGATATTACTTTCGGAAGGTCAAATCGCTCCGATAAAGACCTAATACATGATTAATGACCACTTTGACACTTTGCGGTTGCTGTAATCTTTGGCACGCGGATGACATGTCTCTCATTCCGAGTTTGCACGTTCATTGAACATCCTGCCGCTTCAGGTGAAAACAGCTGTATTCGATAATGTGAGCGTCCTTCGCTTTCACCTTTTTTAAAGTTACCCTATGCCTTCTGACTTGAGTTAGGGATTTTCGTAATTATACATATTTAATACGGTATAATATCTTTTATTCTGTTTATCAATGTGAAAACAGGTTCTCCATTTTTTTCCTTTTCATTGTTTCATCTTCATTTTTTATGCTGATTGGTACTCTCTCCATACATCTCTATTCTATAAATTCTCATAGGGCCTATATCAGTTTGATTTCTCTATTATCATCCTATTCTCCAATCTTCAGACATTTTCTTCTTAACCCATCTAGATCGTCATGGATATATTTCGTTCACTGATATTAACTATGCCACCTTGGAACAAACTTGAAGCTCCTAGTACAACCATGGACCTACAACGATGGGTGCATGGTACAACAGGTATTACACTCCTTGGTATACAACCATGTAGCCATGATAGCTCCATGGTACAAATGTATATTTACAACGAAGGAGGTAGGCCTATACTATATAGCTGTTGCCTTGTACCTCTTTGGTATGACCATGGAGCTACGGAACCGGGGAGTAGGGGGAAGAGACACGCCCACCTGTCTGATTACCTTGTTGGTCTCTCTCTCTCCCCCTTCGTACACACGTCTCTGCTCATTCAGTAAGAAAATACTATTATGGTGATTTATCCACGCAGGACACATTGATTGTGCGCTACAGCAGCGTTACGTAAAGGATTCCAACCCTCGTCACGTGAAATGAGAATGGATCAGGTGCTTGATTTCGAGTAGGCACGTGCATGGCCTCCCTCAGCCAGGTTTTGCCTGCATGATTATCATAGAACGATGATTCGAATCAGAGTGTGAACGTCGCCTGCCTATATATAATATACCCTCAGATATTACTCTCGTAAAATGAACGTTCATGCCAGTGCAATCGAATTTTTCGAAATTAATTTAACGGCTCAGAGCTCTTCTTGGAACTAAAAGTACCATCACCTTCAATTGCTGAGAGTGTTACGTTTCCATTCATTTGTGCTTAGTCACTGGGTCTGAGTGTACGAGCTTTGAAACAGTTTAAAAACATAACTGTACAGTAAACGAGCACAATAAACAGCTAGTAAACTTTCAAAGAATAGACAATAAGATAAACTTAAGAAAAGAAAAAAGAGAATGGGGGAGGATGATGCTATTTATAACTACATCTCCTAATTCTCGTACAGTAATATTTTATTTGGATAATAAGTAAAATAACTTCTTGTTATCGCATAAACATAATGAAACTCATGAAACGTTCAAATCTTAAGTATACCTGAATAATAAGAAAGAACAACAGTTCAGAGTCTTCTCAACCTCTACTAACCAGAGTAACAAATATAGGTTCCAAGTACTGAAATATTCTCAGTTCAGTGTCATGAGCATGATTTAAAATCAAAGAAACAAAGAAATAGAGTTTTATCAACATCGAACATAAAAGCAAATGACTTGAGAGTAATGAAAATTTTGACTTTCACATATTTTCACAAAGTTGTCACATAAGTCGCAACCTCAAGTTAGTGCTCTTTGATGGGCAATTAAGTGATGTTATCATTACTTTCCCTAAGACTTACCTACATTATGCTATTAACCATACATGCAAAAGAATATTGCATTGATCTTCGTTGATAATTAATTTGAAAATCAAGACAGTTACTTTTCTATTACTCTAAAAGTATTGATTCAATGGATATGATTACTTATGTTTGCTTTCAATCTAGAAAAGGAAATTAGACTTGTAGCATGTTGACTTCATCAGCTTATCTGATCTGCATGTGCTATATTGTAATCGATATTACTGATTTATGAAAACAGGTAAAACCTGGAGATTTATATCTCCATCAGTCTTAATGCATTTTTCCCGTTCTGTTCATTTTGATTAAGCCTGATACATCGCCACAAGAAGACTGATAAATTTTGTTTGATTTGATGTGATTTCCAATTGTTTTCACATGGATTTTTTTTTCTGGATTTCAGAATCAAATCACAATCAAATACATGAATAATTATGTAGTACTTTATGTACAATCGTATAATCAATAGTAAAGTGCATAACTATGTTCAAATAAATGTGTCACCTCTTTAGAAAGTGACAGTGCTTGAAAAACACATTGTTTGATTCTTCGAACGGGGGAAGGTACACTGTATGCTCATCATGCAGCTCTGATTTACAATTTATTAAAGACTCAATATTGAAATATTAATTCATCACTTTTCAGAGACAAGCTTCAGTGATAAATGGGCTTAAAATTCTTCCTCAACTTCAAGTTGACTCTAATCAACTGAGAAAATTATGAAGTTTCTTGAAAAAAAAGAGAGAAATTTACGAGAGTATCTTAAAGTGTCACGTTATGTTTTCACTGAGTAGTGATGTCGGCCACATGAGCGAAATTGTCGGAGGTGATGTCACCTGAGATACCAGATGTCTTAGTCGAAAGTACAGGTGGTATAACAGTCATCACTTCAGATTAAAGGAACACAACAACAATTTGTTCATAAAGACACAAGTAGTGTTTACACTTGATTTTAAGTTAAGCAGAAGAAACTCTTGCACGACCACGACACTATAAATATATGACTTCATATCACTTTCATGATATGATTGCCACTGATGTAACTGTTCCGTGACAAGATGCAAAACGTTTCCATGGGTTTCTTGATGATAGGTTCCGGAAATTGAGTTCTGATTTTGATACCTTTATGTGGAAATTCGAACGGTTTGGAGGAATGATGGGATACCTTTATAAGATGGGTTAATAAGCAATGTCTCATCACTGAGGATTCGGGAACAATATATAAATCAAGTTAGACCATCAGACGTTCAATTCAATTCAATTCAACTCAATTCAAATTCTATTTCATTTTTCAACAAAAAACATATTATATATATATATATATATATATATATATATATACATATATATATATATATATATATGTGTATATATGTATATATATATATATATATATATATATATATTTGTGTGTATGTGTGTGAGTGTGTGTGTGTGTGTGTGTGTGTGTGTGTGTGTGTGTATGTACTATTCTCACTTTCTTTGGTAACAGAGAATAATGTAAGCAAAACTGTGTGAAGTGAAAAAAGTGGGCAATGATTGTAGAAAATAGTTGTACATTGTTTCATGTCAGAGTATCTTCAAGCGAAGAAGACGAAATGTGCTTTTTTTCATTGTTCAGTGATTGCTAATTTGGATTTAAAAGAAAAACGCAAAAAAAACACATTTTTAACATTTCCTATAACCTATACGGAAACGATTGTCTACCATCAGGGAGGTGAGAGGAAACCTCCCTGCTACCATGCAGGTGCTCCCATTTTAATGACAGGTACCAGGTAGTGATGGAAGGGTTCGATCTGACACTATACTTGCACGCACTATCATGGTGCAATACTCAGAGAAGTAGGCCCTACACTTGCTATAGGAACACCGTTTGTGACAATGACCTTTGAAGTTGAATCTTGGTAAACTATTCCAGTCTTGCAGGCATTAATTGTTCTTCCTGCAAGAGAGGAATGCTATACCTGAGGAATCTTGGAATTATTGTGATAAATCTTCTTTTTTTCAACCAAATACAGTGAGTTCAAGTACACTTCGCACGTTGCTCATTATACTTTGCACATAGAACAAACGAAATTTCGAATGCACTTTGAAAGTGACTCATGCCTTTGGACCATGAGGCATCCAACATTTGACGCTAAGCAAAGTTTCATCAACTTTTCCTGTCTGTTATACCCCGTGTCCTTCGGCAATGAAACCGACTTTCAAGGGAGCATTCCTTTCCGTGTATACTAATGACATAAAGGAACGAAATTACCTGGTAGTTTAAACCAGTCATAACCAGTTTTCAACCTTGTACGATCTAATCAAAAATTGAACTTCTGACATTTGACAGATGAATCTAAATGATACAACAACAGTGTATGTATCACTAATCCAAGTTCTGTATGTTTGGATTGGCAAAATTGAAAAGCCTGCCACGCTATCAAGTCCATAATTATTATGGAGTAAGGTCTTCTCTACGATGAAAAATGAGCATTTGTTGTTTGTGTTGTTTTAATGCATTGATTCATTCATTCTCTTTTTTTACTTAAAGGAGAATTCCTGACCGATCAAAATTAATGTTCGTCTGAAAAGAAAGAGTAAAATTTTACAAACACAACAGATAAATATTTGACCAAAATCGGATAGAATTAGGGAAGTCATGAAATTGTGAATTTTCGCTTAATTTCACAAAAACATTCAGTTCTTAAAACAATCAATATGAGCATTCAAATAGTGAGCTAATGATGTCATCATCTCACAATTTGCCGTATTATAGTTTGTACATAAAATCTTAAAATTTTATGTTTTTATGTTCGAACGTGATTATGCGCACAGTCTAAAATCCTAATACTAACCATCACTTTGAAGTCGTTCAGCCATGGTATGAATCACATCTTATTTCATATTTTTATGGCAGAAAAATCGATTTTATTTTTGTATACGATGGAAAATTGAGAGGTGATTAAATCGTCAGCTCAATCAACTGTTCGAGAACTGTTTTGCAAAACTTAGCGAATCTTTACAAATTTCATAACTTCCTAACTTTTATTTTTAATCAAATTTTCGCGTTTGTGTTGTAACATTATATATGTTACTCTTTCTTTCGGTATAACTTGTAACTGGCCTGGAACTCTCCCTCCAAGAGCCCGTATTATATTCCCTTTAACTCATAATGACGATATACCGGAACGCAGAGATCGATGCTCAAGGAGCGGTGGTTTCCTTTCCAGCCTTACAGTTCGAGTCCCCCCTCTGATGCCCCCTAGCCTGACTAATACCACGGGGGTTTCCTGCCGAGGTGATGACTGTAAGGAAGCACATCTCACCCCTCAGATAGCGGAGCAGTTCAGGCGGGGTACATGTAACTTTGCCACCTGACGCTCATCCCGCGTGTTTGAGCTTGGCTATTTATTAGAAGGTGGTTTTACCTCCTTGGTTTGGCCAAGCAGTGTCCAACTTCAAGAATTCTGATGTCCGGAAGGTTGTAGTTTCATCCTTGCGCCAGAGAAGAAGCTGCTCACTAAACCTCTTTCTTTAAAAACAAAACAAAACAAAACAAAAGCCAAAAAAACTTTCTTTGATATTAATAAAAAAAGGATGTCTGGCTAATTTCATGTTATTCTCTATCCCCATCAGAAGATGCAGTGTATTAATCATGCAAAGATAACGAGGTATAAACTGTGGGAAAGGAATAATCAGAAGATACAAACAGTATACCTAATTATAATCAACGTTAGATACATTTAAAACACAAACACGAACCACTTTCACATTTTCATAAGTCCAAATTGCGCCGGACCTGGGCGCCGGACAGGCCCTTGTCCCGATTTATTTTTCTGCTCTGTCTTATCGTCAGTGATATCAAGTTTCTACTTTTTTGTTCATATTTTCTTTACATTCTTCCTTTTTCTCTTGTCAATTGGTTCAGTACAAGAGCTCTTATGTCCATTTTGCTATTGTTAGACCAGTTTCACAATGCATTCGAACTTACGGATGTTTTTGATCCTACTCAACTCAAATTACATCGACAGAATGGTTTGATGGGCCTAACATGAAATTTGAAGAACTGAAACAATTGAAACTCGGCTGGGTGAATGCAAATTACCTTGACTGGACAAGCCACAGCGAAACCTCGGACAAGGATTATTGTGGTTGCCACGAAAATCCGTTGTCAAGAGAATTTGCAAAAGCAGATCGTGAAAAGAAAAACATGAAAAACAATAATATGCTTACTTTCTCTCTTCAAATGATCAGGGCTTCATTACAAGTGTAGGGATAGGCACTTGTCTCTTTTTCATAGTTTCACGGTTTTTTGAGGATTATCAGAGAACTGCGTTTAAATATTCCAACATGAGTGTGTGGAAGACAGGCTGTGCTCGCATATATCCGTCTAGCATGTGTAATCATACACCAGTGCAACGTTTATGTTGGGACTGTCAACTGCCAGAGATTGGCTTATGCATATAATGAAAGTGATTACACGAATGAAACTTGATGATTGCTGGTTGGTTTATGGCTAAATCTATTTCGAACAACCCCATCGAAACCTTTCCGAAGTACTTCCACGTAATTGAGGAGTTAGACAAGGATGTGATCAGTTATTCAGTCAACACAGACATCTCATGTTACTGAGCCTGATTGTGTTTTAAATCATAACAGATTTATCAGGAAGGATTAGATCCTATCTAACTCCTCTTATAGGCGAATGGAAGCATTTAAAGAGGATGAAAAAGGCTCCGAATTCCATACTATTAATGCTTTCATGCATATATAAGCTTCACAGGAATGGGAACTCTTTTCGATTAGTTTTGATGCCAATAATATACAGGGCATTGTAAGAGGTAGGCCTACATACAGAGACATATACAACGAATGACGGCATTGGTTCTCTCTGCAACCTGCTTGGTTCTACGCATTATCAGCATAATTATGCGATGTATAGATATACCAGCGCATCATACCATGTTCCCGTGTCCTATCCACATGATTGGTTATGACGATATAGGACGATGAATGTTATCAAACATTATACACCCTATTACCCCTCCCCCCTTCCTCTCTGCATACCTGTTAAGATATCAAATGCCAAACTTGACCTATTTTTACTATACTTTCCCAGTCGGACTCGCTCTGACCTTATGCGAGGTCAGCATTTCTGGGCCTGTAGACGGAGAATCTTTAGTCTCTACCGGTAGTACTGTACAACGTGGAGCTAACTCACACTCCCACACACTCCGGTCTATTTTGGCATAGTTCTACGGAAGGAACATCTCACCTCAAGGAGTATTTATGCTCTCTTTTCCGCAGTATTGCTTGTAACTCGATTTCCGTTTGCAAACTTTAAAGCTCTAAAACTAAATGGAGTGTAAACAAAGAAAAAAAATCATCATCATTTCATTACAACTTCCAACAGTGGTTGTGAACCATGGTCGTCACTTATACAATTAACTGTTAAATTATCCTTCATTTCACTCTAATTTCACTAATTTTCTTCGCAGTGCTTGCCTTCACAGGAAATGAGTGAATACAGTCATCTTCAACCATCTTCGTGCTTCTATTATATAGACAATAATTGCGGGAGCTTATAGTGACTGAGTTTATCACAATTTGTACTATTTTGCAAATTTCTTTTCTGATGATAGAATTATCAAAGTGGTAATCATATTTCTGTCAAAAGACAGCTTTTCAGGAAAAACATCGATACAAAGGAGGGCAATCAATTTGCAGTAGATTATCATAATCATGATAAAATCATTTACACTTCCTTTACAAAAGTTTGTTATACCTGACACAGAGCATATTACTCCATTTCGCTCGTGACTTTTCTGACTTTGTCACAGCCACAAAATGCAAAGGAAAAAAAATTCCAGGCACATAAGGAGTATCGAGCAAGTAAAATGAATACCAAAGTACCTCGTCCATTTGGAGAATTATTATGCATACGTTACTAATCATCGGTTACGCTCACCTTAATTATTCTATAGAAGATACAAAGACTGTCAAAGGCATTGAACGTGGGCGAGTTCAAGTTTTGAGGAGCGTTTTAAAGTTCGCCTGATGGGACTTGCCTTGCAGGATAGCAACTATAGACTATCTAAATGTGATTAAAAGGAGAGTATACAAAGAATGCAAATCTCCAGGCATTCCGACAAAGAGCGTGGTGCATAACTCGGTAAAGTGGTCCCGCTTTACATCCAAGTGATGGACCCCATGGAAGACCAGCTGAATATGGGCTATCCAGCCATCTTTTCAGATGGAAAATCAAACAAACAAACAAACAAACAAACTATTATCTGGAATGTTGGTCTATCCTGTTTACACAATATTTCTTAGTTATAAATGAGACTTATATAATGGTAATAATGCTAAAGATATAAGCAGTTCAGACAGTGGAAGGTGAGGTTGAATAAAACTTCTAGGTTGTGCGTCTAAGCGTCTATAATAGCGATGTCTAGAGTAGGTGTGACAGACACAAAAACCTTTTCATCATCCATTTTAGCTTCTCTTTGTACGCAGAGTTTTCGGGGAATTCCTATTTTGGTCTCAACGATATGCCACCTTTTCTTTTTCAAAGCACTCCTTGGAATAAGGGAGAAAAAGTTCGTGCTGAATATTTTCTCAGGCTTAAAAGCCTTCACGGTCCAGGTAACCTTAAAAGATCGAATCAACCTATACGGCCGACGATACAAATCTGAGAAGGACATTGACATCTGGCAGGGCGTAAAATCTCATCAGCTGACTGTCTTCAAGTATTCTCAGTTATACCGTTTTTATTATTTAAAGTCGGTTTTATTTAAAAAAAAACAATAAAATCAGACGAAAGAAGCGATAATTTTTTAATCCGCCTTACACTATTAAGACAGATATAGAATCCTAAAGTTTGGACAAGTTTTGTGGTCGCGAAAACAAAGGGTCAAAATACGCAAATATCTGATGCGATGACGTTATTAACATGATTACTTAGTAAGAACTCTCCCATTGTTTTGTTCATAAAATTTAATAAACTGCGTTGGAAACTTTAAAATTGTTTTTCTAATTCTATCTTATTTCAAGTTCGAAAACAGCAATATGCTCTTCAACTGATTCTAATTTGAACATTTCATTTCAATTTCAATTTTCTATTTCATCTTTTGATAAACACATACAGACATCACTTTTTTTGGTGACAGAAAATAAGGTGTGTAAAACTATAAGTGAGATGAAAAGAGTGTACAATAATTGTACGTAAAATATTATAGAACATTACGATATATTATACATTGTCATAAAACTGAAGTGATCAGAGGTAGGTAGACAATACACAAAATTCGAGGGACCCACTAAAACATAGTGTAAAATTGCAATTTAAATCGCCCATGTTCAGTTTTCAATGATCAAGCATAGGAGCTGACAGATAATCTCATTTTGTCGTCTGTGTAGCCTTTATACCGTATCACGCAGCTTCATAAAATTAACAGAAAAGGACAACTTCCTCTGACAGTCTTTTGGAATGAACTTTGACGCAAGTTACACAACGACATAATATTTCCTCTATAATCTACATTGTGTATGCTTTGATGACATCCCATTTCCAGCAGACACTACTCTCCATACGACCATGAAGAGATTCTTCATGCTAGAATAAATGTCTGCCCAACTGTGGGTGGGTTTTGGGTTTTACAGTTTGGAAAGTTTACCGATCAATAAGTTTTACGCGCGCTCTGAACACACGTGATTGAGAGCTCTTTTGTTTAAATTTTCTCAAGCTTGAACGCGAACTTTGTATAGAATTAAATTAAGCTCCTCTTTCGCCTTTTTATACCATTTGCAAGTACTTCTACATTGTATGCCCCTCAGAACCACTATCCTAAAATCAAAAATTCCAAGTGATGCTACTAACGTCTGTATAAACATTGTTACCTATGTAGAAAGGGTTAATACAAGTATCGTGTTTTGTCTTCCACAGTGACATCAATATCGTAATGTAAAGTATACTATATGTTGGAATTGGCGATCTTTGTCATTTCTCGGTATAACAATAGAATAATTTCTGACATGACTATAACCCACATTCAAAAACAAAACTTTGATGTATACGTTATACATCAAAAAGCGTTGGAGTATGTCATCAACGTTAAGATGTCTCATTTCGTGTATATAATTATACTGTCATGTTACTTTTGTGCACAATACGACAGCATTATACCTCGATGTCCTTAGTATAGGCCTACAACAATAACGTATGAGAATAAACCCAATTATCTCATCTTCATAAAAGGTCATTTAAATTAATTCTTTAATGAAATCCGGTTAAGGATCATAAAACGATATTTTGAGTACAATGGTCATATATAAAAACCTTTTATGCATAAAAGTGCACATTTCACTCCTGTTAGAAAACACATTATCCTAATACCTTGATGCTCATTATATTGCACGATGTCTATTCTGGTTATCCCATTATTAATGATTACATTAATTGTTAGCAATTTTACAATACTTTATTCATCTTTGGCATGCTGCACCCTAGGAGTCCATACTTTCACATGTGCACGTAAAATCCGTGTTCTTCATTAAGTATGTATGGGTTGACGAAAATGGAATGATTTGAATAAGCTCAAGACTGTTAAGATTGAGAGAAAAAAAAAAGAGTTTCTTAGAGCTATGGATAGTGTGCTTTTTCCTGTAATTCTATATACTTCTTTCCTTCTTCTTTACGATCTGCTCTATAGTATGCTATCTGTACGTTCCTGTGATTGCACGTGTAACATCCAGTTCTCTCTCTCTCCCCCCCCCCCCTCTCTCTCTCTCTCTCTCTCTCTCTTTCTGCTGATTAAAATTCAGCGAAAAAAAAGATAAAAACAAGAACATCCAAACTCCGGACTCTGTTCTCAGAGTTAGTGTTGTGTCACGTATGGTACTCGAAGTATATTACTTCAATTGTACTCTGTTTTTTGCTTTGTTTTTTGTTTTTTGTTTTTGGTTTGTTTGTTGTTTGTTTGTTTTTTTTGTGTTTTTTTTTTGGGGGGGGGGTATTTTGATTAGCTGCAAATGCAAGCTTTTCCATCATAACCATTAATTGAATCAGTGAAAATAAATTAAGTGAAATGTGTTTGCTTGTTCGTGATTACAAATTGGTGGAAATACCCGGAATTGATTTACCATCAGTGGCAAAAATAGTTTCAAATATGCTGTACTTTTAACCGAAAAGAAAAACTATTTCTTCATGTCAATTTTAGTTTTCCTATAATTGTTTATTATCATTAATATTGTTATTATTATCATTATTGTTATTATTGTTGTTGTTATTATTATCATTGTAGTTGTTGTTATTATTATTATTATTATTATTATTATTATTATTATTACAATTATTCATTATTATTCATTAATATCATCTATATTACCGGTGTACATGTGCATTGATCACGATCATATCCGTCACTCTGCTTACAATGTGTGGGCTGAGAGAATGCAAGAATAAGGTTAAACCGTTAGCTAGAGGCAATGCCTGTGTGTGACGTCATAACGTAACATGACTGTCATGTGCAACAGCCAAAGTGTTAGTGATAGTCGTGTCATCACATGACATCATTTCCCCAGGTAAACACAAACTTGTCATGCTCACAAGACTCATAAAGAGTAACATTACATACTCCACTGCAAGCCAGGTTGACTATTAATATAAAGATACAAATAAATGAATGAACGTATATGATGAATTGAAAGCATAACTGTATCATTGCGTGTGCTCGTCTATACACTGTACCTTCTGTTTGTCTCTTCAGTTTCTCTTTTTCATTCTCTTTCTCTTTCGTTATCTATATGTATTTATGTAATATAGGATATATAGAATATGTTATAAAAATATATATGTATATATATATATATATATCACAAATATATATATATATATATATATACATTTAATTATTGTGATAATGTGATATTACGATAATGTGTATATTCATATATATCACATTATCACATATATATCACAAAGCTGGATACCATGGAGCTACGTAGTTCTTATGATAATACATATGTATATCCTTGTGTTTATATTACATGAAGGGGAGATCAATATGCATATCCTTTATACTTGGTATTTTGGATGATAAACTTGTATACAATAGCATGTATAGGTTTGAAAAATTAGGCCCTATTTTGATGTGCACCGATGACACGACATGTGCACCTGCATGACTTTATGTTATGTCAATTGTCGTTTGCTTCAATAGTCATGATTTTCCAAGTAACTCATTTTCATTTTGATCCAGACATGATGAGTTTCCAAATGTTTAGTGGCATAGCCATAATCATCAGTTACAGGCCCACATTAACCTGTATACCAGTTTTCAGTTACTAACATATAAAGTATAAAATATTTGTGAATATCACACAGCTCATAAAAATATGCATGAATGATATTTATTCATCCATATTTCTCAACCCTGGTTCCTATATAGATGAATAAGGGAATAAAATAATTAAAGGAAATCACAATCTGTATAAGTAACTAAATATCCATACACACAATATTAATTCATTTATCCATTAATCTATTTTCCATCCCTGCAGGATGAAATTAATAAAACAAAATAAATAGATAAATAAATCTCCAACAGAGACAGAAATATGAAATTTTACAGAAAATGAGAGCATAATAAATTATATCAAAAGTCTAATGTACAATAAACGTAATTTATAAGTTTACCATCAATATGGAAGGTATAATAATACACTACATATGCGCATAACTGTGATGCAGGAAATTAGTTGTATATACTGAGTCATTACATCTCACATTAAAATTGCTTATATATTTTATTCATCACATCAGAGACGAAGTACATATCATAATGGCCGTATGATAATAATTATAATATTCGCATTTTTTGAAAGAGTTTCCTCCGTGACCTTGCCAGTACGGAATGAGGAGAAAAATATTATACGGAAAAAAAAAAAGAAATCAAATTTGCAGCTGCCAACATGTAACCATGTAGAAGTCAGAAGCGTTGTAATTTGCACAATATATTACGTGACCTTTTTGCATGTCATCGTTTGAAGATCAGTTTGGTATTGTTCTTCTTCTTCAGGACGTGTAAGAAATTTATGTACTGACAACATAGGATACTGTCCGTGTGACCTCGATTTCGAACTAACTTATCACTCGTGTTCGTCACAATCATGGTCGACGCGAGGGAACTGCTCAAACTCTACCGTACGTGCGAGTTTCTGCCAAGAATATTATACTGTATGTAGGGACCTGTAATCATTTGTGAAAGGTCTGTCATATAAACCAGCGCATATAATACATCCCCAGCCCTTCCCCTCAACTTTTGACACGGCTGACCAAATACCGCGTCGTGTAGAAAGATCATGCGGTGAGAAGAAAATTAGGTCGAGTGTAGTCTGTATTTACAGCCCTCGAATGCTTGTTATATCAAAGGGATTGTCATAATTTGATACGATGTAGGCCCTATGTTTTATTCTTGGGAAGTGGGAGGGGAGGGGAAGCCATGGTTATAAATTCCCGTCAAAGTTGATAACCTGTGGTCATTTTAGAAAACAATACCAAGATTACACCATTAATAGAATAGAATAGAATCCGCGTAATGTATTTGGAACACCAACCTCAGTACTAGCGCTACCATAATACACCGCCGCCCCCGACAAGCATGGAGCGATAATGATTTTATATCTAACGCTGACCGCATTTCTGATCACGCTCCGATTACGACTGGAGCCCTCTGTAACATCTTGACCACTGGGAAAGCGACCCGGCCTACTTCCCGTCTCAAGTATACCATTCCGGACCACGATGTTCCGGCTTCCCATTGCATGTGTACAGAGTATGCTGGAGCAGGGAGATGACTCTTCCATGGCTGAAATAAGTTGAAACATCGGATTTTTCCATTTTTCAATAAAGTTCCAAGCTGTATCAAAGAGCATGCATGGTTAAGATTTATCACTGTAACAAGATATCGACTCGATTGGCTAGTCAATTGAGTCGAGCGTATCACATCGTAGTGTGAGCTATGACAACAAAGGAAACTCGCAACAGCAGAGCAAGTTCCCCCACCCCCTTTCTTGAGGATACTGTCTGCTGTTTCATGATGCATAGTGTTTCAAATTTGTCTTCTCCTCCATTACGAATAGTCTCCTTTTATTTTATTTTTTACGGGTGAGGGAGTAATTTAATTGGATATTTCTCACAGCAATTCCATCGATTATTGTCTAGAGGGTTCTGTAGCATGCAGGAGGAAATACTTAGTAGGTATGGCGGACGATTTTCTCGGGAAACTGTTCGGAGGGACAGACTAACCTACGAATGTCGTGGCGCTCGTCTGGGAGAAGTTCACCGGCGGGTTACGCTCGGCATAATCAGGCCGCTTTCCAGTTCACCGCTCGGTCACGTTGGTCATCTTACGTGACTGGCCGTGCGTGTGTATGTGTAAGTGTGTATGTGTGTGTTTGTCGCGTTAGTGCATGTGTGTGTGTGTGTGTGTGCCAAGGGGTACGCTACGTCCAAGCCGTCTCGTCAATCAAGACGCCCCCAGTCGGCTGGCTCAGTCAGCGCTCCAGCTGCAGTAGCCCTCTTCCATAGTAGTAGGGGCCTCACAAACGTGAGACGGCATGCATAAAGCCCTGTGGTCTGGGAACGTGAGCGAATGAGTAAGCACGGGAACTTTGATATTGACGCACCTCCTCTCTTTACCTTCCTTTTGTCTCCCATGACCTCTCAACCTTTTCCTTGTTCTCTCTCTCTTTCATTCTCTGTTACCATTCTACAACCATCATGTCAGGCCTAATTTCGTTTCCCTCCATTGATCAATGAGGTCATAATTCTTTACATCGTATAAATCTCAGCTGCTGAATATTTTTGAGAGCTCACTGGGTTCTCTCTCCCTTTCTCTCTCTCTCTCTCTCTCTCTCTCTCTCTCTCTACCCTATCTCTCTTCCCTTCTATTCTCTGTCTTTATTCAAATATACTGTATTCTATCATAACATGTATTATATTATATCATTATAAAGTACATAATCATCATAAAATGCAAAATTTAATAGGCTGGAAAGTATTGCGTAAGTGGTAACTCAGCTGTATGGACTGTCTGTTTCGACGAAATGGTTAGCAACACTTTCCCGCCTTAGCTTTTGTACTACATATATATATATATATATATATATATATATATATATATATATATATATATATATTTATTTATTTATTTATTTATTTATTTATTTATCTATCTATTTATTTATTTATACATAATCGAGACAATAATGGGGACAGAAGATGTTGCAGGATGCCGGCTGGTGGAAGCTCTCGACCTTCGGTCAAGACAACCCAAGAAACACACACACGTCTCCTTAGCAGGTAACTACATTATCAAGTTTAGTTATGATATGTGTTTAATATATTTTATTGTATGATATGCCTGTATGTAATATATACCCATTATTATATATCTATTTACAGTTATACATTGTTAAATGTTTTGCAATTGCTAAATATGTTGCCAAGTATGCTCTGAAGCTGTTAACTCATGCTGAAATTGTATTCAATGTTAATATGTTCATTACTCCATAATATGATCTGTTATGCTCAAAAACATCTATTTCATTTCATAAACAGACAATCAAGCTGATGAAGAAGACCGAAGGTCGAAAGCTTCCCACCAGCCGGCATCCTGCAATATCTTCTGTCCTCATTACTCTGTATTGTCTCGATATTCTTCCTAAGATTACAGAGGCTTATTATACGGTACGAGTATCAGCATCATCGCACTATATATATATATATATATATATATATATATATATATATATATATATATATCAGCTCCTATGAAGTTCGAACACTTTTAGCCAACTCAACATATTATGGGCCCTACGTAAGAAGACTACACCAGTTTGGTCGCAAAAGCAAATTTATTTCTCTGAGTGTCCTGATTCTTGAGGGTTCAAGTTTCAAACTCGACCAGAAAAGAGGGACACCTAAAGAGCAGACTGAAGAGGAATATGTTATCTTTTTTTGAAATTCATATGCGACACATGTATGTTCTTCTATTTCTGTATCTCGATCCACCTCCCATATCGTTCAGTGAACTTTATCAGTCCCTGCGATACACTTAAAGATAATGATGATGATATTGATGGTGGTAATGGGTTGTTATAGACAATGTATTCTTATTTTCGCCTATGGTGTTGTATGACAAGCGCTTTCTAGTCAGCATTCACGTTAATTTTCTTAATGCAACTTACTGCTCAGCAACGAACCATTATTGCTCCCTTTTCATGTAGTGAAAATCATAATATCAAGTTACAAATCGCCACATAGACGTACGCCCGGAGAGATGAGATCGAATTACACTCAGAACAAATTGGCGGGAGTTAGTATACTAGTACTTTGCCACTACATTGTATTGTATCAGACGTTATGCTGAACTTGGTAATGTCATACCTAGTACACCAAACTCTTCATTTACTAATGATTTATGGGCACGTACCATTCATGGGCTACAGGTATCGAGTGTTTCGAGTTCAACTTTGCCCCGTCTGGAATGCAGCTGCAGCTCAAGCCTTGGGCAGGGAGACGCGGTGGGGCAAAGTTCACCGGTGATGGCGCTCTCCTCATTATCTTTACCAAGAATTTGGCGCAACCTCCTTTACAAGGCTGGAGGGAGATGGAAAAGCCCATTCTCAGATTGTTGTGATAAACTCGCTTTTCAACGACTTTAGCCGACATTGTCAATTGAAGATTGTCCTTTATGGAAAACATCTTAGCGGTTTGAGAATGATGCATGTCGACTGAAAACGGTTAACAAAATACTTGTTGGAATCTCGTGCCATGTAAGGAGTGGCAGGCCAATTCTACGTCACCATTTCAAGTAACCGTCCGTATAGACGCTGTAATGTCGATTGTACAAATGCAACTGTCCTACATTTTGTATGGCCATGGACCCTATATACCATGGACCCTACCACAAAAGGGTCCATGGTATGACAAATTGCTGGAGTGGAAAGCACTACGACTATCCTGTATCTCAGTGTAACTTTGCTTTGCACTTGCCTATCTCTTCTGGAAAGTATGATAAACTTGATGGCATATGATAATGAAACAAAACTTTCGTCTTTTCATTTCATTTTTTTGGGGGGGGGGATTCTAAGCATTCTATTTCTCCTTCCTCCCTTCAAATGCACTTTCCATGAACTATTCGATTCAAGGATATAATCACAACATAGATTAACGTAGAATTCTTTGAACCTCTGATGTAAAATCGCTACAGACGTATCACAGATCGACATCACGTTACACCAATTCGAAGTACATTTTTTAAATAAACAGTCATTTTTCTTCACTGCTATGTATGCGTTACTTTCATTACTTCAAATAAAATCAGTGGGAATTTAGCCCCTGATCGAAGGCATTTTCGAGAATCATTTTTACATAAAATGGACAGGTCGTTATCTATTCCTTCCTTCAAGGACCCTGGATACAAAGACCACCTAGGGTTTCGATGACGTTTATCAGGCCTGCAGTGTCAACGAATTTAAGCAAAAACCCGTAGCTGGCGCTATTTCGTTATCTACGATGCCTGATCACGTTTGTACGCACGACTTGTAATAGATGACCGATAAACGGTGTCGCAGTGTAAATAAAACGTGCGTTTAGAGAAGCGTCTCGGTCAAACTATATGTGGAATTTGGGGTTAATGAACTTGTGAAAGTCTGAATACATTCCAGTTGAATCGTTCGTTTATGACAGATTTAAAGATGAATGGTAGCACATGTACTTTCCCCACAATTTTATTTGTTATGATTGTTATTTTGTATGTGTATTTGTTTACAGGGCCCTCTGGAAAACAGTACTTGATTACTGACGGGGCCGCCCTGTATAAATAAAACGAAATAAATAAATGAATAAATAAATACATAAATAACAAATAAACAAATAAATAAATAAAAATAAACAAACAAATAAATAAATAATTAATAAATACAAATAAATGAATAAAACTATCAATAAAAACAAAATTCGCTCTCTTGAAATTAAAAACTCAAAGTCATTCTATTGTCTCTCTTTTTTTTAAATCAGAATTTGCTTTCAAGTCACCAGAACAGTACATACACTAATATAATATACAACTGAAAGAACAAGCATTACACAGCTATTAAATCACTCATATTCAACGATTATACAGTAGAATCAATATTGTGCAAAATTAGACGAATGTGCAGTGGCGTGCACCTACGTATATAAATCTTTCTATGAGAAAATACACTAAAATCAAGGTACGTGCGAGCATCACATCTTCGAGAACTGTAATATTCCCTCCTAATACAAGTTTGTCTTTTTTTGACAAAGAACGCAAGGAAAGTGAGCTGTAAGGTGATTACAACCGATACGAAACCAAGAGACATGCAGAACGAAAGTTAAAGTGGAGAAAGGAGAAAAGTAAAGTAAGGACATGAAAGGAGAAGCTGAAATTAAAAAACAAAAATCAAATTTCATTTACTACGTGATGTCAAAGTAGACCCAGGCCTAAATATATTCTTTGACTGGTTGAATGCGTTACAAGACGGAGGAGCGTACTGTGATGAACCACGCTCTAAAAGCAAAGTGACATTTTCTAGAATTTGACGTAATTATAGACAGATTCACCAACATATTCAAATTTTATGGTTCTTCTTGACAACATGAAAGCTTGCCCGAGGTTTGTCCGATGTGGCTACAACAGCTAATACATGCAAGCTAGATTTAAAGTATTGAACAGTGTTTTTTTTTTTTTTTTTTTGTAAATGCTATAATAGAGTAGCTCAATTACCACGCTAGGACGGAATAAACATTAATAAATTTGAATATGTTAATAAACCGGTCTGTACCTTGAAACTGTGTCTTGAAACCCTCGAAACTCCCCACTCCACACAATGATAAAAAGATGTTTACTTGAAATGTTCCAAAATGCTGACGCTGTGCGAAAGAAGGATTGCACACATTCCACATGTCACGTCGCCTAGCAACCAGTAAACCGCAGTTTGCAGTAGAAGATGTCTCCGCAGCAGAGTGTGTGCATGAATAAATTCTACAGAACACAAATTCGTCATACCGCTTAAAGTCAAGTATAAAAAAAACAAAAAACGCAGAACTGATGACGTTCCCTGTATGGATGGTTGACATCTGAGGTCACTAAGGAATCCAGAAAATATCTGAACAGATCAAGAACAAAGGAGAAAGAAAAACGAAGAGATAACTTGGTTAGCAGATAGAAAGAGAGAGAAACAGAAGAAGGGGGACGGAGAGGAAAATATAAATAGCAGTATATCAGAAGAAGAGAAGTATATGGGAAGGAGAGAAAGAAAGTAAAATAACAGAAGACAAGAGAAAAAGAAGAGAGAGAGGGGGGGAGGATAGATATGGAATTCAAGGAAAAAGAGCAAACAGGAGAGCAAGAACACAAGAAAATGAAGGAAAGAAGAAGAATATATAGATAACTTGGTTAGCACATGAAGTTGTTATGTAAGGCCTTTCAAGAGAGTAAAGTGTTTATATTATGGTTTGTGAAGGAGGGGGTGAGATGCAGTGTGAGAAGGAAGGGTCAGAGGGATGATGGTGGGGGGATCTTCGCAGCGGGGGATGATTGGGAGGTGCGGGTGGATGAGGGAAACCGTACAGTGCCAGAGGAGGTGGTAGTAACTGCCCTTCGGCCGGACATGGTGCTGGTGGCTAGGTCTGTGCACAGGTTAGCAATGGTGGAACTGACTGTGCCATGGGAGACAAGGATGGATGAGGCAAGGGAAAGAAAGCTGGATAGGTATGCTGAGTTGAGGGAGGAGTGTGAGAAAAGGGGTGGAGAGCGGAGGTGCATACTGTGGAGGTGGGGTGCAGGGGATATGCTGGACGATCGGTAAGGAGGTGGGTCAGAGGAATGGGAATAGGTGGTAGGGACGGGGAAAGGTGGATCAGGAGAATTTGTGGGGCAGCAGAGACAGGATCTGCATGGATAGTAGGGAAGGCCTGGGGGGTGGTGGGAATAGGGGGGTGTAGAGAGAGTGTGTCTGGAGTGAGGAGAGGTGATTGATGCCAAGCGTTTTCCTTTTTTTTTGTCTTGTTTTGTGATGTTTTGCTTTGTTTTGTTTTGTTTTGTTTTGCTCTTCTTTGAAATGCCATGGGGGTGCTGTCAAGGGGATCCTAACGCAGCACCGGCCAGCCAGGGGGAGGTGTACAGCACTTAAATGGCCGAAACACTGGTGATCCCTGGTGTGCTGCTGACGACCCATGGCATTTGCGGAGTTAACATCTTTCCGTTTATTATCTTCCTGGCTTCATTCTATCTGGTGGCTTTTGGTGGCAATTTTCGTGGAAATGCGTCTCAACTTGAAGTAACCTGATGTTGGGTTGGCATCTATTGACATTATCAGTTCTAGTTGCCGTTCAGAATTTCTCATTGGAAACCAAAAAGTTTCTCGCGAATCTTTCAGTGTTGTTTTGGGGTTTTTAGTATGAATTAGTTGTCTAATATTTCGGCTGTAAATTAACTCATTGATGTAATTAACGCACTAAACTCTGGGAAATCAAATGGTTAAAATCAACATTTTAAATGTTAAACGTTTTAAATGTTTAAATCACACTCCTCAAAACTTTACATTTCCATATGTTTGATTTACCATTTCATTTTTTAAGGTAAAGAATGAAATGGTAAAGCTAACATTTTGAGTGTTAGATTCAACATTTACAAAAGGTTCGGGGAGTAACAACAGTAACATCTAAAATGTTGGATTAGTGTTCAAGTTTAAATGTATTACGTTTTACCGCATTAAAATAATAATATACAAACGTACATCTCACTTTCTTTAGTGATGGAAATAATGCATGTAAATCTGTACAGTGTAAACAACAATAATTGAAACCTTACAGTATAACGATACATTGAAATGGGTGCTGGGTATACTTGAAAGTGAAATATCAATATGCACTGTGTGAAAAACGGAGGAACCCACTGAAAAGACATGCTTGCTAAGTGTAAGCCCCTCTTGAAAAAAAAAAATCATCTTTTTCTTTTTTTTACGGTGTATCCATGATTAGATTGACGGAACTACTTTCAAGAGCAGAACCTTGGAGCACTCTCATGTCATGAACTCGCAAAGAAGATGTACCATATATCAAGGAGCTTCCAATTGAAGCTCCTTGCATTGTATAGAGTTTGGTCCATGGATATACGACCTTTGTACCCAGGGAGGTTTCGTCAACTAACAGGTCAACCAGACTCCTCTATCCTTGCTGAATAAAGGGGGCGAATTTAAAGCTTAGACTAACAAGATACTACATGATACATGAAGACTTCAAAACTATGTGCTTTTATCATTACACACCTTTAAAATATCTGAAGTTGCCAATTCCTACAAACCAAAGAAAAAGAACAAACAAACAAATACCGTTATCCTCGAATGCATTGCCATGAGATACCGCAATACAATCTCTTGGATGCTTGCATCTCGATGTAACGTGCTGGATGGCAGCACAAGCATGGTATGACTGATTTTTTTTTCACTGCAATTCACCCCCAAATTGGCACTTTGGCAATGAATCGATCATTTATTCAGACAAAAATAGCTTCACTCCGGATGAAATCACTTACCTTCACCTGGAACAGCGATTATTTCGTGTCCTTGCCAGGCCAGTTCAGTAAACGAGAAGTTGTTCGCGTGATGTGCTTCGGCAGAAACCCTTCCTATTCCCACCCCGAACCGTTTCAGCGCGGTGACGGCGTTAGTCCAGTAGACGTACCCATCTTGATAGGCCAGTCCGTTGATCACGAGTTCGTACTTCCGGACGAGGACGCGTCGGTGTTTTCCGTTCAGGCCAATGACACCAATCGTGGAGTTCTGTTTGGACGAGGCGTAGAAGATGCGCTGGCCTGGATACCGAAAACAACAAGAAGAATGACAATTTTCAACACTAACTATACGCCGACACAATGTCAGGATCTCGCGCTGTTGACAGCTCTGTCAATTCTGTGCATATATCATAAATATATATATATATATATATATATATATATATAATTTCTTAAAGCTAGTTTTGTCAATTGATCAATTATTGAAGTTTAAATGAATTTATCCATGCGAATTAGCTCATAATTCAACAACAATATGTCCTTGTGGTCACTATTACCTCTAGATGACCATACTCGCTGCATAGACATAATTATAATCTCAATGAAATGAACGACTTGACCACAATTATAAGGTCTGACACGCTACACAAGACGAAAACAAAACCAAATAGGATCACAATACAATATTATCTGAAGCACGGCTTTATTATACTAGTGGGCCCCCTATAACTAAATTTAACTTGACCTTTAAAAACTGATATCAGTACAGTTCACTACCATATAACCAACACGGTTATATCGATAACGAACACGTTTATATCGAAATTCCGGTTATAACTACAACGAAGTAAAAATTCAGGCCCAACATTATCCGCTCTTTGTATTTTATTGTTTATTTGTTCGGTTGTGATGAATCTTCGACTTAAGGAATGAAAACCGCCGGTCTCGAGGACTACGTTACAATGGGAGTCGACAGTATGTATAGCTATAATTACTGATAAATCTTGAAAAGCATTGCCGGTATGTTTTACGTAATAATGGTAACATGAATCTATCACCCTTGAAAACTGAGGAACTGAGGTTTAAAAATAGGACTTTATATAATTTTATGCCAACTCTGTCATCGTTGGGCTGAGCCTGAAGCAGAATGCTATAGGAACATACTGTGTGGGTCTGGACTTAATAATTATGGCGTTTTTCTATGCACATCACATTTTCACTTGGCAGTCCAAGGGGGGGGGGGGGGAATAAACCTCTAACCCCCCTGGATCTGCCACTGATATTCTCCGCCTTACCGTGTGCATCCCAGGCGATCACGAGATCGCCTAGCTTCTGTTCCCTGAGCAGCGTATTCTGTTCACTTCCGTCCAAATTCATCCGTATGATCTCACCAGAGTAGGTCGACGCCAGAAGGAACTGGGTCCTAGATCGCGTGAATGAATTTTATTCGGAACGAATCATTGGTCAAACGTGAATATGAAAATTTCATACTATCATCTTTATCTGGAGGAAGATAAACGGACTTTAAAGAATGCCAAAAGACATCGAACTACGCAAATCACATTATTTCAAAGCAGTTAAACACTGAATGATTATGAACAGAAAATTTTTTACGTTTCAAGTTATCGGCACCAGCTGATGTTATAACAATGACTTCAAAGCCCAAACTTCATTGGTTGTCGCCTTTTTTTACCTTTTTCCCCTTTGAAATAGCCGTAAGGTATAATGAGAAAAACATACACAAAAAGTACATGAAGTGCCTAGTAGATAGAAATCTTAAAACATCACGTTATTTCTTTTTTGGAGGTCTATTTGGCAATACTCCATCAAGTCTCCCACTGCATTATAAACATTGGATGGTTAGACACAATGAATCCAACATACAGAAACAGTGGTCTCGCAATGGTCATTGTACACACTAAGAAATCAGGGTTCAATTTGGGGTTGAATTTGACCCAATGCACCCTTGCGTGGACTAGGGTTGAATACTTAACTTCTATGGGTGCTATTTACTCCGAATGGGGTTCACCTTTGAGAAAGTTTAATTTTTGAACGTCTCCAAATAGAAGAGTTAGTCTGCTACAAAAACCTAGATCGTAGTGTTGCGTTCAAACATGTTATGTTTTGTAATGCAGTATCAGTAGTGATTTGAATTGTGGATGATGTTCATCTTTAAGATTGCAAATCAATCAATATAAAGATGTTTGTTGGTGTTTGATAAAATGAAATAGCATTTTTTGTTCGTGCCAGTTTCATAAACAGTACGTGAGCAAAGACTAACATGCCAATCCCGGAAATTAACCAATCACTCACATCAGAGAAGACGATCGAGGCATACAGCGAGCTAGCTATACTGTACAGTATGTGTATACGTGTCACAAAGCAAAGCGTCGCGACACTTCACTTTCATTTCGTTCTAGAACTCCCGTGCAATTGCATTGAAGCGGGGCTTTTTCGTTGCAAGACTTGCTGATTTATACAAGACTAAGGTGAGTAAATGATCACTTTGTAAATCATGACATATTTGGGTTGCTTCTGTACGGCTAGATCCTTCAATTCTTCGGTAATAGGCCTAATTTCAATCGTTTGTCGTGCCGTTCTTTGTTACCACGTTCACGCGTGTATTAATACACTGTATGCAAAATCATATGACCTATAAATGGGAAGTAATACGGGCCTCTTTACGGTTACTACTGCTTGCTACTGCCATTTAGCAGAGTTACCAAGTCTCACGCATTCTGAGTGAGACTATCGACAAGAAATAAGGCAAAACAGTTTGCATTGTTTAATTTAATGGTAGTTTAACGTATAGTGATTTGTGATACTGTTTCGTCTTCTATTGCATGTGCTTATATGAGACAGTCTACAGAGTCAGTAGGCTATTAACTGCTGCGACCTGCCCGAACTCGAAGCGTTCAGGCTCCCACAGTGTACAACTGTGTATGGGACTAAGACTCGATCGCGCCCTGTCACTAGTCATATCTGCATGCCCCTGATACAGTCTGCATGATAAGCTGTGTGAGAGTCGCGGTCGGCGGTGACACACATGATACGGATACCGGTGATTGAAACACTGAATGAGAGAATGTGCATTAAACTGTACTAAGGCAGAGGAGGTACAGCTAGTAATCATCAGTGCGAAAGAAATTCCTTCTTACTTGGGTTTGGTTGCACAGTGCCGCAGTCAGTACCAAGTACCACAGTAGTGCAGACTGAGTACAGTAAAATCCTATACTGGTATAATAAAGTTTCTTGTACGGTATATAGTGGCCGACTAGCTAGACTAAAAGGTTTAGCTGTGTCAGTGTGGCAAGGGTGTGAAGCTGATGATACCGGTACTGATTATCAAAAAAAAAAAAGAAAAAAAAAGAGATATTTCAAGTAGATCTACAGTACATGTATAAACTTAATGGCCAAAACTTTATATCTATGGACATGGTGAACAACAGTCGATCATAATTATACTGATTTCGAAGTGAAAATACAAGTTGCCAGCAGCGTTGTACGTCATGTAGCAGACTAGTACATTGTATTAAGTGTGAGCAATCTATATAATAGCCTATTGACATCACCATGCGCTGTGCAGACATCATTCATCTACATATTAAACTGGTGGGTGGTGGTAAATTTGAGGTTACAATTGGTACCCGTACCGGTACAACAAATGTACGTTACTCAGACCCTTATGCTTTGTATCGCATTGATGTCACTGTTACCTGCAGATTTGTTATAGGGCCTACTGCACATGAACAGTTCAATATAAATTCAAATTTCTGTGTTACCATTGCAAGTTTCTTTCTTTTTCCCCTTTCTTTCTTTCTTTCTTCAGGTCAAAGGTGTTTGAAGCATCCTTGTCCTTACAGCAAATGAAGGATGTTGTTTGTATGGACTATGCTGCGCTGAACTGCATCCTACTCCCTGGGAGTATTCTCGGTATGAAACCTGATGTCAAAGCTTCTTCTCTACTTGTGACACCAAGGCAAAGGTGAGTTTTCTCTGCAGGCCAGGAAAATGCACTTTTGCTCCCTTTGATATAAAAACTGTTTTCTTATGAATGTTGCAAATGCAGCATTAATTATCTGTAAGAGTTGCAAAGATCGAATGGTTAATCTTGTAAGATTAATTGCAGTATGCCATGCAGAGTCTTTGTATCATGCACTGTTGGCGGAAGGTTTTCAAAAGTGGGGGGGGGGCACTTCCTAGTTTCATGAGCTAACAAGCAAAAAAAAAAAAGGCCTTGAATGCAACTTCTGGTGACACTTCCAGGTTTCAGCTTACAAGCAAAAAAACAAAACAAAACAAAACAAAAAAGTATTCAGCGCAAAAACAGATCCTTATGGTGCTCACACTTCCAGGTTTTTATCTACATGTATTTCTTTCTAGTGCCACTCACACACTTTCGGGTAAAGAAAGTTGGGGGGGGGGGGGGGATGGGGACCCGAAGTGGGGACAATTATAATGTTTTCCTTTGTATTGTGCCGAAAAATTAGGGGCCCGAGTCCCCCTGGTTCCTGAGGCCACGTATATAGCATCCAATTCTTTCTTGCACAGCTCTACATTACTGTTGTTTTTTAGTTGGATTATCAAAGATGACATACCATGTATTCGGTTTACTTTTGTACATGTGGTTAATAGATTTAATGCAGGAATCGCAACACTACAACGCCAAGGAAGAAAGAAACCTTGCCAACATTTCGCAAAGTCCGGAAAAGTCTGCTGCCATATGTCGCTGCCACCTAACCTGCAACTGACCTGTACTGGATCTGCCAAAGAACAATACTGTGAGTTGATCATGAGACTGCTGTGTCTCATTTTTTTTTTTTGCATTGTATGTTCAGATGTATTATTTATGGAACTCTTTAATGCATCAGTCTTTATACATACACACAGTGCACTCCTGTTCTGATAAATAACGTTACAACAAAATTGAAATTGAGGCCATAATGTTATTGGCTCTACATTTGTTGCTTTATTGTTTACTTGTTTGGTTGCAACAAAACTTTGATAAAACGAAAGAAAACTGTAGGCCCTGAGGACCTCATTATAACAGGAGTCCAGTGTATACTGGGCCAAATACGCTGTACCGAATTGCTGATGCAGTCACTGCATCAACATAAAAGGAGGATGATCCTGGACAAGACGTTTGTCCCAGTACTAGTATACGACTGGACTGGTCATCTCTCTTCTCTCAATCAACAGTTGTTCCCAGTTCAAGGTTAATCTGCATTTTTGCATTGAATGTGAAAACTCGGTACATGATCAGTATGACCTTTTTCATGGAGAGGGTTGATGGCCCTCACAAGTAATTTTGACTTCACCTGTTCTTCATTGGCATATATTTCATCCAGATGGCAGAGCATTTTCAAACTTTCAGTGTAGAGTGTATGGTCTATCAAAGTTCTAGAATTACATTGTACATGTAGTATAGCAATGTTTTGAGATTGTTACCCTACAATCAAATTTAAGCTTAAGAGGGTGTGTAGAGTGTGTTGTACTTGTGATTTGTCAGGAAAGTGCAACCCATAGAAATGTTCAATTTGGTGTTTTCCTTCCTCCCAGAAATTAATCTTCTCAATAAATGTATGATATATTGTACATTTTTGCATCACTATACAGAGGAGAGTGTAACACTTTTGTTGTTGTTGTTGTTTTCCCCCAGGTATTCTGCATGACTGAGGCACCTTCTTCAGCTGTCTTCGTGGAATGAATCGCTACAACTTCACTCAGTTCTACAGATGCATCCATGATGAAACCTTTGTCCAGGGCAATCAACTACAGTCTGAAACAGTCTTTATAAAATCAGTGTAGTATACTGGCAGGTAATATTGTATTGTGAAGAACACTTCATCAAATGATTTTAAAGAAATCACTGTAGAGTTACAACCCTGTGGCTACTTGTATCGTGATGAGTTAATACTTGTATCTGCTTTGCATTGTGTATCATCCTCTGCCTAAATGACTAAAACACTAAAAAAATGTATTGTTTTGTATGCTGACACTTTGTACAGTACTATCATCCTCGAGGTTGTTATAGAAATTCTTGGAGCTAGAGAAGTTTGGTTTTCTTGTCATTCTTGCTTATGAATATAAGCTGCATTTTGATGTTTTGGGTGGAAGATGATTTTAGCCTTGAGCCAGCACTGAGAATTACACTGTAGTACAGTGGTATCATTCAAGCTTTCTGTATAAAGCTGGACAATTCCTGTACCTTCCTGTTTTATGCCACTCCTATCCTGCCTATGCTATCCTACTATTATCTCTGAGTGTTCCTTTCTCTTCTATCATATCTCGTACAATGTGATTCTAGTTACAAATGCCATCCCTATATCGATGGAATAGACATATCCCCATACTTTGGGTTAATTGGATGCTGTTAGAGGAAGGAGGGGGGGGGGGGGGTCGGGGGTCCTTTTTCCTTTTTTGCTTGTCACAATTTGCATGTGTGTGTGTATTAGTGGTGTTGATTATTTATTTTATTGCAGTTTCAGCAAACTTGGTATCCTTCTTTTCCTTCTGTTATGTAACAGGTGAGGATACTAACCTTTACAATTATAGTATGTAAACATTAGCCATGTAAAGATGTGTTCACGGAAATCCTACCAATATTTGTGTACTGTGCTTTGATTACTTGTTAATGATCCTTCTTTTTTGAAGGTCTCTAGATATTAATCTTTAATTTATGAAGTATTTTCATTCATTTGCATATACATGTAGCTGGAAAGTATTGTGGCCATTTTGTTTCCTTCTATGCATGTGGAAACTAACCATGAAGGTTTTGTAATGTACATGTTTACCTTTTATTCAGCTGTTGTATTTTTTTACCTGAATTCACTGTGTTGTAACTGCTTGCAAATGCAACATCTGGAATTAACAGCTCTGCTTTCTTTAGATGATAAAAGTGTACTTTTTGCACAACGCACATGGATTGCAAATGTTTCATTTTTTTTTTTTCTGCTGGGAGAGATTTTTATGTTTATTTTTTGTCATAAAGAAATTCTTATAGGGAATTGAAATGATGTAATGATAATATAATGACAGATCTTTGATACATTTTTTTTTCATCAGGGAATATTGTTTTCCCTTATTTACAAAATTTAAATATACATTGTATTCCATTACTATATGAGTATATGTTATGTACATGTATTGTATTTAACTTTCTTAATTGTACATGTATTACATTATAATGCAAAAACTTGATTTGACTTAATTCTTTGTTTTGAATGATGAAAACCTAGCCTATGAAATTAATACATGTGCATTTTTGTGTGAATGCAGAAATGCTTCCATCTTGACAAATGAAAGTGACAAGTTTGTATGTACCAAATGATGAACTGTACTTAGATAATGTACGGAAATGGGGAATTTCTCTTTATTTAATTTTCCTCGTTTTTTATCATCCCAAGACTTTATTAAACAAACATGAAATGTAATCATCTGTGATGCAGATATGTTTTAATTTCTCTGTGCAAAGTGTGTGCCAAATATGAAGTATGAGCAGCATGTACAATGAATTGGTGGTGGCATTGTTAAGGAGTATGTGTTGGCATTGCTAAGGAGTATGTGTTTGATTGAACAACTCTGAACACTGTGCTGTACTTTAAGCTTGAACATCTCCATTATTTCAGCAGGATATATAATATATATAATATATATACATATTGTATGTAATATTGTATATAATATATATATATATATATATATATATATATATATATATGTCTATTTAATACATGCATGTATTCAAAATTGAACCCTCTGCGGTGCATCTACGCTCCCTGGTTTTTATTTTTCCTCCTTAATGGGTTACATATAATATATATATATATATATATATATAAAGTATATGTGTAACCCATTAAGGAGGAAAAATAAAAACCAGGGAGCGTAGATGCACCGCAAAGGGTTCAATTTTGATATCTGAAAAGTTCAAGAATTAACCCTTTTGGGTGGAAGAATGAACCTTTTTACAACCTTGAGGTTGAACAATGTATCCTTCAGAGGTTCAATTTTTAACCTGCCTGGGTGCAAAAAATAAACCTTGAGGTTCAGTTTTGAACTCAGAGGGTTCATTTTTATGATTTTCAATTTTCAATTTTCAATTTTTCAATTTTGAACCCCATAAAAAATAAACCTTGAGGTTCAGTTTTGAATTCAGAGGGTTCATTTTTATGGGGTTCAAAATTGAACCCTAGACAGGGGTTCAAATTTTGAGGGAAAAGGGGTGCTGCTATTGCATCACGCCTAGAGGTTCAATTTTGAACCCTGATTTCTTAGTGTGTAAAGATTTCAATACTTCCCTGCATGCACACCGTTTACCGACTTACCCACTAGTGTTGGACGCGACGATCACGTTTCGGCAGTCCACGTTGATGACGATGTCCGAACGGTTGCCTTTCAGATCCTTCCCCACTACTATGTCCTGACAGGCGGCATAAACCCGTCTTCCAAACTCATCAATGGCCAAGGATGATGGCGCGTAGCCTACGAAGGGATAAAGTTACAGAGGGGAATGAGTTTTCTCAAAATAAGAGATAAAAAACAGAGTATGTGTACCTGACAAGGAAATCTTATTAGTCGTTCTTCTGTACTAAAAATCAAATGTACATGTATTATGATTATTTAATGCAGTTAAAATCAGGGTAACTAGGTAAGGTTATTTCAGAGAAAGCGAGCAATGTTTAGGATGTTGACATTGCGGACGTAATTCCATCGAGCAAATTCAGTGTCTATGAAATACCAGAAACCAATTGCCGCTATTGACTTTTTCATAGCTTGTGTTCAACTATCATCACTCCTTCATCGCTAACACTCGGCCAAGTTGTTCCGAATCAACATAATGCATACACTACTGTATATGGCAAGTCGGAAGGAGAAAGATATCAAATCTATAACTTCGTTACGTAGGAATGTTCCTGAGATCGTTCCTTCTACCCAGTGCCCAGGGAGGTGGCACTTCCCTGTTCTACCCGAGTTTACGTTTCCCATCCCGTTTTACAGTCATTTTTTTTTATCTCGCTGAGTGGGATGCAGATGCACGTTATGCATGACAATTCGGTTGATTCTGGTATTCCGAAGGTTCGTCATTCTGAACAAGCAAAATTCGTTGATCTGAAAACAATCTTTTAAATTCCTTCGGAATAACGAGTTGCAGCCTAACATCTTGGGGTCTGGTCGTAACGAGATAAAATTTGCCCGAGTGAATTTCTTACAATCGCGGGCTTTTGAGATCGGTCCGGGAAACGCCACCAGTTCTGACCGATTCCCCGAGATCCAGCGAAGATCTTCCCAAACAAAGCCGTCGGATCCGAAGTAAAGCCTTTGCTGGACGGAGTCGAATGCTAGCCCCCTGATTGACGAGCCCGTGGTCGATGTGGAATCCATCACCATGGTGTCGTTGGGGTCGAACGATAGCGGTAGACGACTCGTTTTAACGCCCTCATCGTCAGCCACAACGAAGAAAACAGGTGATGGGTGTTTGAGGTCTTCCAACTCACTTCTCCATTTACCTGTTAATGCTGTTGAAAAACAGTAACCGCAGAATAAGAAATGTCATTTTCTCTGCGCCTTTCGCAGAATTTTCAAACTGCCTGTATACAGGTGATATTCATAGGGGGTTTTGCATTATTAGGTTTTTCAGTGGGTCCCCCATCTCCATCCTCTGATTGCTTTATCACTAAAATGTTATTTATTATGATCCTTTTCTGAAATATAATGTACCTCCCTTTTTATTGATTAACTGTGCTGAAATTCTTCAGTTTCACGTACACTGTGCATATGATTATGCTATTGATTATGTTGCGATGGAGAAAAAAAAATGAACTGAACTGAACTTAACCATTACTGTCTTTCTAGTGTTTGGCAGTGTGTACATCTGTGAAGTATTCTGTGAGAAGTTGTAACCAGTTTGAAACGGTTGTAAAGGCCACCAGATGGAATCTGTTTAAAGAATTAGAATATGAAGAGCTTGCTTCCAAAAGGCGCTAAATCATCATTTTTCAATGAATTTAGCGCCTCTTGGAAGCAAGCTCTTCATATTCAGTTGAGGCGATGACGACGCAACAGGTGTTGTACCAACAGACTAATCGAGAAATGAATACTTATAGATACATGACTTACGCAATGAGAGATTGAAGATGCCGTACGGGTTAATACAAAGGGAAGGGAGTTTTGGATTAAAAGCAACAACAGAAACAATAACAACAACATCATCAACATCATCATCAACAACAACAACAACAACACAATGTCGGATATCATTGCAGGTTGTGTTTTATTGAAAAGTTGAATTTAATGTTTCGAACATCACGTATAATCTGTGAAGTTAATGCGTATTGCATGAGTTGGTGGATTTACCATTTTCCAACTTCGATATTGTCTTGTTTATAGGGCCTACAAAGGGCCTATATACCTGCTGTGGAGGTAGAGCGGTTGGACCAATGTGACTTTGGTGTTCCATTTCTCACGTGACAGCCTAGTCTCGGATCGCAGCGGCACTTGAATCCTCGTCGCTTCTCAATACACACCTCATCCTCCGCACAAGATGTTTCCGTACAGTCTGCAGAAAGTCACAATTCGATTTCAAACTAACTTCTCCTCAAAATAAATCAATGAATGAGTTCTTTGACAGATATTAGACGATGTATTTGCATGAATAGTCTTTCATTTGGGCGATCTATGCCCCACTTCATAGACCATAATATTCTTCGAATACGAAATCTCCAATTTCTCATTGTATCCCCCCCCCCCCAAGACAGCAGTGAAGACGCTGAGAGCGCCCTTTAATAAAGACTATCGCTTATAACCAGCTAACATTAAAAAAAAAACCGAGATATTGTCGTAAGTCCCTCTGTTTCTGTGATAACTCATCTTTAGATTGTGGATTATAATAATATTGTGCAACCTCTTGTATTTGTTCTTTTTTTTTCGAGGAAAATAACGGACTCCTTTACATTAGATCCCCAACTTGTCCTTTGGAATAAGAGCGCATAGCATATACACGATGAACTATTAGCATGATCATCACTTTATAGAATATACCACTTTTACCAAATGGTGTTATATTCGATAGCCCACCCTCACTGAACCTTTGCAAAGTGTGATATCTACATCAAACGCAGGTTTCGGATGTACTGTCATCAGCTGCTTGGATCTCTTAAAAGTAACACAATTACCTTATGCAGTGGAGGGGACAACAGTTCTCAAAGTGGGCCTAATTGGCTGACTGTTTTTAAAATTTCACTTTTTAAAGATCAAGATGACAGTTGGAAAGGGTTCGACACAAACATGAAGATTATTGCGACAGCAATACCTCTGAACTTGCAGAAGGCTTTATTGACGCGACGCACCAAAACCATAGGACGTCTCGCGTTCCGACATTGACCGTCGAATATGGCACATGGCGAAAAGGCGGTATCGTTGGCAGCTATGCTGACTGCAAGCACACGGTCGAAGAAGAAGAAGGAGGGAAAAAAAAGGAATCTTAACGTACTTATTCATCACTACATACACTCTATCGGTGCAATGTATTGTCCTTGCACAGATATTCATCGTACCTAAACGGGAATCAATATTACTGATTTGTTATATCATCCCTGCCGCCCTCAACGTTTACATCTTAAAAGTGAAAAGGGAATCTAATTTGATTTTGTGACATCGCGCACAGACTTTACTATCATTTGATGTGATTTGATATTTCTGGATATTGATTGCTTGCGTCGATGCAGTATATCCTTGTTGTTTCAGAAAATTGTTATGTCATGTTAATCAATATTTATACATATTGGCAGGGTATGCGCGTTGTTGTTGTTGTTGTTGTTGTTGTTGTTGTTGTTGTTCTTGTTGTTGTTGTTTCGTTTTGGCTAGTTACTAACGTCAAATTTGGTATCAGACCTATAGCACACAGTAATAACCTCAAAAAACTTTACCAGTATGAACGTGCAGGAAAAAGAGCGAGCAAAATAAGATCCTACTTCCATGAATAGTTATGAAGGTTTTTAGCGTTCGCCTGAATTTTCATTACACGCAGTCGTTAGATTTATCTGGCTTGATTGGTTAATCTGTACAATGATTATTATATTTTTGCATTCTGCAGCTGCGGTAAAACAGTTAGAATGAAGCATGTAAACATGGTTAAAGATATAAATTGACATAGGTATAGACAATTTCGTAACATCGATGACCATTACTGTTAATACATGTAACGATATGTATGTAATCCTTCATAGATTTATATATCTATATGATTATAATATAAATCCCCACAGGAAAAGCGAAATTGTGCGATGGTAATTTCTAAAGGGTACTGATAGCGAAAACAGTCTGATAAATATAACATGAAATATTATGAAATTGGGAAGGTGACATAATTCTGATAATCACATTTTCAGACAGTCCGTTAAAAGAGATACGCAGATTTTGTTTGTTTGTTTCTTTGGTTTGTTCGTTTGTTTGATTGATTGTTTTTGCCTATGAGACAATATTGGCTGATTGTATATCATATAAATACACATAATTGATCAGATACCACATACCAGTATGTAATTATCATGATGGTGACAGCGGAAAATGGAAAATGGAAAAATGAAAATGGAGTTGTATTTTCTGATGAGCATGTTGTATACCCGGACTATTGAAGTTTTTGAAACAATCCTATATTGTCGTTCTATACGACATTTTCATTTCGTGGTACAAAACGCTTTACTATTATATCCAGAGAGTATTGTGAAATCGCTCGAGTAGTATCGGAAAACATTGACAGTTATATTGTATCCGGGGATAAAGACTGATCTTCCAGCTATCCTTCTCTAATCTGCACGTAAGGTCACTTTCATGTCGGAATAATGTTATAAACATGACTCGTCAAATCCCGCGTTATATGCTCGACAAACGTTTTGATCTATGTTTCAAGTTCAAGTTCGAATTTATTCGTTTTTCCACAATAAAATCATACAGACATAAATCTCACTTTCTTGAGTGACAGAAACAATGTATGTAAATTCGTACAAAGAAACCAACAATAATGAGAAAAACTAATAGTATCAATACATTGCAATTGTTGCAGAAGTAACGAAAATGAAAGAATTGTCAATATGCACTGTGTGAAAAAACGGAGGGACCCACTAAAAAGACAATGCTTGTAGAGTGTGGGCCCCTCGCTTGTAGAGTGTGAAACGGTATTTGAAATACCGTTTGCGCTTACCTGCAATGTATAAGCTTGCTGTTACGATGAAGAAAATCCCCTGAAAAAAAAAAGAAAAAGTGACAAGAAAAGATAACTTGTACATGCAAAACCAGTGACAAATAAAAAAATAGATAGTATAGGATAATTTGATAGCAAAAAGACCCCAAAAACCAACAACAACAACAACAACAACAACATCAACCGCATCAAAACCCATGAAATTAAAAAACAAACGTTGATGAGTTACACATGTTCTCCTGGGTTTAATTGTCATTTTAGAGTTAAAATCCAACTTGAAATCGCGGCCAAATTTTATATTACATCCATCGCATTTGGATTCAAATTTCATTCGGTTTATTCCACATCCAGACAATCAGCATGTAACAATCAAATATGAATAAGAAAACATACAAACTAATATATAACGTAATGACATAAGTTATTATACAACAACAAATAGTCAAATTGAAATAACGGATGTGAGAGACAAGAAAAAGCCATTTGCATATCTTTTTCCCCTACAAAACTATGAATTAGAATTGGAATAAAAAATATTGCCGATAACACAACTATAACATACTAACTATATACTATATACTGGCATACGTACATTCATATAAACATAAACACTTAATACTGTGTGTGTTTATATTGTATGTATGTATAAGTTAGTATATTCACGCTTTCCAGTCTTATTTCAGGCATCGATAAAATATAATTCAAGTCAGGTGTACAAGTTGCCGTCGAAAGAAAGAGAAACTGCAATCGAACAGAATGTTTGAAGTTTTGTCAAAATCGAACTGAAAAAAGATGGGCCTATATGTCCGTTTGCTTTTACTCAATTCACTATAAGAGGAGAACTATACCTTTAGATATAATAGGCACATTCATGAATGCATCAACCTGCAAAAACATTGTATCACTTACCTTTTGAGGCATAATGGCAGAGGGTGTGATGGGTGCGGATACCATCAATAAGTTGCCTGCTCCTCGAAAAAACAAACTTGTCTCCACGAAATGCAGAATGATATGAATATATACGCAAGGTTCGAGGCGCTTATTTTTCTCCTCTTCTTAGATAGAACCATCGGATACCATCAAAAAGTTGCCTGCTCCTCGAAAAAACAAGCTTGTCTCCACGAAATGCAAAATGATATTAATTATATATACGCAAGGTTCGAGGCGCTTATTTTTCTCCTCTTCTTTGAGTCAACAAAAGAGTACCTCTCAGCGCCCATGAATAGAACAGACCCTGCACTGTATACAATCCAGGGTGTATCTTGAATTTTATGAAATCACGCACAAAGAAAATCGATTAGAAATGCATTGCCTCAGTGTACTGAGAGATGCGAGCATTTTGTCAAAACAATCGATGCATTGATTTTGTCCTTTAATCGCAATTCATCTTCCGCCGGTAAAGAAATGAATTCTTTGTCGACAAGTGAATAGCCTGCGAGGATATACAAAATAAGAGCCAATTTTCCTTTCATCTCGTCTTTCCCTCGCAAGTTCAAGGAGGATATATTGATCACATTGAATATGGTAGCCTGGTGTTGCAACTTCAAGTGGCGTAATTAGCCAGTTACCCTCCCCCTCCCTCTCTCTCTCTCATTATTGTATTATATATATATATATATATATATATATATTAATCCGCACGCTTGTCTGTCTGTCTGTTTGTCTCTCGCTTTCGATTATGAAAGAAAAATACGTAGATAATGACATTATCTTCACTCTTATGTGGATTGTATATAAGATCATGGCATAAGACATCTAGATCGTGCGCTTCCCGAAATTCGATACGTTAACTGTGATGTGGTAAACTTTCGTATGCTGTGCTTTCTTTAGCTCATGAGTAGCTTTTCTGTAGATTTCCGCGTTTCATGATTTGTTTTTGCGGATCCTAACACTAACATAATGTCAAAGACTGAAAGTGTTCCCGCTACCTTCCTCGTCCTGCTTTAGATATACGATCCTTTCAGTGCCAGGGACTTTGGACGGAGTACTACTATTCGCTGTGAGGTTGTCTGTGCCAATTAGAACTATAGGCGCACAAGGGTTAACGGGTTTACTCAAGAATCGCTAAATCTATATGGAATCCATCAGATTACAATATCAATGAACGGTAGACTCTTTCATCTGCCTTCCTCCGTAGACGCTGATCTCCCATTCCTGAATAAGACTCGTTGCTTTTCATTGGCGTTTGCTTTTCCTTCCGCTCAGGGCCACGATGGGTAACATGTTAAATAGCGGAAATGCCTGGAAGGATCAACATAATTTGTTTTCTTTAGTTAGTTTTCTATTTATTTCCGTCACGTTCATCATTTTGTACGTTATTGCAGTTCGGCAACAAACTTAAGAAAAAAGGAAAAAAACTTCTTCTTTCGTTTTGCTATTAATACTCCCTGAGGGATTAACAATAGAGATCACTGTCTTGGTTTGGTAAACGAAATAAAAGGAAGGACCCACGGGAAGATGACAAAAGATGAAAGCCTGATACAATCCACCCCTGCTACAGAAAACATCATTCAAAACAATACTAGAAATGAATGCCTAAACATAGAAAAAATCTCAAACACCCCTGTCAGCTAGCGTAGGCACAAATAGGTGAATCAGAAACACGTTTTCCTGATAGTAGTTATAACAAACAAAATGGGCATAACTCCAACTCAAGAGATTAAAGGACTTGTATAGTTTTGGTCGAGACCGAACTTCAGGTTCCAGCATTTTTGATGAGATAATGAGAAACCTCTTATAAAATGTGAATGAGGATGTAATTCCAAGAGGAATTCAACATTTATTTGATGAAAATTGGTTTTGAAGTGACTGAGATATCCAAAACAGAGCAATCCTAATAAAAGGCGGGACCCACCTTTAATTACGATCACTTTGTATTACTTTGTTTTTTGATGTCTCAGCCATTCCAAAACCAATTTTCATCAAATAAACTTTGAATCCCTCTTAGAATGGTATGCTCTGTGCTATTTTAAAAGTGGTTTCTTGGTATCTCACAAAAAGTTAAAAGCCCAATCCTCATCTCCACCAATACTACACCATCCCTTTAAAGAGTCACTCTCTGATTGAGGGAAGTGAAGAAGCAATTTTCAAACTGAAGCGCCACGCGTTATCATTGGACAAGACAAGCGTGGAAAGGTGTATTGTGATCCTGATCAGCTGTTTCCGTGCCATTTAATCTCCCCATGAGTCGCCGTGGCGCTGCGGGATTGACCGGACATGACCTATCTTGCGTCCTTGTCACGTTTTAGCAACGGCATTAACGCACGGCTTTCAGTCAACGCTGCACTTTCCATGTGTTTCAGCGCGGAACTACTCTAGCGTTTCTAGTGCTGCAGTGTATTGTGAGTCTCGTCCGTCACAGTGTGGCTAACTTCAGGACAAGGAACACTCGAGGAGCCTGTAAACGCGAAGTCTGAAGTGACTACGTTACATTATAGTAGTCCGTTTATAATAGTCAGTAGATTTACTCTACATAGGTATGCGTGTGGAAGGATGACGTTTGTTTAAAAGGAAACACGACCGATGTTTGCCGTGTGTTGAACAGCGAAGTTATGCTTGGCAGACGATCGATGTGTTGTCATCAGTGGCACGTGCCTAACTTCGTTGAGGGTCTGGAATGGGTGATAAACTACTACGCAATCTGTCACTTTTGATGTCGCTTCGGTTGAAAGCCGTTTTCCGGGTTGCCTGGCTGATGTCCCGTCCTGATCAACATGAATCTTCGACAAAGATATGCATTGTTGATGATCATCCTATGTTTAGCCATACTCGCCCTTCCTTCCCTTCTACGTAAGTTGATATGGACCAGCAGCTAACTGGTTAAAGGTGTCAATATATCAATATATACCAGTATCAAATAATTTATCTTGCACGTCGTATGCTGAAACAATCAATGCCACCTTGCTGATTGTGTGATTGTTGGGTCGTGTGTTCTTCAGAAACTTTTAAGTACATGTATTTTAGAGCCACGTTAGCGAAGATAAGTTCGCTGATGTTGATGATGACAATGATTAGAATTACAACAATCCCATATTTAGTAGCAATAGTGATGATGCTCCTGTGATATAAGGAATATATTTTTATAGATCATGATAAATAACAGGGCACACTCGAACGCAGTGATTTAGATGTGCACGTATACTCTATGCGTATGTCTTTATACAGCTCTACCAATTCAGTGGAGGTACAAATCATGCTGTATATACCTCAATGATCAATCCTAATGTTTGTCTCGGGTTGGAGAGGCTGGGGGTAAGATCGGAAGGAGATCAATGGATTGGTAGGGGATGGGGAAATTGATAGTACATTGTACTCGATCTCAGAAACGGGCTGCCTGCTCAGTGAAGCGAGATTTGTCATTGATTTCTACAAACAGGTGCAATTAACTGCATACAGGTGCAACCCCCGTGCATGCATTGTTATAAGTAGTGCATGGTATATACATGCATTTTATACTCATCCCATAAATGTAGTAACTAAAGTTTCATTCATATACATTCAATATTTCCCAGGGTAACCTTGCTCTTCAGCGTTATAGCGCTGCTCTTCCACAAGGCTCTGTCAGTACTCAAGTACATGTATTGCAAGCTAGGTATACCTTAAGTTTTCACTCCATAAAGTCGGGCGCATGGAGAAGTATATATTAACGCCGATTTAACGAGAAGCGGTTTCCGAAGCTTACATATAGGCCTACATTCGACTGGACATCAAGTCTTCAGCAGCATGTCTTGCACTAACAGCATGTCTTACAGTACACCAACTACAATCTGTCTTCACAATGTCTGCATTTACCAGTAGGGGTGCTGGTCCGAGAATGAGGATCGTATTTGTATATGAGGGTCGTCTTCGTATACGGTGACGACGTTGCAAGCTGCCGACTTCTCGGCGGACGGCGTCCCGATATATGAGGACGCGTCCTTAAAAACCGATATAAGCTTAGAAAACTATGATTGCCCCCAAAAGTAAGGATGCAAAAGCGCGACTGTTGATTGCTTCTTGCTTTGACCCTCGTAAATAAGGACGATGTGCAATAAACAGAGATCACTGCTTTCCCCGTTTTCTGTGTGCCCATGCATATGTTTTGTTGTAAGTTGAAGCCGACATACATGTCATACATGTATGATATAGGGCTATCTCTATAATACACTGTACAAACGTACCTTGTACCGCTGCAGGCTGCGCATTGCGACATCAACAAGTCGAGCAAATTTTGCGTTTCTAGGACCAATATGGATCGAGTTTTATTAGTGAAATGCTCTTCAACCTAAACGTGAGTATCGATGTCCTACTATCATTGTGATGTTTATACAGCTACAGGCATAACATTGTACCTACAATTGTAGATCTATGTAAAATTTAGAAGATCTCTAGATCTAGATGAGCTTGGATTCATTGACGTTTCAGGATATACTGTAAATTGTGAATAATTCTTGCAAGCGGCCTATTGTAGCATGTTGACTTGTATGTGAAAGGCAGATGAGTTTCACGTCTATTTACGTCTATCATTTAATTACTACAATTTTTAATTGAAAACGACACACATTTAGTATTTCCATTCAATGTTATAGCGCTGACGAAACCTACATGTATTAGAAGTCTTGTGTGGGTATGCATGTGTAAATGTGCGTGTTTGAGAGTAGTCTGTATACCCAAATGCCGGGAAATTTGTTATCATACATCAAGAACAAACAAAACAAGAGCCAAGAAATCAGGTACCGGTACCAATTAATCACAAACACACACACACACACAAATCTTCACATTTTATTGCCAATTCTATAGACAAAAAAAATCAGCTTTTAAACAAAAATAGGCACAGGTATCACAGTACACGATACATGCATGTATCCTTTCTGTGCTGACAATAATGCTATAGACTAGAATTACAGTACAAAAAAAAAGACTAAAAGCCTAATTACATTATGCGCCTAGAATAATGAAACATTCAGCAGTAACGTACTGGAAAGCAAAAAAAAAAAAGAGAAACAAATAGATAAGTGACAATTTAAGTATAACAGACATAATAATAAACTTAGTAAATTGTAAAAGATTTTAGAGTATTGAACGTGAAATTGCACTTTAATTGTTATTAAACAGTTACCAAACGGTTTGGCACAGACAGAGCTTGGCCTTGGAGTTGCCGAGGAGGGCACAAACAAAAGTATGACTTTATTGTAGGAGCTGATGTCAAGACTTTTTATCTTTTGTCTTCGGAAGAAGATAGTTTGGTGACTTTTTTTTCAGTTACAAACAGAATGGGCAGATGCTAAGCACATAGCTGTTCATACACAGCAACATATCAGGAAGGAATGTCCCTTAACATTATAAACAACGCCGTTGGTCGAGTACACAATATTTTAACATTATGCGTACACTTTACGATCTTACTTTGATATCACACAAGTTTTCCCCGTTTCGAAATAAAAATGTCATTTTCTTTTTCTACAGAATTAATTCATGAGAAGTTAAGGTTACAGCATCATTCCCATCAAGAACAAGCTGAAGGAAAGTCATTGAGCAGTAATTCTGGATGTTGATTGCATGACAACAGGTGCAAGCTATGCTTCATGACGCCGTGACACTGGTACTGAGAGCCGCCGGGAAAGCCGACATTCGTGAGGAGCAAGCCGAACATGCGAACATGAATTGAGAGTAGCCCAACTTGCATGAACATGTGCCCTTCAACATCAATTTCTAGAACTGCTGTCGTGTTCTATCCACCAAGATCATTCCCTAAATCAAAGAGAAGAACAAATACTATAATTAATGTGTACAACAAAAGTAACTCGGCAGTTTAGAGTGTAGTGGGCAGAATTATACATGAAATAAACACATCTGCAAACTAAAAGGTATCTTGCCGAAGTACAGTGCACTGACGTTAGAACAAAGTCTTTGGGATCGGCAGTTTTGTTTCGTTGTATCAAAATTTTGTGTACAACAACGCAAAAAAACCAACAACACTCAAATATGTGATTATCGACTACTCATAATACGCTAAAAAGCAATATTAAGTGCAATGCTATCACTTTAATTTCATTGATATTGTACATTTATTAGAGAAAGTTGTTTGTACTTCATGCTTAGTTTGAAATCACATCAAAGTAGTTGAGGATTCGAGTACTATTCTAAAGGTTCGTTGTTCCTAATGTCCGTTGTACTATAAAAGGTTTGCCGTTTCGACGGGTCGTCGGTTTTACGGCTCGCTATTCCAAAGGTTCGTAACGGTTGTTCAAAAGGTTCCTTTTTTTAAATGAAAAGGAAATTTATGGTTTGTTATTCTGAAAGTCCATTCATCCGAAATGAAGTATCATTCGATTTTTCCGAAGGTTTGTTCCTCTTCAATGAAAGGTTCTTTTTATATGAAAAGGAAATTTAAGGTTTGCTATGCTGAAAGTCCATTAATCCGAAATGAAGTACCGGTATCATTCGTTTTTTCCGAAGGTTTGTTCATCCGTCAATGAGAAAATGTAAGTTATTTCATTTCGTTTATCATAAAATGGAAATAAGGTTCATTGTTCATAAAAAAGATCGTTCATCCTTAAATGAAAACGGTTCATTATCCGAAGACTTGTTCTAAAAACGATGATGTATGTTTTTGTTAGCAGTCCTATAATCACCTCTTCATTTTCGGATTAACAAACAATTTTCATTTCCGATTAACGAACCTTGAAACACAAAGATTCCAAACATTTTTAGATTAAGGAACATTCGTAATAGCGAACCTTATTTCATTTTCGGATTACTGAACGCAAGGAAAAATGAATCTTCGCAGTAACGTCATATGCCATACAAACAATGTCGCAATGACGGACAGTAGTTTATTTCGGATTTGCAACGAACATCTAGGTACACTGCAAACAGAAGTTGTGTGTTTTGGAATTACGAACCTTCGGAAAAAACGATCGTTATTTCATTTCGGATTATCTTATAATATGGCCTAATGCAAGTTCCCTGAAACGCAGAGCGATTTCTATTTAAACCCACAAAAATGTGATGCGTTCTTCAACAAAGAGACGCTCGCTAAATTTTTCTTATGCTGAAGTCATACTGTATATCGTAAGCGTTCCGCATTTCGTTATAGGGCCTTATAGAATAAATTTCGTTCATTTTTCTTTTTCAATGTACCCCAAAAATTACTTCGTTCAATCGAAAATTTAGCTAAGATAAACGTTTTACTTTTGAGCGACTCAATGATGTTTATTTTTAGATAACAATATGTCGTTCGTGGTAACGCAAGTGCACCATTATCAGCTCCTCTTGCCAACGCAACATGCAGAATCATTGTTGAGCATTAATAATGATTCAGGGAAGAGTGGAGAGCCTATTTCAGGGCTACCATTATCCTACACATCGTACGATCTTACCTTGCTCAACTTCGATTGTGCTGTTGAGATCTGTGCCATAAGACAAGGAAAGAAAATATATCAAAAACTGTTAAGAAATGTTCCAGTTTCACAGAGAGAAATACAAATATGCAGTGTGATATTAATACTGAATCAGATTGGTAGCAATATATCAATGTTACTTTTATGTGTAACGTTGCTTACCTCGTTCGTTTTGGCCTTCATTACGCAACTCCTTCATTTCCTGAATGTGAACATCCATCATTTCTTGGAGGTCATCTTTATGAAATTAACAGATGTAGTTTGGTTAGTATACTGTACTTGCATCTAGATTCAAACAGAATTGATGTGGCACACGTGTAACACTTCTAAAGAAGTACGCATGTAATCTGTTTCTGCTTATGATGCGCTTATGATGCAATAACAAATAAAACAAATGTGATATTATCATTCACCGACCAATTAATGAAGCATGCGTGTGGGCCATCATGTGAGAAGTTCTGGTGACTTTTCTTACCACTGAGCACTGGCCTCTCCCCTCACTAAACGTCTTGACTCCACGATGACGGGCGTGTTACCGCCGGACCTACAGGTGAGAGCTCACCCTTATAGATACAATGATTCATAAAATCAAACACAGTTTGGAATAAACTATCAGCACTGCATACTCTATAACTGTAGTGAGACCAGTCATTAAAATTGCTGCAGTACTCGCTTACGGGAGCCATTTTCAAGTTTATTTTATAAATCATTTGATTGTAAGGATTTTAAAAATGGGAATATCATTTAGATGCGATCGAAAGAAGTATCTTTGATAATTTCGTTTCCACTGTTTCACAATTATTTTTTTTTCGTTTGTTTTTGTTTTATTTTGTTTATAGAGTTTTGTTGTTAGTTTTATTCAACCGTTCCTTGAAGAAGCACTTCCCGTTTTGTTTTTGATCATTTAAATGCCCATGTGCATGCATACATTATACATGGGAAACTAGCGTCGGCAGCTGCCACGCACGTGCAGTCGGACATAATTACTAGTAAGTAGAACCTAGTTTTCAACACAACGATGTGTTCACAACGGGATTTGTAGGTACCGGCATACAGTCGCCAAACCAGACAATCGGAAATCGGAATATTAATTAACAATAATTAGAATTCATATTTTATCCATAAGAAATATTCATACCGTTCAAATTTGCCATAATTCCACTGCAAAGTGCATTGGTGACTTCGTAGGTGTGCCATGATGCGTGTACATGTATTGCCATTGACAGCACAGCGACTTTCACATTTCGCGCGATAAATCCACGGGAAGACGGACAACCCACGAAAGTAGACGGTGAACTAGGGGTATTTGTACACGAGGAATCCGTTTATCGCATCTAGAACGTGCGGTTCTGTACCCCTAAGCCCGCAAAGCCCCGAGGAAAAAGATCGTCCGCGAAAAAGCTACCGATCCCGATTTTCGCGGACGCGATTTGTCCGCGTTTACGAAGATACCCTCGTTCGTGCGGACGATCCGCATTCTCGGACCAGCACCCCTACTGTTTACTGCACTCCAATTGTGTTGCAGTTGTACAGTCGTGCGTGAAAGGCGTGTTTATGTTTCTTACTTCTCAGGGTGGAAGGCATTGTTCTCTCTGTCAACAAGCAGGCGGGACTCTGAGGTCAAAGGTGAACGTGGACAGAGAATGGAACGTAACGAAGCTTTGGTCGCCGTGGAGAATAGGCCCGGTGGAATAGAGGTAAACATTTCCTACAAGAGCTCTTTGAAATACGATGTAATGCGAAATGTGAGCAGGTTCTCCTCCACTATATGGACCAAACACAACATTACTGCTGAATACGATATCTTAACTGAATAGCTTCAGAAGAGCAACGGTTGCTTATGGAGAAACATTCATGCGGATACAGTGAATGCAGTTAATATTGTTTGTGAAACGCTCTTTTGTTGTCGTGTTGAGGAAATAGGCCGAGACATGCAAAAGTCTTGTTGTTGTTGTTGTTGGGTTGTTGTTGTTTTTTGTCAATTCCATGTCCCGCTCTCTGTAAGTAGACATGAGTTCTTACAACTTATCACCACAACGGTATTTGTCAGGATATTACATATATTATACAAGTGATCGTTCAATATCCCATGAAAGTTACTTTCTGTGAAATTTGCATTTTCCCTAATTACTTTTTTGGGGGGGTGGGGGTGGGAACTCTCCGCTAGAGGTGTAAGATACGGACTCATGTCGTAAATGCATCCCAGTAAATCGGTTGTTAATTCGTGTTCAGCCTGCTAATGTATATGCATAACATCAGACCCCTACTATACAGAATTTGACACTAGTAGGATATTCTCTCTTTTCATTGCACAAACAAGAAGACATTTTAAAAAAAGATGCTTTACTGATGCGTTGTAATGTACAGAAGCAAACTCCATAGTATCCGGGAGGGGTTCTCTCTAAATTTCGTAGATTGAAAGTCAATCTAATAGATTGTATTCAGGGACCAATCCAAAATTGGATTGAAAGTTTCAATCGAATAAGATCGAATTCTAACTCTATTAGATTGAAAACTTCTATCCAACTTTTGGATTGGTCCCTGACTACAATCTATTTCAATCTAAGGAATTTAGAGTGTTAGCTGCAACAAATACGGCGTAATCAACCTCTGTCGTACAGCTAACAATGGCGTGATCATAACGGTTTTACAGGGTCCCCTACAGCCTTTCACATCTTAAAGTATTGCATATTTATCAATATGGTGACAGAACGATGTGTTCTGATCAGAACGTGTTAAATTGAATAGTAGTGTTTCGGTAAGGATTCTCACAGAATCATATGAAGTAAGAGATGCGGAATAAAAAGGGGGAAAAACAACAGGAAATATGTATTTTGGTGAGAGGCATTTTCGATGTCAAACATTTCTTTTCAATTGCTATATTATGTGTTTTCCGTGAGCCATCACATCTCGTCCACGTCTAAGTTTCATTGAAGGGCGCCGAAATTGCATTGGCAGACGTCATGGATATCAAATCCGTTTTACATCATTACCAATGATGAATAATCAAATTATCCAAAGAGAGTAGAGGCTCAGTGGGTGTCTATATAACTAGTTAACATTACACAACCTTTAACACCTGCACATACATAGCATTTTACAAGAGTGAAGATGTCTCCACTATTGTTCTCATGTATAGGCCTACGATTAGACCAAAACACCCGAATGCTCACTAAAATGGATTAATGTTGGCATTGTAAAATCATCATCTTGCGAGAAGTACGAGAAGACAGATTAAAAAGAACGATATTTTAGAAATGCTTGTATTTTGAGACTCAAGTTCCAATCCTCTAGAGACTTACGATATTAGAATTTGGTGGTCTCCTTCTCCTTCATTAATAGGCTCCCACGTACATGGAAGTGCGCCAGAAACGGCGACAAGAACACCTCCTGCGCTCCTGCTCCGCGCTCGAATTCCAGGACACTCCCGAGCCGAGACGCAACCTGTCACGTGACCAGCTCTCGGGTCTCCAGCACACTTTCGTCATCGATCACCTGAGACTTCTCTACTGCTACATCCCGAAGGTGAGCTGCACCAACTGGAAGCGGCTCTTTCTGGTGTCCAAGGGCTACTTTCCCTCCGTTGACGTCATCAAGAACGCTCACGTAGAAGCGCAGAGAGCCTTCCGTACGCTTAGCCAGCTCTCCACCAAGAAGGCCAATCTGAAGTTGAGAAGTCATCCGCACTTCATGTTCGTGCGGAACCCGTTCTCCCGCCTCCTGTCTGCATTTAGGGAGAAAATCGAAAACAGAGATCCTACGAAGTGCTTCTTTAGTAAGTACATGACGCGATGGTTTGCTAAGACCAATCCGAGCTATTTGGTGAATCGCAGCCCGAGTTCGCCGTACAACTTCACCGAGTTCGTGCGCTATGCGATCTCAAGGAGGGTCGATAACGAGCACTGGAACGATCAGTACCAGCTGTGTTCGCCTTGCCTGGTCAAATACGACTTCATCGGGAAATACGAGACATTGATGGAGGACGCGGATTATTTTCTGAGAACGGTCGTCAACGATTCGTCGTTGAGCTTTCCAGCGCCACAGAAGCGTCCTACGCACAGTTCAGACGACGAGATAATGGAACTCTACTATCGGCAGATTTCCGATCGAGATCTATCGGCCCTCACCAAGTGTTTGTATACAGATATGCGATTATTTGGCTACGCAATCCCGGACAGTGTAAAACGTGTCCGCATACACTCGTCTGCCAAGCACTTGCGACTGATAGATATCGGATGAAGTGATAGAAAATATTCGCCGGATTACTTATCCTTGATATTCTACATGACGCTATTTCAGTGGTTAGTTCTCTTGTACGATTAGACCAAAACACTCGAATGCTCACTAAAATGGATTAATTTTGACATTTTTTTCTCCAAAGGTTGTTCATGATGTCTTTGAGAAACAGGGTTCTTATCTATGCACTTTTTTATGTGCAGCTGATCAATATACTTTTTTATGTGTGTGAGCTCTGAGGGGACTAGCCGGTAAGTCGTACAACATTATTACCCATATTGGACAGTTTGTAAGAACAAGTGATAAACATTCCCGAAACGAGAGCAATGTTGTATCCATGCAATGGAGTCTTTTTAAAGACCTTGGTCAAAAATGTGCCATGAGGTGTTTCGACCGCAATAATAACATTGATGTTCATATTCCTGTATTTTGTAAGCTGAAAAGAAACCAGCTGAGGTGTATACTCTTAAAACATGCAATATTATAGTAAGATCCACATTACTGTTCAAAATGCGTCTATCTCTTGCCAAGAGGGTATAATGTGGAAATCAGCTTCCTTGGTCGAGCGCCATCTACTGTTCGTTACTGTTCCACTAGTCAACCCTCGCTCGAGTGACTGTGTCAGAATTCTACACTTTGAGTAATTGCAGCATCCATTGTAGCTCCATCTATTGACGAATTTCATATCAATACTATTCTCTTTTTCTCTGGTAGCTCATTGTTGTCTGTTCTGTCCAAACTTAGGTTTTTTTTTTCTTTAGTATGCTAATGTGGGTGTAAAAGGACATTGATTGGTCGGGTTTTATCATCGTAAATCAGAGTAACTTATTTGTTTTTATCGTAGAGACAGTTCGGTAGTAATGAGAGCTCTGATGTTGACGATGGCAGTGATGATGATAATGGTGATAATAATGATAATAATGATAGTAATAATAATAATAATAATAATAATAATAATAATAATAGTGATAATAATAATAATAATAGTAATAATAATAGAAGAATAATGATAGTGTTTCCAGTTTCTCTATCATATTTATTATTATCATTATCATTATTACACCTTCACCAAGACGGAACAGCGCACTGATTACAGTGTGTTTACTAGATCGAGGAGCCATAAATTATTGTCCAGCACGGGCAGAAAAATCTCAAGTATTGGAATGTACAAATCACTCCAAAGCGACACTTGGCACGAAAAAGTGCCTTCCAAAGGGTATGATGAGAAGTGCCTTATGAATCATGTGTATTTGTAATTATTCTGTCGGATATGGCAAGTGAACCCACGAGTCGTGCAATCATACGTATGGCATAATGTTGTTTTATGGTGTTTTTTTTAAATAATGATTGTTTGATTATAACATAAATCATCAGATACATTCATATTGAACCGGGGGAAGCTTTCATTTCTTCGCGTTCTCGTGAATTTTTCTTTAGTTTGGTGACAATTTGCAACAATGAAGTTCCTTATACAACCCAATGAAGAAGATTTTTTATGATTTACCATTTGTTCTGTGAACAATTTATGTCGTTGTTATATCCCCATTTGCATTTCCACTATATTTTCTCAATTCTTATGTTACAGTTCTTGTTTATTTTTTCTCGGAATGTGCGCAGGGAACGTCATGAATAAATTGTTCGTATTTTTTTTTTAATTCAATAATTGAAATGTAAATGCCGTTTTGTTTGATTTATTCAGTAGTCTGTATCGTCACTATATGACCCTAATGTTCAAGCGATAAATACGCTTTATTATATAGGTTATAAGTCGCCTGTCTTGATTTGTATGCCAGACACATCCCGTATCATGACAGTTTATGTCATTGCATAGAAATAGTTGTAAGCGCTTGAGAATTGAAAATGAATGTATTACGAATATAAAATAGTCCGGACAGCCAAACTGAACGAGCAGGTCGTATAGTTGAATGGAAGCTTTCTTAACCATAGTTTTCAGGAAATCTGTATCGGAATCTGGATGCGGTAAAGCTCAGTATATGATGATTGGCAGGGTATTTGATTATACAGTAATGAGGAGCCATGGATGGTGTCACACAACTATACTTACATACTGGTAAGCCCTTTGTACGTATAACAGTAAACAAAATTCCTAAGTGATGTATATGAGATGCCAAAACGAAAGAGCAAAGGAGAGTATTAAATCTTTACGAAACAAAGAGAGAGGGTGGGTAAAGAAAAACAAGGATGAGAGAGAGTTAGAGAGAGAGAAAGAAAGATAGGGAGAGAGAGGGGGGGGGGAGGGGAAGAGAGAAAGAAAGGGAGAGGGGGAGATGAATAGTGAGGAGAAACTGATATACCGCGGGGAGATTTGTCGCAGCTATTGTCAAGCAAATCAGAGCCTGTTCGCCGAACAATGCTCCGCCGCTGTGTGGGGAAGAATTTTTTGGATTCACCGATGGGATGATCGAAAAGAACGCAAACAATGGGTTCTACTTGGTTGCTTTCCGCCTATACCACATTCCTGATCTAGCATCAAGGTCTTGCCAGAGATGGAATAATACCTCTCTCCCAATATGCTCTTTCCCTTACGTCCACTCCTATACTCACTAGCTCGCTTCCGCCTTTCCGACCTGCACATCTTACTAGAAGTAGTAATTCGGAATCGAACGTCGAATGATTCGCACTGCTTGTTGAGTCCACCGCGGTTATCAATTTGCCGTTTGGGTGTGACTTTCGTCTGCCGTAATCACGTCGTGATTGTCCAGCATGATGTTTGTCTGTTTCGCTCCGTAATTGTTTACCAGGTGAGTCGAATCGTATATAGGTAAGTTACAATGCTGAAAAGCTATATGCTACTCTGAATGAGCATTTCAGCTGATTTTGCGCATGTTTGAACAGAAGTTCACCGGAAGGACAGGCTTTGTTTGTGCGTGTGTTTATTTTTTTATATCCATCAGGGAATTTACATCACTTTAGAAGACATAAAGTAAATACTGAACATTGTAGAATGTCCTTTGTGGCAAAGATATTTGAACTCTTCTGCGTTCTATGTCAACAAGCAGAATTGTATTACAAACACCTTGTTGATCCTTTTTATAACGAAAAGTGTTTTCTGAATTTCGATGTGACGATCTAGCCATTGTGTCTTGCCAGCAGGGCATGTTGTTATTTGTGTCGTGCGGGGACATGACCCGTATTCTGGTATTCGGTCGATTTTCAGCAGATAGAGAACAACAACCGGACGAGGTCATCATTATACACGCACCTGATTGATCCCCGTCCCACGTGAAATGAACATCTTGTTAGTGAAGCGGATTAGGTGATTGGTGGTGGACGGGTTACCCATGCCTCTTCCAAACTGATGGTGACGGCGCCCCTACCTAACGGGTAAGTTCCCCTTTGTGTTGTAAGAGATTTAATGACTTTCTGGTTTACAGCGTAACGAGTATACGCAACTTCGTTGAAAACATTTGAAGTTGATTGACTTATAACTAGATTTCAGCATCCTGTGTATGGTGCCATTTTAACTCGGTAGTTTCAATCATTTCAGTCATCACGTACTTAAGTTAATAGTGCAGATTTATGTTATTGAATCTACACTGAATGCTGGACATTACAAGGAACAAACAATGATAAGCCGATTTTGTCGAAAATTTCGATCTGAAACTCGTCCTGAGTGGATTACCATGGTTCGTAAGTAATCCATGCATGTGTTGGTGTTTAAGGTGATTTGCGTGCCTCTGTAAATTACCGAAACAACGCTGGTGTCTTTTTTTTTTAACTGATATTACTCTTCCTCAAACAGTAAGCATAAGAATATACACCTGAATGGTAAATGTGATGACTGGTAAATAAGTCTTGCACAGGTGTAACATAAGTGTAGGCCTGCAGTATATGAAAGAGTAACATAAATATATACGGTGAAAGTGAATATCGAAAGCGTTTATCAGTTATAGCCTTGCTTGCGTTTCACAGATTATTAATCAAGACTGACTGCATTTTGTTTACACCCTTATTGAAAATGCAGAGTGAGTAGGCAGACTTCTAACATAATTACACAGGGAAATGAGTTTGATTAGAGATGAAAGTATATATCAAGACACGTTTTGAGTGTTGTATGAAGTCATGGCTAAGATGAATGGAATTCAATATAGACGGAAAAAATGAATGTAATTCAATTCAATTCAATAATTGTTTTATTCAAATCATATATGCAGTCGGTAACTGAATTGCATGATGTTACGTTAAAAAGAATACATTTACACAGTTGATTAAGGGATTGTAACATTGCACAAAAGCACACATACAGATGATACAGACATTTTATTCGTAAATGAAAAGGGAGTTCTTCATCAGAATTCAAATATCGGCATGTGACATTATGACCCAAACTCTTTTTATCTTGTGTAGCTGACACTCGAACAATGAAGCAATGGCTGTAGACTTTCAGAGAGTGATGTGAGGTGTTGTAAATTAGTGATACGGGAAGATGGGTGTGGCATAGAGTTGATTCTGCGTGTTTAATTTTCATGAACAGGATCCGCCACACAATCGTGAAGCTGTCGGAAAAAAGCCCTACAACTATGAGTGAAGACGATTCAATGTTGTGCCCATCCACCCTCCTATGTCACTCACACGTCATACCGGAACGAATGCAATAAAAGTAGAATGTTCCCCCCAGGAACATAATTAAATGCATGTATATATTTTGAGCACCATATCCGTGAATATGTTCGAAGATGTCGGCAAATCTTGTGAATTGCATGACCATGGGAAAGTTTGTTGTCATTTGACACCGACTTTCTATTTGGATCTCTGTCAAAGTTGTTTGATATTCTTAATGATTTTGTGGGTGAAATGTATGAAATTAATTTCTTTCCTTGAAGACATGTGTATACGTGATCAAACCAGCCATATTTTTTTAAAATCCTGCGAAGGATGACATATAATTATGAAAGTGCGGTGTATAACACGTAAGAATCAAATACTGCGAAATTGTGAAAGGCGAATAAATCTTAAAAGAACAAATCTCTTTGACCGAAATGGGCCCCACATGGAAGTATAGCAGATTAGTTAAATTGGATAGTTCAAGTTAAGGCAGTTACGAAATTCTGAAAGCAAGTCGTCTGATATGTTTTCTCGAAAGACGTGTAAGATACATGGCCAAGAAGGCTATTTTAAGTCCCTGTTTGATAATATGTTGGACGTTCTGCCAACGTTGATAACGGTCATACCTTTCGTAATGCTTGTTCCGTTTCGCAAACTGTTTCATTTATATCATCTTTCTTCATATGTGTTTCTCTTCGGGATGCATTTCCCTACAAGTCGAACTCATTGTGATGCTCTTGGCTCCTATACATCTTCCACAAACACAATCAGATACTTGGTCAAAAATATCTTGTCGTTTCTGAGACAGCATGTTGATCTTGATTGATGCATTTTAACCTGGGACTAAGATATACTGTTCATCACCCTTCCATTTCTTTTATTTCGTTAAAGATGATAAAATCAGTAGAATTACACTATTCCCGACGAAGATTGAGCCATTTTACAGCACGTTATCTGGTAGACACAGTAGGTTAATGCCCTCCACAAGGAAACGATAAGCGACGATTTGAGTTGCTAATCCTGCAGGAACGGTATTTTCTTAGTCCCGCCTTTACCAAGTGTAGGCCAATTTAGTCAATGAGTGCATAATCCTTTAAGAGAAATTACTAAATAGGTTCGGGAAGCGGGGTATTATGGCCACTTACCATAGTAACAAACTTTTCGCCAATAACTTAAATGTGACAAAGGGGGTATACATAATATAGCACCGTCTGTTATTATGGGTTGTATAAGCTTCGGCACTGATTGGAAATTTGCCCCATTTCTTGATTGGGGATTTTCAATTATGTAACCGTAAAAGATAGCTATACTGTACTGATCAGTGCAATATTATGGGGATTGAGTGATTGATTGATTGATTGATTGATGTTTACCATAACAGTTTTAATCCATGCTGAAATTGGCCCATTTCCGAGACACCCACATTCCGACGAGTTGTTGAATAGAGCGACAACCGAAATCGACTCTAACTGCAGTTTTAATGGATGACTCATTCAAAGAGCAGAACTGTGACATGAACTGTCATATTCATCATCACACATTTCGTAAAGCTTTGAAGTTTAGGAGACTACTCTTTTCGTTTCACTGTGACTCGCATGAGAAGTGTAAAAGATTTTCAAAAACACGAAAATAAATCCGATGAATATATTTTAATTTTGTTAGAGTACGTTGGTAGAGTAGATTACTTATATTTTGATATTCATCACACAGTTTTTATATATTTCACATATCACACATATTTACTTTTCGAGAAAGAAATCATATGGAACAAAATAGCAATAGATTATGAATGTATAATTAGGCCATCAACAATCACATTAATATTTGATTTAATTCTCCTATAGGAAATCTGTTAACAATCTCTGCAAAAGGCAATCAGAAATCTTAAAGTTATTTCATTTTCAGATTTCCCCTGTTTTTTACTGATAGTGATGCTGTTAACAATCAAAATCAGCCACGGAAATTAATTATGATTATGTCATGCGATTGCCTTTTAAAGGGCAAATCTGATCGATATTCAAGTTAACTTGAAAAATCAAGTGAAAGAGACAAACAGAATGTTGTGAGTTTTAAGATGGTCAGACATAAGATTAGAACACTCGGAGAATTTAAAATTTGTTCATGTTTCAACATGTTGCTTTGGTCACAACCACTTATGCAAATTTGACTGAAGGTGATGCACAGCTCTATCGTTTACCGGTACGAAATTATTAAAAAATCCTTTTTCATTTACATGAAATGAAAACGGTCCTGTATTAACCTAGCAACGATGGTTTTAAATGGTGGGAAGTGTTGCAAGTGTTTTACACATTTGGATGTTTGCACTATATATCTCGGTTTTTATTTTTTTGTTTTGCAACTCTAATTAGTCAGCTATTGGTCGACATTAACTTAAATACCTGTATATTCTACAAGTGTTTAAACTGTTGGTGTTCCAATGCAATGCTGATTCATTTGTAAAATTCTTTTAATAATTCTAAGTGTTAAATTGCATCTCAGATTGCAATGTATGTAATTAGGGTATATGGAGGGTACTTTTCCTTCTGTTAATGCTTGTTTTCTCTGTCGTTAGAATTAGTAATTTTCATGATAAGTTAATTAGTATTAATGATATTTCTTTTTTTATACATTTTCATAGTTTTTTTTTTGGGGGGGGGGGGCTAACATGAAATATATGTGTGTTAAATGTCGCTTGGTGTCTTTTCCTTTTCTGTGTCCCCTTGCTGTGACTTTATTTGGTGTTTGTTGATAAAACCGAAATTGAATGGAATTGAATTGAATTGAACTGAATTGAACGGAACTGAATTGAATTTCATTGAATTATTCATCAATGTACTTTTGTGTCAAACCGGCGGGAGATTTGTTGAGGTGATGACATCATAATCTCAAGTAATTTGCATATAATCTCATGGTCGCAAACAATATCATAGATTGGTGAAAGTACGCAAAACTTTGAACGTTCCTTAAATTCTCTTTACAGTAGGCTTGTTTAACGTTATTAGACATGATTTATTATGTTGTTCATTCAGTTAGCGTTTCGGGTAATTTGATTCGGAATAAGGCCCTATGTACCCATTGTTTACTTATTTAAGCATTCATGTGGCTTTGGCAATATAAATGAAAGGAGAGACAAATTATTAGACGCAATTGCAAAATTAATTGAGCGTCATTCCACAACGAATTTGCAATCCTTATATCTATGGTAACTTTTCAAACTCTAGTATGCGACACCTTTACTCGCTCTGCATTCTTCGATGACTTATAAAGTTGCATGTATAGGTTGCCACTTTGGATTTTTCTTATTGACGTCAAATAGCAATTTCGCCATACGCGTTGTACCCATAGCCAGATACGAGTACGTGGCCAGGTTCTTTTAATAACTGAAGGGGACACAGCACTTTCATGCGGCGCATGTTATGATTTCATATGAAATATTGTATACTTGATATGCAGTTCAGAAAAAAAAAATCGGGCTGTAGCGAAATTGGCGGCGTTCTCATTTTATGCATTCAAAGTGTATAGAGTCAAGCCACAGCGGTCAGAGAGCGGCGTGCGTGGAAGCGTATTGGTGCATCTTCAGTAATCGCAAGAGATCGGGCTAAATTATACCGGCGGCCAAGAAAACAAATGCGATTCTACGAGCGCTTGCTTACCCCTGCCCTCGCATAAACAGCACACTGAGCGTCGATAGAGAATGGGGGTGTGTGTGACAATACTGTACGAACAGCAGTGTCAGCTGTGTGGGATTCTCAGCGCGGCGTCGACGAGCTAGCTTACAGCATCTGTAACCCTGAACACGTTCGATATGCTTTTCTTTCCCCGTTTGGCGGCTGTGGGCGGATAATTTCATATTTTTCACACACTACCCGCTATTCCAGCGGGAAAAAATATCAAAGTGAGGAGGAGAATACGAGGAATACTCGATGCTAGCTGATCTTGTGTTATTGGACTGTCTTTCGGCACATCAAGGTTGCCTCAACGTTAGCCGTGCGAGGACTCTACGGGAATCACGCCAACACTCCTCCCCCGCCTCGGTTGCTCCTGTGAATACGCTACGAAAATGATAGTACGACTTCACTGATGGTAAAGGATTTATTGTGAATTCTTGTCGCTACATTGCATTGTTGAGTATGATTTCATTTTTCCCTACAATATTTCTTTACTTTAGTCATTGGCTACAATTCTTACCTGAACAGATCTAAGCGATAATGTACAAATGGCTGCATAATACTAGTATGTAAGAACGTAATAGACTTAAGAAAATTACAGTTCTTCTCTAACATCCGTGAGTGCAGCAATCAAAACACGATATCTAGAATCTCAATATTGAAAGTTTTCCTGTTATTTCCGTTACCACTAAAAGACACAAGTCATCGTGAATGGATAGATAAACATCGATCCTCTCTCTCCTTTACACTAACATTGCTGTATCCCGGAAGTACACATAGAAATATCATAATACCGATTGAAAGTAGACACGTTTCAGCAGGTGGTTGTTTCTCACGCTTCGTACTTGCTGTGATGGATTTCTACAACATGCAGTCTTTTTTTTTTTGCCAGATTCTTAAACATTCGATCAACGTGGATACGTATTGATATGCCACTTAAACCATCCTGTGCCACTAGGTTTACAAAATGGGACAAAATTTATGCGTCATTCTGCCATTTTTGCGTTCTTCTGAATCACAAAGGGGAAAAAAGTATAAAAGGCTCATAGGCCTATACACAATCTTGAATGCACGTGTTTAGAGGCTTAATTTTTTGGTCCCCCCCCCCCCAAAAAAAAAATAGATGAATGAATAAAAATGGTTGGTTAGTCAATGTTTCGATTGTTAACAGATTATTTTATGTTATATACTTGATTAGAACTCATATAGGCCTACGTAGCGTTTCTGTCATACAATACATATGGACTATTTTATGATGTGAAATCTCGCTATTTTTTCCTGGTCAGAAGACAAAGGCAAAAGCCATGTGAACGTCTAAATTTTTCACGTGTGTGCCTATCGAAGTACAGGGCTTTCATGACTCATTCATTGTTTCCTCTGTAACATTTTAAACGAAAGAAAGAAACAAAAATATTGAAAATTGATTATTTTCTGCATCGTATATCATTTCTCTTGTGAAGCGATTATATGAATCTAAAGAAATTAAATGTTACACGCACTGGAAAGGGTATATACGTTTGTCACCAATGCATTAAGATAATATTGACACTTTGCTCGTTCGTGCATAGTCAGCGCATCGAGGTTTCTTTTTATGGCTTGGGTTTGTTTGGGGCAAACGGCAAGATAACACATCCACAAATGGGAATGCATGCCACAAAAACAAATAAGTTATGCCGAGAGTGGGCAGGCACAAGAACTATATAGCTGTTTAATTAGTCTCCACCCCAGGGCGCTTCTCGAATTGTTTGAGGATGCACTCGTGGCGCACCATCTCTCTCTCTCCCTTCGCATTTCGTTGTTGACTCCATAGGTGACGAACGTGAACTTGGCACACTGAAGTTCAAGTTTTCACTGTCACGCCTGGGTTGAAGTCTATAGAGACCCATCGGAGGTTGTTATTTTAGGCGAATCCAAAATCTCTGGCAAGCTATATTACATTCAGCATGATCTCTTTTTTTTTCTCTCATCTCTTTTTGGAATGTCTTTTCCTGTCGACAATAAGGACTATCCAACACAGAATTTACCATGACGGTCTCTCACCTTTTAACTGTACATGTATTTCATTTCAACTGCATTATGGGGAAATTAATCTTTCCTCGGGCTTCCACGAAGACTATACTATACTTCTCCTCTTTTCTGTAATGCGGAGTGTTGTTTGTCAAGATTCAAAAAAGATCTGGACTTTGACATCGCCCCCGATGAGACTCACTGTTTATGACGCCACCTCAAACGACCAGAATTGCAAGATCTTGTATAGTGACTCTCTTGATAATGGTACGTACGTGTGGAATCAGGAGTTCTGTTTTGTCATACACGATAAGGGATTATCGCGCTCATGAACCAGCTATATCTCCTCTTGGGACCCGCTGCACTAGAATGTATTCGATGTTTCACATTGCGGAACATGACGTGAGCTTTTTTGGGTCTCGGCAGGGATTATTACGTCACGTCTCCCCTCGACTCACGATGGCAACGATGAGATTTATGTTTCGAGGTGGAGAGAGAATGGTCCTCTGGAAAAATGCGTATGTCTTCCCTTGGTATCTTCCTTGAAGGAAGTTGCAAGTCCATGATCGAGGCGTCTTTTGAATATAAGATTAAACCCCTGAAATTAGAATTTAAGTAAACAACAGAATGGTGGAAGGTTTCATCGAAATCGGACAAATATCAAAGCCCCTATAGCTAACATTTGCAGATGAAAAAAATATATATATATACACATATAGCTTTAGTGCTTCAAAATACTTCTAAATTATGAATTAGGGATAAAACAACCAACATGAAAATGTTAATCAGTGTTATCAATGTTAAGTGTTGTTAAATATACAAAATGTGACCAATAGTTTTATGGAAACCCATTTCTTAAATCAACCGTTACCATGACCGAGAACAATACTCCCAATATTGAATAAGCTGACAAAGTCAAATCAGCGGTCAGTATATCTGACCGACTGTCAGAAAATCTTAAATTTATCGTTGCTCCAGGAGACAACACACTGCACTCGATTATTATGCATAAAATATTCAAGGAGGGTTGACTAATGAAAACATTAATTGCAGAAAGATATATGTATACAAATATACATTATATGTTTTTATGGTTTTTATCAGGGGAAGACGAGGGTAGAGTTAAAGGGGATGTACGCGAGTCTATATTTTTTATTCTCCTTTCAAGTATTAAGCAGATACTTTATGCATAATGTCAACAATTACAACTTCTCGACGGTCCAAACAAACGCCTGCATATATAGCTCGCATCGAAACACTCCAACAGTCAAATCATTTCGGCTGTCGTGAAATGACACGTTCGATAAAAGGCTGTTAGAGTGTTATGTATTGTGACTATTCCATTCTCGTCAGCTGCTCGATTTCGTATTATTCTAAGCCCCTTCGAGCAAGAATCATAATATGTGTTAGTAATGCATACTAAACGAATTGAGGGGATGGCCTGAAAGGACGTGCATGATTATGCAGTTTGTTCTCGATCGTCCTCTTGAGCGCGTGCCACTCACATCTTTCTCCCGGCTTGTGCATAATTTCCCGGCAGTAATGACGTTTGCTTGGTTGAGACGGTCTCCATAGGGCTTCGTTTCAGGTGACAGGAAAAAAAAAGGTAATGATGGTAAGTGCAGACACTATGCATGTGAGAAGTACCGATTGATGGCTTACTTATATGAACACCATGGCTATATACACTGATAGTCAACCCTCCTTGAATCAATTTTATGCATGTATCGAGTGCAGTGTGTTCCCGGGAGCAACGATGGATATAAGATTTTCTGACAGTCAGATACTAACCCCTGATTCGACTTTGTCAGTTTAGTGACTAGGGCCTACTGTTCTCACTATTATATCAATGGTTGTTATTTTGTTATTATCACTGTTATACTATTACGGTGTATTACCATCATCATGATAATGATGATAATAATGATTATAAATATTATCATTATTATCTTTTTTATTGTCGTTGCTGTTATAAGTGTTTTGTTATCTCTATTAGCATTAGTCCTCATAATCCTCATCTTCATCTTAAAACATTATGGTTACAATCACTGTGATTATGATAACTGTAACAATAATTGTTACGAACCACCACCCTCCTCGTCATCATTGAAGTATAGTGATAGTATAGTCACTTCAAAGTAAGACAGACAATTGGGTGATGTTATCAATATACTTATTATATACTTATTATATACTTATATACTTATATTATATCAAGTATAATAATATAATATTAAGTATCATATACTTATATTGATTATATACATTCCATTCGGTTTACTTGTATCAAAATGTATCAAATCTATATAGATAAATATATTACTTTTCTTGCTGGTGTCAATACTGCGTGTTTGTTCTCCGAGGGAATATCTCACTCTACATCAAGTAGGCAAAATATAAGAATGAATAGATAAAGACAACAACATGTACGGGGGTGCAGAAATGTTCGGTAAATGCTTTTATAACCGCCATCAGAGAGAGGCATGCAGGCCTATAGGCCCACATTAATGGAGAGATATAATTACCCGGAATGTTAATGGCACATTAATCGCTTTTGGTCGGTCCTTGATAAACGTGAATGTCAAAGTGGTTATGACGGATGTCGAAGGGTGATTCACGGACTATGAATGTGTCAACAATGCGACTCGAGACTCAGTGGACTTTGATAAGGCGCGTAATCGAAATAGTTATTCACTATCCTTCTTAAGTTTCAAAGAATGTACAGATAGTCAAAGAATGTCATGTTTGTCTAGCTGATTTACATACTCACATTGATAAGTGCTTTTATTTGGAAGCCGTATGCAGTATAACACTGCCTTAAGATCGTCAATTATGTACATTCGCGTTTCCACAATTGTTTAACTATATGGCGACCAATGTGCTGGTACTGTATTCAGAGCGATCCTCATTCATTTTGAGAGTCAGACGTCAAATAGCGCTCAGAGAGAGAACTTGGATTTGGAAACAACAACAACAACAACCCAATGACATTGTGGGTCATCATACCCCCTGTTCATTTTCATACGCTTAACTCTGTCATAGATAGGTCAGTATCCCGTCGTTACATAAATCGCACGATTTATAGCCAGGCGTGGAATGCTCAAGTTCATTCACTTTCTGTAGTCTTCTCCTCTATCTGTCGTCTAAAAGAGAGCAATTTCTGGCTCGAAAGCAGCTAAGATCATTATCACAATCATGTGCAAGAGAGACCACATGAAGAGAAAATGAATTGTGACAAATTGTCCTGACGAATCCTGAGGTTCGAGTTGTAAAACTGAAGTGTGGAGGAGCACGCGATCATTACTAAGGATACTTTTCAGCCAGAAAATGGCACATTTTCTTCTGGATTCACGGATTTTTGCAGTAGTGCATATTGTTAGTATTTACCACCTGTATCGCCTGAGTATACTTATGTTTTAATTAGCACATAATAATAAATTATAATAACAATACGTTACTTTTATTGCGCATATCACTGCAATTGTGTGTCTATGCACTTTAAGCAAGAGAAATAGGACAGAAAGATAATAATAAAAAAATAATAATAATGATAATAATAATAGTAATAATAATAATAATAATAATAATGATAATGATAATAATAATGATTATAATGATAATAATGATAATGATTATAATAATAATAATAATAATAATAATAATAATAATAATAATAATAATAATGATGATAATAATTGCATTTATATTGGGCTTGGTACGGGTGTTTTTATATAAGCGCACCGGCGCTATTATACAAGAAATCTAGAAAACACAAAGCACAATAACATAAAGACAATGCCAAACCGAAATAACAGTAACGACAGGAGAAAAGATGCGATCAAAAGAATGCAAACACAACTCATTCGAAATGCATTTTGAGTAAATACTAGTATGCTTTCAGAACGATTCTAAACTTGGATGGAAAAGATGCGTTCTTAAGATAGGTTAGGGTACTTTTCTAAAGTGAGTAATATATATCATCATAATAATCGTACTTGGGATTGTGTAATCAAGTGTAAAAGACAATTTATGGTTATCGAAATGCATTTCTAGAATAATCTCATAAAGGGGCGAGACTCAGTTACCATCTGTGCTATTTTCTGCGTGCTTACTTTTGTCGAATGCAACTTATAAATTGTGATATCCGCTTATATTTTCAATTCATGTTGATGCTATAGTTCAAGTTTGAAGCACTTAAGAAAGGATTTGGTAAACACAAAATCATGCATTCGTGAAATTGTCGTATAAACACTACTATTGATTGTTCTATCTGTAGCACCAGAGATGTAGATCATCCATTTGTTGATGGATTCATGACAGTATCTGTTCTATCTTCAAGCAGCTCATTTTGACGATACAATTATAGATCATTCATGCCAAGACGCATTGTAAATATAACGATAAGCCTGGTAGGAATACAAAATTTTACATTTACATTTATTGGGAAAGATATACAATTGATTTGAAGCTTACGCTGCTTGATGTAGGACACGAAAAGCGAATTATTTTCTATGTTTGTATGTATACCGCTCAAAAAGCATTTTATAGTGGCATTTAAGTTCTAAACAAAATAATGATTTGTGTGGTCTTTCTCAATTCTGTCGCGTTGTGAATGTTTTAATAATCAATTCAAAGGCCGAAACAGAAAATGTAGCGTGGGACCCCGTTTGTGAAAGTAATGAACTAATAGAATGATCATCTATAGTATCATTATTGTCATCTTAGAATGCTGTATGTACGTTTACAGACAAACATGATTATAAAATCGCATGCCCGTCGATATTTTACCCTATAGGCATTAATTCTCATAACGCAGATAATCGATACAACACGCAAAGGGTATAGATTTTGGAGCGCATTGTCCATTTCACCCATGTTCAGCAGGTGTAAAGCTCTTCCAATGCAGGCTTGTGCACTGCAGTGAATCTAGGTTAGGAATTAGAATCTAGTCCATCTTGCCTGGAAGGAAAACTTTTTTGACCATCGGGATGGGAGAGGGTGGCATTGTAAAGTCATACACTCGCACTGTGTAAAGTAATATGCCATGTTTTTGTGTACAGTGTATTCATTTTTCTACAATTTTCCACAATTCGGTGATTGAAACCGGAAATGTCTATACATGTACTTCATGATACGGTAGTCCATGTTTAACAACAGAGAGAGGCACGAGTGAAAAAAAATCCAAGTTCCACAAATAAAGCTAAACTCATGTGTAAAATAGACGGCTATTGTGACTGCACAAACATGTTGACAATATGTTGTTAATTTCGCCCCTAGATTTCATTCAATGAAGTGATGCACACACACAAAAAAACATAATTCATTATGCTTCGCGTTTGCGTTTTTCTCACCTTACTTGATACATTATTGTATAATGTGGTTAAGTCCCCAAGTGCCGTCATTTTCAGCAAAATGGTCTCTTGTCGACTTTTGGCACTAAAAGTGTCGCGGTGAAAAATGTATAGGACAACTTCCTGTACCTTGCTGAGCAAAATAAGGATTGCAGGACTTCGCGGAATCCCTGATCTTCGCCCCTTATATTCACAGGGTTTACAGGGTCTCGTTAATTATCCGTTTTGTCATAAATAGTGACTTCGCAATAAAGTCTCGTGAATTGACGTTCGCCAAATGGGCTGTCGTTTTATCCCCATTATCAAGGCTACAACCTGTCAAAATCGGTCTCATCACTTTAAAATGAACCGAATTGAACTATTACGTCATTGAAATATTTCTGTCAGTGCGTCACCAGTTGTTGTTTTTTTTTTTTTTTTTTTTGAGCGCTGCTCCCTTTAGCGAAGAAGTGAAAGGGCACTGCACGTATCTTCATTTTGTTGTCATATCAATCACATTATGTACTGGACTAAGAAAAGATTGTCATTATTATGCTTGTATGGATTCCCCTAGAATATATATCGACTTGTAGATACGTTTTGTCGATCCCCGTGATGTGAAATTTATTTGAACCATTCAAAAAAAAAAAAGACAAGACAAAAAAAGAAACAAAAATCCCACTTGTCCTACTTTGGCTCTGGAATTTCATCATTCCAGAGTTGTATACGATAGTAATGCGATAATCGCTATGATTTTGGTAGAGCCGCTATATTAGTCAGAAGTGAAGAGGGGAAATATCTTTCAGGCGTTATTTCTTTTTCTTGAGCTTATCATAACATACTCTTATCATTACGAATATCATCATTACTGCAAATTCCCTCTCTATGTTATAGCGATGTGAAGGGGGGGGGGGTTGCTGAAAGGTCCAAAACGGGCAACGCACACCTTGTCAATTTGCTCCAAAAGAGCGTTTTATAAATCCAATGTCAGTTGGAAGTTCGCCAGGATTTCATACGACGGAGAACATTCAATACCGGTTGCCGAGTTTGATTACTGAAGAACAATCTGTAACTAATCCTCCCGGTAAGATTATGATCTCTGAAAGAAGTGGATCGGCAGCCTCCTCGGGGGGATTACGGGGAACGAAACGTAAGCTGACATAATTATAATCGGCAGACGACGCAAGAGTCGTCGCATGATCGACGTGATCTGTCAAGTTGAATACTGATTGTGTTTCTGAAATGTATAGGCAGCGAAGATTTCGAAGAAAGAACTTATTCACAACTGCATGCACAATCGTTTACGAGCATGTTATTATTGTGTGTTCTTGTAGTATATAGTGGAATCCCTGTTTGATCGTCTCTAAATGTCGTTGTTGAATAAGAAGCGGGCGATCTAACGTTGCTTTTTGCCTGCCATTTGTTATTATAGCTATTCGAAAGATATATGTCTCAATAGATGTGATCTCCAGGCACCATCATTATGGAACAATGATAAGCGAAGCCTACGTTCGCGACAGGTTCAGCTGATCAACACACTAACGTGTCTAACTTGACAATGGAGGAGACGAAATATGTAGGTTGACTTAACGGTTATCAGCCTTGGGATGTTACAGTAAATGACAACTCCTAAAGCTTGGAAATGTAGCGTATGACAGAACGTTTTTTGTCTGTTTCATCACATGCAGTGTAAGGACAAAGGACATAGGCCTGGCCCTGTAGGTTCGTCTGGATTGGGGGACATCATGGCTGAGCTCGAGGAGTAGCTCGCGGGCTCGACAATTTCACCGTAGTTCCCGCCATCTGTGGTCAAGTCGTCAGAGAGTGCCGTCGTCTGCGGCTGACGCGGAGGGAGGGCTGTAGGAGGACGTCAGCCGGTCAAAGGTCAGAAGGTTGCCAGGGGATACGGAGGCGAGGTCAACAGCTCCCATCATTTTCTCGACATGGAGGAGTCCCGACATCCCGACGAGCTCGAGAAAAGCTGTAAGCATTGAAACAAATCGATGTAAACACTTCTCTAGAGATTGAATGAGGGTTGGAGAAGGGGAACGCAAAAACAAAAACAAAAACAACACTGCACCTGTCGTTCGTTTCTCAGAAATATGATCTCAGAAATATGATATTGCCAATCATTTTATAGTCTTTTACACGACCGCTCGATTCCAATTGCTGGGGCCCGATAGCGGGCTATTGACAGCCACTACTGACAAATATATTTGTCATTGCATATCATTCCACCTCTGTTTCCATCTCTTGTCATGAGCCAGATGAACCAGTGGTATCCAATCTTCGCGTAGTCTGATTTAGTAAAAGAAAATATCTCAGACTGGCGAAGGACAAAAACAAAACAAAACAAAACAAAAACACTAAACGTGTAATCTCCAAATTTCATTTTGTCAAGTACTCCTGAACAAAGTAAATTATCAAATCGCTTTTTGTCATGATACTGTTGAAAACAGCCAGAAAATAATTCTTTCTCTGTAGACGGGTGTAACCCACAGAACTCTTGTAAGAGTTCTGTGGTGTAACCAGGTTGTTGGGGTGCAATGGGGGTGGGGTGGGGTAGCAGGAGTGGCACAATGATTTACAGAGGAGACAGAGACTGAGGGCGTGGAAGAGAAGATTTTAATCGTTTTCCAGTCTCAGTGGTGACACGATTGGGGCGACATTCGGCTCTTGTCATTTTTCATAGTTTCTCTTAACCGGTCTCCCTTGTCATGTAGGCCCCTATGCATATAAAATTATATATGAATACATACATGTATCTTTCTCACCCTATCAGTCTCCCTCTGTAACCTTCAGTCAATTGATCTCAACAAACTATTTGATCTACTTCTATTTATATCTCGTGTTTTGTTTTTTTTTTTGTGTGTGTGTGTGTGTGTGTGTTTGTGAGCCTGTCCGTCTTTCATAAATATCTATAAACTTATTCTCATTTCAGCCTCATTTTCTCAATGTCTCTGTCTATTCCATCCTTGGGGGAAAAAGACAGAATGGTATCATTCACGAGGCTTTCCTTCGGCGCAATCTCATGTAAATCTTTTATCTAGAAAAGGATGGTATAGCATTTGAGGGGGGGGGGGGGGGGGGGAGGTGGGTCACACTGAGCCAAAGCTCTGTAAGTAAATACAACAGACGTGTTGTCACTGAAAGATACGTGGTAACATCGTGATCAGTCTGTTGGGATTATGACGTCAGAGGTAGCGTACACCCAATGCTCATGATGTCAACGATCTCTCCAAAGATTACGATTTACCCCATTTGTAGAGGCCCACTATATCACGCATGTCCGCTGACCCAGCCTATTCTTGGTCGTGAAGCAGACGCCATTTTGATTATGTCATCCAAGGACTAATTAAAAACGACCAAACACCGACCCCGTCTTAATTAGTCAAATCTTCCTCGTACTGGGTCAATGTCGTCTAATTTCGTCATGGTTTGCTTGGAATTTCGTTTACAGCTCGCTGCACGGACTGCTGCGAGAGGGTGGCCTGGTCGTCCCTTCTTGCCACAACTTTGACTGTTGCAGGGGTTGTCCTGGTTGTGGTCATGGTAGCCCTGATCAGCCAAGTTGTAGATGAACTCTTCAGCAACTCTTACATCGAGGATTCCGTCGCTGTCTGGTGAGAAGGAAACCGTACAATTGTTTTAGTGAAAGTTGGGAGGGAACAAGACAAAAATACATTTCTTAGTGCTTCTCTTGATCACCCTCTCTTGAAGCACTACTGTGGATGTCGTCTGCTTAGTTTGTTTGTTTGATTGTTTTGGGGCGGGGTTCTCTCGTTTGGAATTTAGCTCATGCAGTATTGGTTTGGGAGACGATTCTGATAATAATGGTGCAATTAAAACAAAATCACAGTGTTAACATTAAATTGTATTTTAGCTCAAATGAAATTTTCATGATAATCATTTACATGACAGTATGTATTCATATCAATTACGCACTGCGGCTTTTGATGATATTTTCATGTGTGGATATAAAATACCCAATGCATGTAGATGTGTATGTTGTTTTTATAAGACAAATGTTCTCTGTTCCTCCCTTTTTGATTTAGCATTTATTTTCATTTTACTTATTCAAAAAAATTGTGTCGCTAGGAAATTGTAGGGTCCTATATTGGGGCATTTTGATTTGATTTCTTTGTGTCTCTAAAGTCACGAAAAGGCCATCCCTTTCTTTCCTGATTTCCTTTTATTTTTTTATTTTTATTCTTAATTTTTTTTTTTTTTTTTTTGGGGGGGGGGTAGTTTTTGGTGTGTGTGGGTTTTTTTTTTTTTTTGGGGGGGGGAGGGGTAGAGGAGGCTGTTTGAATTAGTTGAAAAATGAGAATGCTATACAGATAGGGCTGTTTTGTATTATCTTCATGGGAATTTCATATGAACTGAGCCTTTACTGGAAGTCTTTTCATTATTTGGGTTCTTTCCCACATCTCTCCAAGAAAATGTAGACACCTTGCTCTCGTTAATTGTCCTTTAGAATGATGTGTAGATGTCCTTTTCCTTTAATGGTAATAGTTAACCTTCTTTGTCTTTATTCTGGTTACCTCAATGAATAGGAAACCATTTGTTTTCTTGAAATTCAACACATTTTACATTGTTATCGGTATCTGCAATATCATATCATATCACGTTGTTTTGATTTCATCAGGAGGGTTTGGAAGGATAGCCTGAGGATTACAATAATCACTGAAATGCAATTCAGGATAGCTTCAACCAGTAGAATAATACCAGACGAATAGAGTCGCAGCGTTGTCATCAAAATCGGATATAGTTATGGAATTTTAAAGTTTCACAGGTTTTCACAAATCAGTGATATTTATGTCGCAACCACAACACACTCAAAATGGCGGACGTGATGATGTCATCTTTTAACAAGTCTGTCATTGATTTTTGACGTGAAATCAATAACTATGTTAGATTATATATGATTCTTATCAAATAATCATAACTTGAAATAAGGATGACTTTGAGGGGAAAGAGGTTACAGTTGCTATAATTATGGACTTACAATGTGATCTAATAATTTATTAATTTAAGTTTTTGTACAAACCAACCAGAGGAGAGTTGTAAGGTGTTGGCATCATCACTTTATGATACTAATATGAATTAGAAATAAATTTGATTTGATAATAACAAACGCAATATTGAATTGAAGTGAGCTATGTATACTTAGCAGCAGCGATGGATGCGAGGGTATTTGTTACAACCCTTTATACTGACAGCTGTGTTTTGATGGATGGACTGTTTCTTATTTATGTGTATATCTAAGACACATGCCAATGATAAGTTGGGTAAAAACACCCGGCACTAACTACCAATAGTAAGTAGAGTAAAATAAATAGATAAACAAACAAACACACACACACACACACATACACAAATTCTTCCTCTCACGTATCTGAGGTATAAGTATGGCTTACAGGACCTGCAATCAGACTTCAGGCTGAAACATCTCCAATAAAAGTTTTTTTCTTAATTGCATTTAATTCTTCTCATTTATAGCCGCCACGTCGACATTATGGTTATGATGACGAATATCACATTTATTAAAAGAATACTTCTTAAAAGCATAGAACCTACGTGAACAAAATGTGAATACACAGATAACAGATCATGGTTCTGCAGTTAGTACATTGTCTTGTTAAGGGAGAGCTTTAATTCGAGAAGAAAAGATTTTCTCCGTCGGTATGTAACTTTTAAAAAAAAGATACAATAGGTGAACCGAGAGGATACTCGGATTACCTAAAAAGTCCTGCTCATTTATAAGTATTTCACTCATTTGTCACCTCGATGTCGGTCTCCGTGTCAGGTTCTTCTTTCTAGAAATAGCTGCCTACATCGGTCTCGTCGTCATGGTCGGTCTTATCATCCTACTGATGACGATGGGGTGCATGGCAACGGGCTACCAAAACGCCTCCTCCTGGTGCACCTTTGTCAAGGCGCAGACCGGCAGACGACAGCTGAGCGCGGTAAGCAAATGTTTGCCTCTGGTAAGATACATAAATCCCCGCACGGAATCTAGAACGTACAGTATATGTCCTCAAAATATTACAAGCGGATTTCCGCACTGATATCCTTCAAAATGATTAAACAATCTGAATACTATTTCAGGGTATAAAGCTATAACTTCTTTCCTACATCTTGCAGAAAATCCCTTGCGATTTAGTTAAGAGGTCACAGAGAAATGCTCATCGTTGAGAAGCATGTCATGGGTCCATTCTTCCAAGTTCAACACTTGGATGCTCTCAGCATTTTGTAAGGAGTGAGCGTAGTGGACTGAACTTGGAGGGAACGGATTCCTGACATGCTCTACAAAGATCCAAATTTCTCCATGACCACTGAAGCAGATCTAGTGGGGTTTTCTGTAAGATGTACGTAATAAGTACGTTCATACCTACAAATTGCATCTTTATTGATTCACCATTTTTAAAGTTATTATGGCAGAAAGTGTGATTGTATTTTTTTTTTTTTTTTGGGGGGGGGGGCACTCGGTACAGCTCAATAAGCTTGTCATTTTGCAGTATAATTTTTCTTCTTACCCTGAAGTTAGAGTGTTGATATATTGTTATTGTTACTTTTGCAAAATACACTGTGCGATTGGTTCGGGCTACATCGTCTGTAGCTTTACCGCACACGCATGAAGATCAAATTCTAATGATCTTCTTGTGTCTTGTAATCCTTGTATAATCTGTTGTTACGGTTGATTGGTATTATTTCGCACCCTCGTAATGAGAGTTTTTGTGTTTCTCATAAGATCGCAAATGAGTAGAAATGGCGACAAAATTTGGTGAGAGAAACGCCTACACATCTCAACTCTTTGCTCAGTGAACTGTAAGTCTGTAACGATTTCCCTCTATTTTATCAGCTTGTCAGAACTGTCAAGTCGTGTTCTGATTTCTGTATACCAGGTATAAGACAACTTGCCATCCAGTCTCAGATTGCTGTGATATCTATGATAATATTCAGTACTTCAATGATAATAGTTATGCTGCAAACAATTATCTCTCCAAACACAGTTTATGTGCATAACATACGTCATCAACCTAGCGTGGTATGCAATCTTGGTCGGGGCCGCACTGCCAACGGTGTTCTTCTACATGTTGGATAGCGGTGTGTGCACCAACGAAGTCTTCACATCCCTAACCTGCTTAGACCTGAGACAGTTTGGTGAGACAAAGTTATCGTGTAGGTCTCGAAGTAATCAAGTGAAGAATGATTGAAAGGGGAATTACCCCCACAATCAGGGTTTCGGGGGATACAGCAATATTAGCATCACCTATGATAGAACACATCGCCAAGTTTGAGGAAAGTCGGACAATCCGTTCAACAGTTATGAAATTTTTAAAGTTCGGTGCTACCATCGCTGGGCAAGAAAGCTACCACAGTTCATAATGTCACATTAAGACAAATATATAGACAAAATGTTGAGAGAATTCCACAAATTTTAATTGATGACAGAGTGTATATTCCTTTCATTTGTTACCAACTTATGTTAAAGGTTCTATTGTTCCGTCTGCCCTCTGAAAGTGAGGTGCTCTTTCATTGCTTGAAAACTGAAACATGTTCAATTTTCGTTTTCCGTTATATAAATTATATCTGTAACAGAATAGTAGAAGTCTGCTCAAAATTAGACCTAATTTAGAAAGTGATTGAAATTCCACACATTTCACTAGATTATTTCCACCAATTAGTGATACATTAAATGCAAATTAGCTGAAGTGATTATAATTATGATCAATTCACAGCTCTCCCGTGGCTCATGCTGAAAGTATCACAAAATCACAATTAGTTAGGAAGCTTGTATCATCTTGTTTATTTGATTTTATTCTACTAAACGAAAGCCATCTCGAACATAGTGCAGAATTCATACACTCTTATAATTTCCAGTGGGAGAGTTGCCTTGCTTTATCCCGCCGTTTCATAATATTGTGAAAGCATACGATCACATTTCACTCATTTCCTGTTTCGAATCCCCCAAATCCTGGGGTCTGTGTTTTGTATTAACCCTTTTAACGCCATTGCTGCATGGAATCTTAATACGCATGCTTGATTCTTTCTCCCACGACGTACATCACATTGCAACACTTATTGACAGACTTTTAAAATTTCTTTTGATTCCCCCCCCCCCCCCCGGTCCTCCCATTAACGGTCATTTTGGCAATCTTACATCATCATTCTGGTCTTATCTTCTATCCGTTCTCCGTTTCTTTTTCACAAACACTGATTACTCGGGGCTTACAGCCAAACAAGCTAGCTTTCATGTAGGTCCCGTCATACTTCTCTTTGATCAACCCCATTTCGATTTCGATTTTGACCAGTTATCATTACATGTAATTATTGTGTTATCACCATGTATATTGTTTGTTTTCTGCACATTGTTCACAAGGTAAAAGAACTTGTCTGGTTTCTGTTGTAATGTTCATAAATGAGAAGTATGAAAATAAAATGAATTGAATTGAATTGAATTTTCTGCAGGCCTGGCACCGCAAGATCTTTCTGTTTCATCAAACAGGACATTAATCTGTGGACCTGAATTGGAGGCTATTTGCACCAGTGTAAGTTATGATTTAAGATACATATCAAATTTAAGTTTGAATGGATGATGCAACGGATCACAGACTGTTGTGATCACCACATAAATCTTATAAAGATAGTCCCTTCATATAATTAGAAAAACTAATGGGTATTGAACGTTTTCAAAATAATAAAGAACTTCGAATTCAAGGATAGATAATCTATGTGCATATGATGACTGCAATGTGTGATCACTGATGATTCGAAAATGCATTCTGTAAAATGATTCTATGAAGATGATAAGGTCTGACCATCAGAAAAAGATACAGACAAAAATAATGCCGTCAATGACTAGATATTCTTTTCGAGATAAAATATGCTATCCTTGTCATGGTCAGGAAGGTTGAGATAGGGGTTTCACACGTTAACTTTTTGCGAGGTAATTAGAAACCACTTATAAAATATTAAAGAGCATACAATTTTTAGAGGAATTAAAAGTTTATTTGATGAATATCAGTTTTGATGGCTGAGATATTAAAAATCAAATAAAACAAAGTGGTCCTAATTAAAGGTCCCGCCTTTTCTTAGGACCTCGTTGCTTTTGGATATCTCAGACATTTCCAAAACCAATTTTCATTAAATAAACTTTGAATTCCTCTTAGAATTATAATATGCTCTTTCATGTTTTGTAAGACGTTTCTCATCTCACAAAAAAAAGTTAGAAACCTGAATTCCCACCTCAACCAAAACTATAAATACACGCCATGTTTCCCATGAGGAATTTTAGGTCGAACTGTTATATTTACATTTTCGTTTCTGTATTTGAAGTACGATTTACTCTCTAAAAAAAAATCGAGTGAAAATTTTCACTCTTAAAAGAGTGAATACAAAAAAGAGTGAATTTCGAGTGAAGTTGGAGTGAATTTTGAGTGAAAATGTTCATTTTCACTCATTTTGAAGTGACGTCAGGGATCACTCCAAAATCTTCGAGTGATCCCTGACGTCACTCCAAAATGAGTGAAAATGAGCATTTTCACTCAAAATTCACTCCAATTTCACTCGAAATTCACTCTTTTTTGTATTCACTCTTTTTAGAGTGAAAATTTTCACTCGATTTTTTTTTAGAGAGTAGCTAATTAATGACATCATCTCACTCTTATCACGTTGTTTACAACAATAGGTCAATAAGTTTTGTTGTCCTCTCATTCCTTTCAATGTTATTTTGTTGCAGGATCTTTTAATATTCTTCTTCCTGTCCCTGGTGGGTTGTATCTTCGTTCTCTTGGGCATGGTAAGCTTGTAGTCAACAATTTTCATGTTCATGTTTGTGTGTACGTGTGTGTGTGTGTGTGTGTGTGTCTGTCTGTCTGTCTGTGTGTCTGTGTGTCCGTATGTATGCAACGTATCAAATAACAGTTCAACATTTTTACAGTCGGAGAAATGTAACTAGTTGCGTTGTCTTGTAGAGCAACGTGACAATTTCGGCAGGTATACAACAAGGCATAATAGTCTGTATAAAAGCGCATGAAATCTTTTTACAAGTCTGAAATGCGCTGAGATAAAACTTGCTATTATTATTATTTTTTTTATTACTATTATTATCATATTGTTTTGTTTGTTATTATCAATACCATTATTGTTGTTGATGTTATTGTAGCAGGAGGTTTATAACAAAGAAGTCTGAGCAAGCAGATACAAACTCATTTCGAGAATATGTGGAGAAAGGAGGGACGCACTATACAGGAATCGCGACATAATATCCCAGATTTGCAGATAATGTATTACCCTGGTAGCTCTATACTCGGCGTGCTGTCTGTTTACACAAAAGCCAGCTCAAGCAAAGTTAAAAATCTTGAGTATGGGTTTCCTGTTTGAGGCTCTCTGTTTTCTGGAAGTGTAGTTTTCCCCCTACACAGGAATAGTGATGAGACTTTTTAATACGAAAGACTTGCGACTTGATTCAATAGCAACGTCTAACTAATTTTAGAGCGGCCCTGAGTTTCATTTCCGTGTGTACATGAACTACCCAGTGTTTCATAGAGATATTATGGCGCCAGGGCTCAGAGTCTGTGCGGTTTTGCCAATACAAACTCTCCCGTAAGTCATGTCGTGACTTGAATAAACATTTTGAAATTACGATCTGCGAAAGATTAGAAGCAATCGCACCGCAGCTTCGGCGAAAACGTTAGCTCTCGTTTGGAAGATCGATGTTTGTAGGTTTCTCAAGCAGAAATGTATTCACTTTAAAGCAAAACGAACTCGCCGGCTGGAAGAGATAATTATACAACATTGTCTAATTTTGGAATTATGGTGATAATGTACTGGTTCGTTGTATTTTCTTTTGGGGGTAGGGGTGGGGTGGGGAGGAATTGTTTTTGCTAGACGAATTGAGTTTTGTCATTTTGCCACCACAGTCACTAACCCATTCTGCCCCTTTTCTCCCCTTCAAAAAAGCGTATGCATGTACCATACTGCCATATATACATATTTCTGTTGTATATAAACGTGTATAAGTTGAAGAGAAGCGACAATACAAATCCCGATTCCGTCATGTAAGGCTCAAAATAATTCTAAATAAACCTTAGTCATACCAAGTAATGCAACAACGAGTAGAAATCCCAGAGACTTATCGGTTGGTTTGTTGTAAAAGTGATAAAGTTATCACGAGGTAGAACAATGGCATGTACGTTTCCATAATATGCAAGAGCGCTGAGACATGACTTTCATCTCTTTCTCGCTGTTTTGATAATAATGGTATTCCCGTCGCTTGATTCCTTTCGTGTAAGAAAATCTGATGTACTTGCTTCATGTGGATGACGAATTAATCTACTTCAAAGTGGATCAAGCGAGTGATGTTACACGTTCAGAAACCCAACAAGTAAGATGCTGTATTTCAAGTTTAGCATCCGTCGCTTTGACTGGATATGAACTTAACAATAATTATCAAAAATACTATTCATCCCAAATATATTGAGGCGATATAAACTATCAGGGAATTTCACACACTTCTTTGTGACTTCTTCCTATATACAGAACCATTTCCTAATGAGCCTGGCAGGTAATTATAACTGGCTGAGGATACGAAAGCGGCGAAAGAAGCTAGCGGCGGGAAAGATGAGTCGACGCGCCGGCGCTTACGACCTCAACTCCCACAACGGCCTCCCGATCGCCGATCGACAAGAGTCGCAGGACTCCAACGCCCACCTCAGGCGCGCTAACCTCCATTACGATGCTTCATCCAACATCATGGCGTCCAACTCGTCCATCCCTACCGTGGCCGCACAGGTGTCTGCACCGTCGTCGCTCACCTTGATGACCACGGTGTCCACGGCAGCTCCCGCCAAGTCCGCGTCGTCATCGTCGATGTATTCGTCGAAGATCTCGAATCAGACGTACGGGTTTGACGACGGTGGCTTCGGACAGCAGCAAAGCGTAGCAGGCACGCGTACGAGATCGCCGATCGTTCCTACCAGCACTGCTAGCACGTTGGCATCTAAGCAGGACAGTATCGACTACGGTCGGAGAAGTCGTTACGATCATTACAATCCCGCATTTGACGAGAACTATTGGGACTACCCCAGCCCGTCGTCCAAGCAATCGGCGGAGAATGACGATTTCTTTGACCACGACGAGTATGAAGATGCAACAAGCGTCCCCCAGCAGTCGAATGGCAACGCGTTCGGCTACAACCAAACTCATGTGGGGAACTACAATCAGGGCTACTACAATTACGATTACGACACGACACATAACGAGGGATATGAAATACCGGTAAACTCCAGTCCCGCAAGATATAACATGAACTCCGTTCCCGCACGATACGAAATGGATCCAGTTCCCTCGTCGCCACACAGCCAGCATATTGTCTCGCCAGCTTCGAACCGCACATCGGTTGGTAACAAGTTCTTTGAATATCAACTCTAATCAGGAGGATATTAGACTCTTCAGTGTGTATCCCCTATTCGATTTCGTGCGCATGAAGCGATTGACTACGTTTTATGTTGAGGTCTTGCAGCGCTCCGTTGAGCTGTGGGGTAATTCCTTTCTTCTCTCGTCTTCACCTCTCCATGGTACTGAGATGCGCTCATTTCAATACACGGATGGAGAACATACGTGTATGGTATGCAGATGTTGTACGTCATTGTTTGGTCGATGGAACGTTGCAACACAATTTCTTCTTCTATGTTTCTTTTTTGATATGCTATTTGTATATTTAGAAGTATCTAATGTTTTTTACATGCCATTTGTGTGGAGCGAAAACTGTATGTAGAGTTGATGTTGGTGTTATTAGCGATGGCAGAAGTATTCATAGAAAAGTGAAAAGATAATTTATGACAAGGATTCTTTTTATCTGTTAGACAGAATGGACGTCTGAAATGATATCATGACAACCTCTTACCTAAATGGGAATATTCCTGCGTTTGTAATTCAGTCTGTTTGGATGATGCGTTGTATCCAGTTTATGTGGTAATGAAAAGTCAAAAAACTTTTCGAGTGTGTGTCTGGCAGAATGAAAATTAAAAAACAAAAAACAACTTACAGAACAACTATCGAAATTAGCTTATTTACTTTAGCGACACATTAGCCTATAAAGGCATGGACACTGAAATTACGCAATAAAAACTATGCTGCTTTTCTTTTTCTCATTGTGTGTATGAGCGAATGACACAGCTATACATATACGATACACGCTGATTCGTCGACTAAACTACATCAAACTGGCGATATGATAATGGCGCAATATTTGAGAGTCTCTGTCATGCAGAAGGCACAGCGCAAACAGGGTTCAGCCAAAGAGGGCGCTCTGGCGTTAACAACTTTCTCGTCAACATTAAAATGTCGCTGAACAACATAATCACCTTAGAGACAGTAATTTTCACGCAACTTGCTGATTTGATCTTTTTCAAGGGCTGCACCACAAGGCTTCCAAATCTTTTACAGAATTCCCTTTGTACATTAATAAGCTCAGATTTCAGTCTCTTGTAGTTTCATTGTGCAAGTCGTACTGCTGCAGATATATAAAGTCCTCCTCGGTTGTGTCAAATATATTATCTGCGAGTTTTCTTTCAGCGCAGTGTCATTGTAGTGGCATGGTGTGTGTTAGATGCATGCCGTGGCTGTTAGCATGGGAATTATTATGACGAACCAATGTCCCATTGTGAAGTACATGTACATGGAAAACTCGGCATAAAGAGGTCTGGTATAGTAACTGATATCGCATTTTTGTTCTTTTGGTAACAAATGATTTAAGTCCTTCATTACCTTTGTTATACAGTTTGTACCAAGTTTTCGACGAGTCGATAAAACGTCTGTCTTTTCCGTACATCACAGAATACCATCGAGGTTTAGATATTAATATCAAATAACATGAAAGTACATGTGTATGTGATGATATCATATTCATTTCATATCAATTCAAATTCCTGGCGCCTGGAAAAGACATCCATTACTTTAAATGATTTCTTTGTGTCAACTGAAACGAAATTCTTAAAAGAAAATCTCAAAATCTCTAACTCTTGGTTAAATATGTCAACTTTGAAAAATAATGTCGTTACGGAACTATGAAACAAAATACGCGTTCGTTTTTCATATTTTTCTCTGCGTTTTGTGTCCTCTATTTGTGTATCTGTTCTCTGTCTGTCATTCATTTGTGATTGGTTGAATAGGGAGTCACGTGACACGCTATATGGAGGACGGTCAGGCTAAAGTACTCTGAATGTTTGCATGAGGAATCTATGCTAAGAATACCTTTATAGTAAATGACAATGCATGTAATTATGAATTATGGTACATAAAGTGCATAATCATACCTTTGTGTATTTCTACTCAACCAAGGCTGATGAGACCTGGACGAAATAGCGCTGCATTGGGCAAATATCTGTCGTGCATATCTATTTAGTATTGTCTTTTGAGATCCTGCAATAAATATGTCAAGTGTCACATACTACAAAACATATTGCACAATTCCATCCCCTCTTCTGTTAAGTGAAATGCTACTTCGAGTTCAAGCTGACCCTAATAAAGACACTAAAATCACACAAACAAGACGTCATGAGTTTCATTAAAAGCAGAGTTAATACTAATAAGTATGTCCAAATGGAATTTTGCTGTTCAATAATGTTGTCACCTGCAGTTCTTCTTTGCGTAATATGTGAGTTTCAGCACTGAATTAGTAAATACAAACCCTAAAACTAAGACGTGTCATTTAAATGTCTGATTTTGATAAAACTCCAGCCTTTGCGTTTGTTTTATTTGCTCTCTATATCGAAGCCAATTCGAACTTGGGAGGCTCTGCACCACCGTAACCAACTTATGACAACTTATCATTTGACAGTCTAGCAAGTAGTGTTCATGTCTATGAAATTGCTTCTGGATCATCAGTTCGAAAATTGGGATCATGGGTGGATTTGATTGTGTTCAATGATTTCCCATACCCATATCAATTTTTGCACTTAATGGTGTAGGCCTACTTTATCTTCGGCAAATCCATTCATTTCTATCTATTTATATTAATTAATTTCCATGCATCCGTTGATTTATTTATTCATTTTTCTATCAATTTGTTATTCTACATTAAAGAAATTGTATAGTTTTGGTTGAGACCTAACTTCAGGTTTCTAACATTTTTTGGTGAGATAATGAGAAACCTCTTATGAAATAATATTATGAAATAGCATGTAATTCCGTGAAGAATTCAGCATTCTTTTGATAAATATTGGTTTTGGAATGGCTGAAATATCCAAAACAGAGCGATCGCTTTCTTTTACTTCATTTTTTGATATGTCAGCCTTTCCAAAACCTATTTTCATCAAATAAACTTGAATTCATCTTAGAATGGTATGGTCTGTACTATTTCACAAGTGCTTTCTTGGTATCTCGCAAAGAGGTAAAGCCCAATCCTCATCTCCATCAATACTATACTATCCCTTTAATTTGCGTATCCCTCAAATCAAGAACACTATGATAACTTCATGCCAAACAATTCATAACAAAATGCAGTGTATTCCGAAATGAATACACTAGTAGTTGTTACCGTTCTTACAGTGATTAACGTACAGTACTGTTTAGATACAACGAGCTCACACATAAGAAAAGATACTTAAGATCATGATACGTGATTGAGCATTATCATCGTTGATCATTCATGTATGTTTTTAATAAATGTCTGAAACTGTCCAAAAGCTGTACATATCATTAATCACCGATGGCTATCACACGTAAGCTTGTATATTCCGTATCATCTTTTCCTCTCTCTCTCTCTTTCTCTCTCTCTCGCATGCACACACACACACACACATACACATACATACATACACACATACATATACACATACGTACATACATACACACATATACGCACTCTGTCTCTGTCTCTCTCATCTTGACGTTTCTGTCATGAGTAATCAATATTTCAATACTTTAGTAATGAATATGTACATGCTGAAAACATCCGCCTTATATACAGACACTACACTGGCTGGCTATTACAGAAAGAACAGAGACTCGGTGCAATTAAAAAAAAATTAACGTACCCATATTCTCGTTTGCATTGTACAATGTATATCAAGAAAATGATACTTTCATTACAAAAGGAGGTCGTTTCACATAATGTGAAACAAATTGAAACTTTTCAGAACTTCGACCGGCAGTTACCTTCATCAACGATAACCAAAAACAAGCTTTGTTTCACAGATGTTTAGTTCTATAAAAGTTGATTTTATACACATCAAGTTACGAAATGTTTAAGAATCCCTCACTGTGCATTAAAATCACCAATTTATATCTGCGTTATCCTTATGCCAGTGATTCAAATTAAAATCAAATTTGATGACATATTGTACTTGCTCGAGATTCATATCTTACCGACGAATTTATCCTCCTGCATCTTCACAATTATGTCATACATTAAACATTTGACTACATCCCAATAATGACGTCATCCTAAAGCGGGTTTCCATGAACTGTGATATAACACTTACTTTATGTGGCTATCTACTTCCTGACTCATTTGCTACGATATATCTTTTATGTAAAATCTTTTATGTAAAAAAAAGAAAAGAAAAGAAAGAAAGAAAAAAGAGCAATTAAGATCGAGCCATCCGATTTCGCACGCCGTCGAAGCATAAGAACAAACTGTATATTTCTGGAAGCGAAAGATAATCCTCGAGAATTTAAAGAGACTATCGTGTTAATACAAACGCTCTTGATGGCAAGATGATCATGAACGCACGGACCGCAACATGTTACGATTTCACTAAAGTCTTTGAATGTTTTCATCACACTACAAAATCTGACGTCCTTCAACTCATGATGACATGCAAACAAAGTATCGATTAATCTTATACACAGAGCAGCATTTTTAATCCAATTTTCATCCCAATTTGTTGCAATACCAAATCTACTACAAACAAGCACATCATTTTGCTCACAAAGCAGCCCCCAAAATCCACTTGTTTAATTTTCAACTTTATCTGTTGTTTACAATATTATGCGCTTGCAGTAACTCACACTATTGTATAACTGTGTATCAAACCTTAAACAACTCTGCTAAAACTTGAGAAGTCATAATCATACAAGGCACATTGCACCATGTAAACAGCATAAAAAGACGCGAGGAAATACATTGGCAAATCTGAGACAAACAGCAACCAGGGCCCCATTTCATAAAAGATGTTAGGATAGCAACTCTTGCTGGAATGACAACCTATCATAGCAACAGCCAATCAGGAGCTAGATTCTTGTCGTTTACCTTGACAATTGCCATTCCAGCAAGAGTTGCTATCAGATCCACTTTTTAATAAAAATGGGGCCCAAAAGATATTAAAAAGTAACGCACAAATACGTGTACTAAAACAACAATGCTCTTGTTGAAAGGAAAGGAGCAAGATGCGCACGGAAGCAGACTGGATGCTTTCTAGACTTACGAGGAAAACAAAAAGGTGCCTCATCAGAGCTATTACACTGCACCATAATTATGAACATGACTACCAATGGAATTCACACGATAAAAACTCACATTTACTCTTTTGAGGTGTCGACGATCAATCACATTGTGTTTTTACAAAATGCAGAAAAAGTTGTTCGAAATTCACAGTATTTACCCATTGGGCAAAAACGGACATACTACGGTTTCATATATTACAATATCTTATTCCTTGTATATATCAAAGTTAGTTGTCCTGTACCGCTTGACTATAATGTTGTAAATATCAACTGGGTATATACCACCTTCAAAAGAAATATTGGAACAATGCAGAAAAATATCGAGACTCTGCAGAATCATGAAATAAAGTAAAATAAAATCTTCGCGGATTTCCCGGTGTCCTTTGGCGATTCGTTTAGAAACAGGCACTTCCAGAGATGAAGGCGATTTAGGTCTTAACTTCAAGGTCGAATTTGTACCACAACACATTCCAATCAACATTGACACCCTTTAAATTTTCAGTTACATAATTGATATCCTGCCAGAAATCATCGATGACAAATAAAGTTGTACATGAAGTCGGCTTGCTAAAATGAATCGACACGACATGACGCTTCTTTGTCGTTTCTGTCTTTGTTGCGGATGCTAGATAGGATCTATCATTATGTAAATATTCTATATGACATCTAACATCATGATTTTTTTTCTTGATCAACTCGAGAAACGTAATTATGGAAGTGGGATTAGGTTCCTGAGTCAAATTCCTCAATACTTCGTAATCAATAGTATCAACAGAAAACATTTCAACTGAGAACATACACTCCAACAGCTCCTAGGTCGCCTTTGCTACAGCAACATCATCTTGTCAGGAGATCTATACAGAAAGTTTTCTTTGATTTGTTATATCTGTATTCCACATTAAAACGGGTACAGAATACTTGGGATGGCGAACATTCATCTATTAAAGTCCTTGCTAGGATCCGACCGAATTGTTGAACGAGAAAGAGTAATGCAGCACCCCATGTGACATCACAACTTGGTCTCTGAAAGGTGACGTCATGCTCTGCAATCAACTCAGAGCATGTCTTGTTGATCGGGCATTGGTGTGACGAAGTTAGCCGTACCAGGGAGGTGAGATGAAATTCGTCTCACCTCCCTGGCCGTACTGACACAGCGGTGGACGGCCAACTTCGTCAATGTAGAGAGAGGGGGAAGGGGGAGAGGATAGAGGCTCGTCACCAGTCCAAGAATCTTCTACTGCCCTCACAGCATCGGAGCAGCACGAGGCGAAGCCGTCTCTTTTCTTGCCAATTATTGTTCTCCAATCCCTTTCACCTTCAGAAAGTTCAAAATGTCTCTCCCACTCTATTCAAGGACGAATCCATCTCATCCCGATCAGATGAAATATTCGTGTTTATCTCTGGACGAGGAGTCTGTAGACTGCAGGGTAACGAACGGTTCCGCCAGCCCTCCTCCACTCTGGTTCGTGCTGCCCCCGCTGTTCCTGTTGGATCGACTCTGCCCGGTGCCACTGTAGCTGCTGTGCACGGGGAATTCGTTGGCTCTCTCGAATCCCTTATCACCTAGCTGGTGGTGACTCCCGTACTCTTTGGAGCCGAACGTGCCATTTCTATCGAGATTACTTCCGTAGCCGTCATTGTAGGCATCCCCTCTGCGCGACATGTTGTTGCTACCGTTGTACCCGAACGGTTCGGACGTGCCGCGCGCGTAGGCGCCGTTGTCACCAAAGGCGTCGTTGTTCATGTTGGACGAGACGTAGGGATCCACGACGTTTGCTTCGTATGACTGCTGGGTGGCGATGCGCTCTCGATCGCTGAACGACTCGTTCTGGTTGTCGAAGGCTTCCATGTATGCAGTCTTCAGCGCAGGCATCTCCTCGATATCTGCTTCCTGTGGTCTGTAGTCTTGCCCTCCCCCTCCCAAAGTGGAGCCACCAAACGTGCTACCGCCATAGTTGCTACCTGCGTAGTTGCTGCCAGCGTAGTTGCTACCACCATAATTGCTGGTAGTGTAGTTGCTGCCCCCGTAGCTGCTCCCTGGGCCCTCAGTCGGTTTCAGTTCCTGCATAGTATACAGATTTTCTCTGCTGGATTTCATGCCTTCGTTCTTGTAGGCGCTCTGCTTGATCATGGAAGCTGAGGTCGAGGTGGCAAGGGCACCGTTTGATGGACCACCGTTCAGATGACGGACCGAGGCGCGGCTACCACGGAGCGATGCTCTAGTCCCGGATAGCGACTTCTTACTGCCACGGAGGCTGGTGGTACGATGGATGTAAGTACCGGTGCGTTTGTCCACATAGCCATCCTTGAAGCGGTCACGCAGCTTGGCGTAGTTGGCCGAGAAGTTGAGAACGTAGTGAATCTGAATACAGAATAGTGATGAAATTACATAAAAAATAAATGAAAATATATAACAGAAGATATCTGTCAAAAAATAACAACAACTAAGCTTTGTTCTTGAGAGATTCTCATCTCCCACTGTATAAGCTTATGATGCTTTTATGAAGAATTCGCGATGACAGTTTCCATCAAAATGGTTATTATCTCACTCTTATGTATTTTCTGCAGCCCCGATTCTTTCGAGCTGCCCAAGCTTGTCATTGTTCGAGTCTTGTTTTTCAGGTCAAACTAATATTGGCCACAAGTGCTCTTTCTTCCTAACAGCACAAAATTCTTTTCTTTAGGATCTGTTTCCTCAATTTCCTATCATCGTATTGAAACAGTTACATGTTACTTCAAAAAGATGTGCGAATGACATAATGCCATGACGAAATGTACGAAGACAACCAAGAAACGAAAGGAAATATCTAGTCTGGTGGGGAGGTGTCAATTCGGTGTCAACTCTGCAACCTGTTCACTCACCAACGCTATAACAGTAAGGATCACTCCAGCCAAAGTGATGCCGTAATAAATCAGGACATCCTACAAGGAAGAACAAGACACACGCATTAACATTCACATTCAATCATAATTAGCATGCTCAAAACAGGAGAAACAAGCACTGACTTCTGTCTTTTGAAATTCACTGCTAATTTGAGACTTAGTTAATATAAACTGAGAGATTAGGAAGCTTTTGAAAGATCTGTTACCGAAATAATTACATATAAACAACAAAATACTCAAACGAAACACAATTCTTATACTGTGCCCTACGAAACACTAGTAAATAAATAGGAAAAGTTATATTGAACACATACAGCACCAAACCAGAGGATGGGGTTCCTTAATGGGTTACAGAATTCATCAATGATGTTACAGGAGAAGAGAAGAAAATGGCGAAGTGATACTCACGCTGTCACACATGTAGACGAGATCTTCGTTACACATGAAGAAATCCTCCTCCTCTGTGGATGGAAGTCTTGGGTCAGCCCAGCGAGAAGCATCCGGGTCATAGTTTATCAGACCTGCAACAGCGCAATAACACGTACCATGGTCATACGGCAAAGTGGAGACCACTAAGGACAATAGATTTATTGTTTCAACGTCAAGTTTAGGTCTGTTACACATCAGAAAAATTGCAAAACCTACAACACTAACACACACAAAGAAAGGGCTGAAGGTAAAATTAAAAAGAAAAAAAGAAGAAGATTGCAGCATCACAGATGAGAAACGAAGTCTTTTCCTTAACAATGCTACTTACTGCATACAACTATCAAGGAATCTTGCTCCAACTTACGGTTCAAATCAGAATTAGTATAATACCTCGTCGCAGATGTGACATTAAAATCTTAAAGATATTAACGGAGTAGTTTCCGTCCTATATGCTTTCGTGTAAATACAAAACTTTTTTTTCGGCAACATTTTACACTTTAACATAATACAAGAAGAAAGTTATGTGACACCGAGGAAAATTGACATTTTAACAGACGCCCTCTAACACCAAGACCGAAAGACATTGACGATATTATTATATCGGAAACATGTATCGCACCCCACTGCCTGAGGTCCAAGCACTCGTAGAAGTAGCGCTCCTGGTTGAGTTGGTCCTTGGCTGACCGGCAGACGCCGCCGGCGTTGACGCTGAAGAAGAAGGTCGGGATGACGGTGATCACCATGATTATCACCCAGATGATCAGCAGAACATAAGCGATGGTCAGCACCTGGGACAAGAGGTGGGAGGGGGAGGAATACAAGGAAATATTCATCTCTTTGCCATCGTCCTTATGTCCATTGTCGCATAGAGTATTAAGTCATTTAACCCTAATTAGGCCGGGGGAGGGGGGCGGAATCCGCCCCCCCCCCCTCGACGTTTCGCGCAATAATTCTGCACATTCTGCAATTCTCAATGCTTTTAATAAGTGTTTTAAGGGCTTAAATAAGATGTTGGGCTTAATTTGCATAATTAATTGATCAAAATTAGAAATTGATAATTAGAAGAAAAAAATTAAGACACTATCTTGTAGATTACGATGTGGGTGTCGCGCGTGCCAAATTTCGTCGCGATCGTGCCACTGAGATCTCGGGGGGGGGGGGGGGGTGCGGGCAGAATCAGTCCCCCCTCCCCCCCCCCCCCCCTCCTTCCCGGATATAGCATAGCCAAAAAAGCCCGGCCTGTTTAGGGTTAAAATGATACTTGCACTTTGGAATATGTTCACAATAACAATGAGTCTTCATACACTAAGGGACTGAGATGACAATTACTGCAATACTGTCTGTCGATACAATCGTTTATAAATTACTTGGTATCAAATCTATAGGCGTGCTCTCGGGCAGTTTGAGGAATTTCTGTTATAGGAAAATCCGGGTTTTTTTTTTTTGTTTTTCATTCATTTCTGTTTCACAAAGGGTAGCGTTATTACATGATATATGGCAAAATTTCAAGTTCAAGTTTAAATCTATTTCGTTTTTCCACGTTGAAATAATAAATAAACATAAATCTCACTTTCTTCAGCGACAGAAATAATGCATGCAAATTTGTAAAGAAATTGAGAACTTCCAGTGTGGATACATTGCAATGGTTGCTGAGGTAACAAAAGTGAATTTGTCAAAATGTACTGTGTGAAAAAAAGGACATGTATAGTCATCATTTTTTATCAAATGGTTTGGCTTAGAACAAAGAGCAATGATGACATAAGGGTAAGCACCATCGTGAGCAGACGACGGCCCCTTACCATTCCTGTCTGACATCGGCCTTTGGCGCGCGTTCTGAAGCGGCACACGAACTCCTTCCGGGTCGCACCGGTGCCCAGGTAGGCAGTGGCCAGCATGAGAACACATAGGATGACCATGACAGCTGTGCCGACGGCCACTCCGATCTTCACGTAGAGTAGCCTGAAGCAAAATGGAGATAATTTCACCAAGATTTTCTTCTTTCTTTTTTTTAATTTCTAGTACAGGGACACCATTAGCTTAGAACTTACCGCATAAGGCCACAGACAAGAATAATTATGACAGGATAACGTAGCAAGTTAACCTACTGAACATTAGGTTCAACTTACATATAAAGAGGTATAAAATTGTGGTTTATTTCAGTAATCTGAACGACGTATGGGTATACTTGTCTTGTTTCGGTTCGGTTTCGGTTTCGGTTTTGGTTCGGTCTTGTTTGTAAACTCACCAGTCTGACATCACTCCTCGGAGCGTGTCATTCCAGAGGAAGATATTGACGGTCTCGTCGGAGGCGAGAACGACGCCGACACAGAAGGCGACCACGCCGATCAGGTAGACGATGGTCGTCAGGAGGTTGGGGCACGGACAGCGAAGACAGCATGTCTTGCAAGGCCCAGGAACTGCAGGGCCAAGAAGAAACGGGTGGCAGCGATCATTACAAATTCAATATACAACCACAGTTTTACAGACAAACAAAATAAAAACACGGCTATTCTTACTTAGATTACTACGACTTCTACTAACATAACATCTATAACAAATTTAAGTGAAACTCCAAACTACTGCTGCTGCTACATCTAACTCTTATTGCTACCATTTGTATCAATTTACTGTAACTAAAAGTATAATCACAATAATTTAAACAATTTTGGGGTAAATTTTGATGAATAAGACAATGAATAGTGGGTTAGGAGTTAGTGGCTTTCATCCAATTTTATTATCTTTTATATACTGCCATCCTTGTTTGCACACCCTCGTGGAATACAAACCATCAATATACATTGATATACAAGAGTATAAGAGCTTTGAGTCTTGTAAATTGGGCACCAATGCACAGGTGGCACAAGATAGTGGACTTTGCTCTTTATAGAAATTGAAAGAGAGACAAAAATACCCTTCAGTAGCTGTTGCTTGAAAATACATTATTCATACAGAAAATAGACTTTGACCATCGTACGTGCACATTCTTCGTAGTGCGGCAGTAATATGTTTTTCTCGCACACACCCATAGACGGCCATCTCTTTGTGCAAAATGGACCCCTTTCGGGACCACCATCCTAAAATACAGTTGATACGTACATATAGACGCGTTGCCAACGAGACTGACGGGGTTAATGGTGTATTCTGTCTGTCCACAGAAGGGGGTTCAAAGTATGTTTACACTGCATGTCGAGACATTTACACTCAAGCGCACGAGTCTCCGTGCTGTAGAGATATGGACCATCGATTATGCATGCACTGCGTTATGGCTGTCCCTATAATATCTTTATTAATCTACTGTGCAGATTCTCCCGCGTACAATGCACCATTTGAACAAAACAAGAATGTATCAATAATTGCGGGTTACAGCATCTGTCAGTATAAAAAAAAAATCTAGATGTCACACGGAATTGTGGGTATTGTCTGTTTAAATTAAGTGTTTAGGTATACTTTCATTTTGCTTACATGCTATTAAGTTGCTATATTTTGAAAAATATACAAAAACGTAGGACTTCGTGTGTGATGTGGAAATGCAATATGGTCACATTGATGTTGATATCACTACTATGGAATTATTGCTACTATTATTACTACTACATTTAAAAATCAATATCTTTATCTGAATGAACATAATAATCGCAGTCATAATGAACATGAACGGAATGATGACATTCGTTTTTTCGTTACATATCTTTAGTTTAATCATTTTCTATTCACCGACCGGCTGTCTTGATCAAACGATGAGTTACTCTCCATGCTGATGGATTATTTTACGTCTTTGTAAGGTGATTGTCAGACTTGAACCACGGTACGACGATTACTCAACGGACTACATGTACATGGTATCCATCTTAGAACAAATTTGCCCCTCCTTTGTGGGATCAAGGAGTTACCAGTGACTCCTTGGTGGGATTCATGGATTGTTTATACAAGAGTGAGTCAACTGTATATCGCACGCCATGCATGGAGTCATGTACATGTAGGCCCATGATGGAGTAAAGCAAAGATTTTTGTGTGAAAAATATTGCACCGATCACACTTCAGAGACCTTATACAGGCAGATGAAAAAAAAAAAGATGAACATGCTTTCGTGCAACTCCGTGATGCAGCGTGCATGTAATATGCATGAGAATCACACGCTTGGTGTTTCGGAATTCATCGCAACGCACGTAAGCACATAAACAAACAAGCAAACGTATTTATTTGTATGACAATCAGGCGTGTCACTCACAATACAAAAGGTTCATTTTCATCTTATCGCTGCAACTTCCTCCTCCCCCCCCCCTCTCTCTCTCTCTCTCTCTCCTGAAAATGATAATTGCATATATACTGTAATCTGCGTTACATTTGAGTAAAAAAATGAAATATGATAATGCTGATATCATACTGTACACTATACAGACGTTATTGGCCACAGCATTACTATTATCAAGCATAATATCAGCTGCATATCTTGTTTCCCTCTGTCACATCATATCGATAAATTCATTTAAAGGTCACAAAAAGTAGTTTACATGTCTTCCTCTGCTTCGGGGCACGTTTTCATTTCTCAAAGAAACAAAACCACTAGTCGTTGTTCTAAATCTACTTCCCCGGATGTCGAGACTGGAGAAAAATAGAAGGAATTTCCCCAAAATATGTCTCGCGAAAAGTATAGGAAATCTGTTCTAAAACTCTAAATGGCAAGCGTGCACACAATAATGAGTGTCTAAATATATTTCTTGGCAAGCTATATGCATCGGCGATGGTGCCGGAACGTGTACGTCTGACGAGCAGTGCCTCTTACATTTCAAACATTACAATGCATTCAGCTGTTTTGTTTTTGTTTTGTGCCGTTTTGTTTCTCTTGTTTGTTTGTTTTTTGTGTGTGTTTTGATTTTTGTTTGTTTGTTTGTTTGTTTGTTTGTTTTGTTTGTTTGGTTGGTTGGTTGGTTGGTTGGTTGGTTGTTGTTGTTGTTGTTGTTGTTTTGTGTGTGTGTTGTTTGTTTGTTTGGTTGGTTGTTGTTGTTGTTTTTTTTTTTTTGGGGGGGGGGTAACTTGTAGAACGGCACTCCCTTCACTTACAGGCAAGTAGTACAGCTCACATTTACAAGTTCAGCATGATCTTACTATTGGCAACGAAGAAAACTCACAAAACAGCGATTAACAGTCATTGTATATGTTTGAATTATTGCAGCACGTGTTAGATAAGGTAATGTTACATTGATTTCGGGGGAGACTCAAGAAAGAATAATTATATAGACCTATTTATATCATACTGGCGAATGCACATTAGCTTGGTCATTGACGGTAAAATAGTATTTAGACAATGCATCTCTTACAGTGATACTGTTTATGATAATTAATTGCAAGCAGATATATGAGAACAGTTCTTCTTCTTCTTTTTTCAAAGTGACATTACCCATTCTGTGTAAACTTCGTTTACATTTTTGTTGATGGTTTGCATTTTTCTTTCTTCAAAGAGAATGACATTTTCCGCGAGGCATGATGTCGACATTCCACGATACAAGAAACATAGTCCTCCTTATAGTGCTGTCAAGAAAATACACTCTTATCAGTTTCTATCGGTAATGCGATGAAGCCAGACTATAATTATCTTTATCTATCCGCCCCATCGAGGAAGCATACGTTTTTTGCTCATTTCCATCAAATCTCCGCGCTTTTTTTGAAATGCGTCGCCTTCTCTGACAGTATGGGGTGCATCTACTTTCATTTTCGCTCCGCAAGAGTGGGCGATGCCAAGACACGCTCTTATGTTGGTCCTAGTATACTCTGGATAGCACGGATGACGTACTGGAACTCAGCTGATAATGTCGATTTGAGTGTGTCAGAGCAAGGAGCTTCTCGAAACTCCTCGGTCAGAGCAATCGGAAAATGTATAACTGTGATGTGATGTCATGAAAACCGCCTGAGGAAAGTAATAGACTGGTGCTATCATGCTGCATGGAAGAGATACAGGGCTAGCTCGGAGCGTTCCACCCGCTCTCCTCTCCCTTCTTCTTCTTAGGCTGCGTTCATGCGAAACTAGAATTGCGTTTCTAAACACGTTTAGTCGCTAAACGTGTTTAGTTGCGTTGCGTTCATGCGATTTTTCCATTTAAACGCGTTTCAAAACGCCGATCTGAAACGCGGAAAAAAGGGCGTTTTGAATCATGATTCTGCCAGAATCACGATCGCAGAAACCGCATGAACGCAACCGTGATTTCAATCATGATTCTATGACGTCATTGTGCGCTGTGCGCATGCGTGTTTCTTATGGGGTATCCCGCAGCTTGTTGTTCTGTTCGCGCGTTTGTGTACGTCTTCTGAATCGTGTGTTTCGGTACCACATTTGCACTTGTTTATTTACATCAACGCCATACACCGATTCTATGCTAGTATCTAGCTGTTAATATAATAATACATGTAATTACTCTCCGATTGAGTTGATAGTAATGGCTGCAGCGCTGTGTCTACCAAGGGAAACAATTGGAGAGACGAAGAATTAAGATTATTCCTCGATCTGTGGGGAGAGCCTGAATGCCACAGCTTATTGGAAAGTATTCACCGAAATAAAAACGAAAAGGCCTATAATAAACTGACTGATCAGTTGGCATAAGAAGGTCTGGCTCGAGTTGCAGAGACAAGGTCAAACTGCGCAGTGCGCTGCGCAATGGCAAAGGATAGGCAGAGCCAGAATCAGCGTTGCGAAAGCTCGCATGAACGCTCTTCCGCTGAGACCGTGATTTGAAACGCCGTTTTGAATCATGATTAGGTGATCCGAGTATCCTCTCGGATCACCTTATGTATCTGTACTGATTCTTTCTTTATATCTCCTCAAATGTTGTGCAGAGGTTAACTCAAAAAGTCCTTCGCCTATCACATTCAAACTCATACCATGTATGTATCATGTCATAAGGACGACAGATCTAATGCATCATTGTGATCAGTCAACCGTGACGTCATGACGTCATTATCTAAAATCACGTTTACATATATATCTCATTAACGGAATGGAATTTGTCAATGAAATTTATATATCATATAGTTCAAGTCAAGTTCTATTGATATATTTCATAAAATGTACTCACGTTCATATTAAACGAGCGCGTACGCGCGCGTTGAAATTTTAACATGCTCCAATCAACCTCAAAATTGTTTTGCACACGTTTCAGGTCATTTAAAGTATTTCAAAAAAAAAATGACGGACGCGCACGTGCGCGCACATATACGCACGCACAGCTCATATAAAATGAAAATTTCCCGTTTTTTTACGCGGATCCAATGTATGAAATGTCAAGGAATATTTCTACCAAGTTTCAAGTCAATCCGACTCAATATGACGTCATACGGGCCCGTCAAAGTTGAAATTCCGCGCGCGCGTCAATGGCGATATACAGTGCAACTATGCCAAAAAACCACCAATTTTAAATCCGATTTTACTCGTCAGGATGGACGATGACCCCCCATTTACTTTACATATTTTGAAAGCTGATGAGTTGTACATGTCATTTCATGGGATGGCTATGCTGGCAAAATGATTAACAGATGTCAAATTTCTTAATAAAGTAAAAAAAGTAAATTTTCAAAATGACGTCATCAAATTTTAAGTTTACTCGAGCGTATCTCACTTATCCTTGGCCAATTTTCACCCAGATTTCAGTATGTTGTAGTTTATTAAATGCTCTATCAGTTACGTAATAAAACAATTTTGATTAAATGACAGCATGACCTCATAAAAATGGATTGAAAGTAACCTTGTCAAATTTGACCAGTTTACGTGTTATCTCTATGGGAGTGCAGTTTTTCTGGAAATGAAAATTGACATGACTATTTCTATCGAGCACTAGCTGACTTATGCTTCGGTGAATTTCTCCCAGATTTCAATATGTTGTAGCTGAGACTTTGGGCTATCATAAGTGTGCCGTTTGTTTTTTCATACCATGTCGGGATCACGTCAATAAACTTGGTTGAAATTAAAGCTTATCTTCGATGTATTGAAATATCTCTTTCTTTCTGCAACTTTCTTTGCAATAACTCAAGAAAAGCATACTCTATCAACACCATATTTTGCACATGCTTAGTTAATGTCACGTACGTTATTTCATAAACTAACAACTACTTGATCAGACGCCATCTTGGGTATGTAAATTAGGGTCAAAGGTCATAAATGTTTCATCCTGTATCTTGGTGAATACCGGTCCTATCTTTCCCATATTTTGAACACGTAAAGACCATGTTACAAGGATCATTTCACAAAATAACCACTTTTTGCTCAGATGCCATCTTGTCTGTGTAAAGTTGGATCAAAGGTCATATGTACTTCCCTCTTTATCTTCATTATGACGTGTTATCTCTACGGGAGGAAATTTTGCTAGATGTGAAAATTGACATGATTGTCTTTATCGAGCACTAGCTCACCCACCCTTTGGTGAATTTCTCCCAGATTTTAATATGTTGTAGCTGAGACTTTGCGCTATCGTAATGGCTCCTCTGTTTTTTCATACGACGTCAAAAACACGTCGAAAAACTCGGCTGAAATAATCAAAGCTTAGCTTCATTAGGTGATCCGAGTATCCTCTCGGATCACCTTATGTATCTGTACTGATTCTTTCTTTATATCTCCTCAAATGTTGTGCAGAGGTTAACTCAAAAAGTCCTTCGCCTATCACATTCAAACTCATACCATGTATGTATCATGTCATAAGGACGACAGATCTAATGCATCATTGTGATCAGTCAACCGTGACGTCATTATGACGTCATTATCTAAAATCACGTTTACATATATATCTCATTAACGGAATGGAATTTGTCAATGAAATTTATATATCATATAGTTCAAGTCAAGTTCTATTGATATATTTCATAAAATGTACTCACGTTCATATTAAACGAGCGCGTACGCGCGCGTTGAAATTTTAACATGCTCCAATCAACCTCAAAATTGTTTTGCACACGTTTCAGGTCATTTAAAGTATTTCAAAAAAATTGACGGACGCGCACGTGCGCGCACATATACGCACGCACAGCTCATATAAAATGAAAATTTCCCGTTTTTTTACGCGGATCCAATGTATGAAATGTCAAGGAATATTTCTACCAAGTTTCAAGTCAATCCGACTCAATATGACGTCATACGGGCCCGTCAAAGTTGAAATTCCGCGCGCGCGTCAATGGCGATATACAGTGCAACTATGCCAAAAAACCACCAATTTTAAATCCGATTTTACTCGTCAGGATGGACGATGACCCCCCATTTACTTTACATATTTTGAAAGCTGATGAGTTGTACATGTCATTTCATGGGATGGCTATGCTGGCAAAATGATTAACAGATGTCAAATTTCTTAATAAAGTAAAAAAAGTAAATTTTCAAAATGACGTCATCAAATTTTAAGTTTACTCGAGCGTATCTCACTTATCCTTGGCCAATTTTCACCCAGATTTCAGTATGTTGTAGTTTATTAAATGCTCTATCAGTTACGTAATAAAACAATTTTGATTAAATGACAGCATGACCTCATAAAAATGGATTGAAAGTAACCTTGTCAAATTTGACCAGTTTACGTGTTATCTCTATGGGAGTGCAGTTTTTCTGGAAATGAAAATTGACATGACTATTTCTATCGAGCACTAGCTGACTTATGCTTCGGTGAATTTCTCCCAGATTTCAATATGTTGTAGCTGAGACTTTGGGCTATCATAAGTGTGCCGTTTGTTTTTTCATACCATGTCGGGATCACGTCAATAAACTTGGTTGAAATTAAAGCTTATCTTCGATGTATTGAAATATCTCTTTCTTTCTGCAACTTTCTTTGCAATAACTCAAGAAAAGCATACTCTATCAACACCATATTTTGCACATGCTTAGTTAATGTCACGTACGTTATTTCATAAACTAACAACTACTTGATCAGACGCCATCTTGGGTATGTAAATTAGGGTCAAAGGTCATAAATGTTTCATCCTGTATCTTGGTGAATACCGGTCCTATCTTTCCCATATTTTGAACACGTAAAGACCATGTTACAAGGATCATTTCACAAAATAACCACTTTTTGCTCAGATGCCATCTTGTCTGTGTAAAGTTGGATCAAAGGTCATATGTACTTCCCTCTTTATCTTCATTATGACGTGTTATCTCTACGGGAGGAAATTTTGCTAGATGTGAAAATTGACATGATTGTCTTTATCGAGCACTAGCTCACCCACCCTTTGGTGAATTTCTCCCAGATTTTAATATGTTGTAGCTGAGACTTTGCGCTATCGTAATGGCTCCTCTGTTTTTTCATACGACGTCAAAAACACGTCGAAAAACTCGGCTGAAATAATCAAAGCTTAGCTTCATTAGGTGATCCGAGTATCCTCTCGGATCACCTTATGTATCTGTACTGATTCTTTCTTTATATCTCCTCAAATGTTGTGCAGAGGTTAACTCAAAAAGTCCTTCGCCTATCACATTCAAACTCATACCATGTATGTATCATGTCATAAGGACGACAGATCTAATGCATCATTGTGATCAGTCAACCGTGACGTCATTATGACGTCATTATCTAAAATCACGTTTACATATATATCTCATTAACGGAATGGAATTTGTCAATGAAATTTATATATCATATAGTTCAAGTCAAGTTCTATTGATATATTTCATAAAATGTACTCACGTTCATATTAAACGAGCGCGTACGCGCGCGTTGAAATTTTAACATGCTCCAATCAACCTCAAAATTGTTTTGCACACGTTTCAGGTCATTTAAAGTATTTCAAAAAAATTGACGGACGCGCACGTGCGCGCACATATACGCACGCACAGCTCATATAAAATGAAAATTTCCCGTTTTTTTACGCGGATCCAATGTATGAAATGTCAAGGAATATTTCTACCAAGTTTCAAGTCAATCCGACTCAATATGACGTCATACGGGCCCGTCAAAGTTGAAATTCCGCGCGCGCGTCAATGGCGATATACAGTGCAACTATGCCAAAAAACCACCAATTTTAAATCCGATTTTACTCGTCAGGATGGACGATGACCCCCCATTTACTTTACATATTTTGAAAGCTGATGAGTTGTACATGTCATTTCATGGGATGGCTATGCTGGCAAAATGATTAACAGATGTCAAATTTCTTAATAAAGTAAAAAAAGTAAATTTTCAAAATGACGTCATCAAATTTCAAGTTTACTCGAGCGTATCTCACTTATCCTTGGCCAATTTTCACCCAGATTTCAGTATGCTGTAGTTTATTTAATGCTCTATAAGTTTTAATCAATCAAATTTTTCGCTTGATGAAGTCTTCACCTCGTAAAAATAGATTGAAGGTAACCTTGTAAAATTTGACCCATTTGCGAGTTATCTCTATAGGCGTGGAGTTTTTCTTGAAAAGAAAATTAACATGAATGTCTTTATCGAGCACTATCTCACTTATCCTACGGTGAATTTCTCCCAGATTTTAATATGAATTGTAGCTGAGACTTTGCGCTATCGGCAATGTTTCCTCCGTTTTTTCAAACGACGTCGAAATCACATCGACAAACTTCTCTTAAATGAAAGCTTAGCTTCGATGTATTTTCATATTTCTTTCTTTTTGCTAATTTCTTTGCAATAACACATGAAAGACATTCCCTAGTACCCCCATATTTTGCACATGTTTTGTTCATGTCACGTACATTAGTTTATAAGGTAACAACTACTTGATCGGACACCATCTTGGTTATGTAAATTAGGGTCAAAGGTCATAAATGTTTCATCTTGTATCTTGGTGAATACCTGTTCTATCTTTCCCATATTTTGCACACGTATAGACGATGTCGCGAGAATCATTTCACAAAATAACCCCCTTTTCCTCAGATGCCATTTTGGGAGTGTAAAGGTGGGTCAAAGATCATATGTATTTGTTGCTGTATCATCGTTATCTAGTGTATACAGAATCAGCACCAAAGGTGGCAGACATGACTCACTTTTCAAAATGAGAATCCAAACATCACACGGCCAATGTCTCTAAACACAGATGAAACCTGTTTGGTCATACCTATTGCGATCAGGACTCGAATCATTGATTAAAAAAAAATCGAATCACCTTAATTGGTCAGTAATGACAAATTACAACCACTATTTCATCAGATGCCATCTTGGGAGTGCAAAGGTGGGTCAAAGGTCATATGTACTTGTTGCTGTTTGTTCGTTATAGTGTATAAAATTTGGTACCAAACATGGCAGATATGACACCCTTTGCTAAATGAGAATCCAAACATCACACGGCCAATGTCTCTAAACACAGATGAAACTTGCATGGTCATGCCTATTGCGATCAGGACTCGAATCATTGATTAAAAAAAATCGGATCACCTTAATTTGTCAGTGATGACAAATTACAATCTCTCGTTAGGTGATCCGAGTATCCTTCGGATCACCTTCTGTATCTGTACTGATTAGGTGATACGCTATCAGCGTATCACCTATTGTGATTGTCAAAATCTCTCTTTATTAGGTGATACGCTATCAGCGTATCACCTATTGTGATTGTCAAAATCTCTCTTTATTAGGTGATACGCTTTTAGCGTATCACCTATTGTGTTTGTCAAAATCTTCCTTTCTTTCTTTTTATTCTTCTTTCTTTCTGGCACATTTTGTGTCGTGAATATCTCAACATTGACATGACGGAATAACATGACATTTTCAGTCAACATGTCTCATGTCAATATCTAGCCACAATAAGGTTTTCATGACAGTAACGTATCTATGACGTCATCTAGGCGCCATTTTGTGATTTTCGGACATGTTACATGATCGATCATAACTTCATAACTAAAGGACATTTCTGTATCATATTCGGTGGACATAAAGTTCAGGTCACGCTCTATCTTACTTTTTAATGGTAATTACCTAGGACATCATTACGCGCGCGTTAGCGCGCGTCAAAGTTTTTAAATGCTTAAAACGACTTCCCAATGGGAAATCTCGAAGTTTCAGACAATTTTAAGGGTTCCGCGCGTTCGCGTCCGTCCGCGCATTTCCGCGCGCAGTGCGCGTAAGCAACATGAAAATGCACATTTCTTGACAGATTTGGATTCCTGATACATTAAGTAACAATATCCATTGATTTCCGATCAATTTCGACTTATAACAAAGGAATGCGCTGGCGTCAAAGTTGAAATTTCTTGTGCGCGTCTATGTGGAAATATAGCGAAAAACATGTCTTTGTTTATTTCGCCATAGCTCTTTAAAACGTCAGGTGACCCTATGTTTTTATTGCATACTACAAAAGCATATGAATTGAAAATAACGTTTCAAGTATCAATATTTCCCTAAATACATTATGACGTCATCATATCATCATCTGAAATCAAAAAAGTGGAATTAATTTTTTTGAGGTACTGTTTCTGACATTCATTTGCTCGTATCTCTGTTGTTTAAGCTCAATATTATCCCAAATTCAGATATGTCGTACTTTGAACATTTACCTTTCAAGTCCAAGTCATGGTTTTGAAATTTGATGACGTCATCATACCTTAAATTGTGATTAAAGGTAAAGATGCAAAATCGGACAAGTTTACGTGTAATGTCTATGGGAGGTGATTTTTTTTTAAACCATGCAGTGACTTGACAACGTTTAAGCACATTTATCTCAGCTGATTTTGCTTCATTTCCTCTGAAACTTAAGTATGTTGTAGCTGAGACAATAAGCTTCAGTAATCATGCATTTTATATTTTGAAATCTCATCATCAGGTTGACAATTTTGCAGTTTAAAACTGAAAATGAGAATGGAATGTGGACAAAACGATTCCCGATTCAGCTTTCACATACATAAGTTTACGTTCCTCATATTTTCTCGCCAAGACGTATGGCCGAGTGGTTAAAGGCGACGTCTCAGAGACGTGAAGTTGCGGGTTCGAACCCCACAAGATCACGAAACAAAATACTTAGCTATTTTACTTTTTTTTTCAATTTTGTATTACATATTCGTCCATGTAGAAATCACGTTCGTATATAAACGCACCTATACACACACACAGACACACACCATATCCCTCTTTTTTGTGTTGGAGACCACATTGCTTCGACTGCAGCAAAATTTTGCAGGCTGACTTTGTCAAACCGATCATAGTATGTAATGACGACGACGGAGGTGTTGTTGTTTGAACAATTGTCTTTCAAGACCATGTCATTGTTTTGTACTTTGATGACGTCATCACATTGAAAATTGTGATTAAAGGCAAGGTATCAAAACCAGCCGATTATAGGCTTTATGTCTACGGCGCGTATTTTTCCCAAGTTGCCAGAAATGGCATAGCGACATCAGTCGTTACAAGGCCGCATTTCTGTCTAGCAATGCAATACATGTTCACGCGGCCACGATTGTTGAGTGGGCATTGACTTTTTCCCCCTGTAATATCTATACATTTCTTTTTTCCCTTACCATTTCCGGGGATGTCCCGTGGCCGAGTGGTTAGAGAAACGGTTTTGCATGCACGCTCAATATAACTTCAAGGTGCCTATATCACATTCTTTTCTTTGTCGATCACAGATGACCGACACCTGATGACCCCAAGCGTATCACCTAACTCGTCAGCGTGACGAGTTTCATATCTCGTTTCTTTTTATTCTTCTTTCTTTCTGGACAATTTTGTGTCATCAATATCTCAAGAATGACATTACGGAATAACATGACATTTTCAGGGAACATGTCTCATGACAAAATCTAGCCACAATAAGGTTTTCATGACAGTAACATATCTATGACGTCATCTAGGCGCCATTTTGTGATTTTCGGACCATGTTACATGATCGATCATAACTTCATATCTAAAGGTCATGTCTGTATCATTTTCGGCGGACATTAAGTTCAGGTCACGCTCTATCATACATTTTAATGCTAATTACCTAAGACATTATTACGCGCGCGTACGCGCGCGTCAAACTTTTAAAAGGCTCAAAACAACTTACCAATGGGAAATCTCGAAGTTTCAGACAATTTTAAGCGTTTCGCGCGTTCGCGTCCGTCCGCACATTTTCGCGCGTAGTGCGCGTAAGCAAACTGAAAATGCACATTTTTTGACAGATTTGGATTCCTGATACATTAAGTAACAATATCCATTGATTTCCGATCAATTTTGACCTATAACAAAGGAATGCGTTGGCGTCAAAGTTGAAATTTCGTGTGCGCGTCTTTGTGCAAATATAGCGAAAAACATGTCTTTGTTTATTTCGCCATAGCTCTTTAAAACGTCTGGTTACCCTATGTTTTTATTGCATATTACAAAAACATATGAATTGGAAATAACGTTTCAAGTATTAATATTTCCATAATTACATTATGACGTCATCATATCATCATCTGAAATCAAAAAAGTGGAATTAATTTTTTTGAGGTACTGTTTCTGACATTCATTTGCTCGTATCTCTGTTGTTTAAGCTCAATATTATCCCAAATTCAGATATGTTGTACTTTGAACATTTGCCTTTCAGGTCCATGTCATGGTTTTGAAATTTAATGACGTCATCATACTTTAAATTGTGATTAAAGGTAAAGACGCAAAATCGGACAAGTTTACGTGTTATGTCTATGGGAGGGGATCTTTTTTAAAACCATGCATTGACTTGACAACGTTTAAGCACCTTTATCTCAGCTGATTCTGCTTCATTTCCTCTGAAACTTAAGTATGTTGTAGCTGAGACAATAAGCTGCAATAATCATGCATTTTCTTCTTCGAAATCTCCTCATCAGGTTGACAATTTTGCAGTTTAAAACTGAAAATGAGAATGGAATGTGGACGAAACGATTCCTGATTCATCTTTCACATACATAAGTTTGCGTTCCTCATGTTTTCTCGTGGAGACGTATGGCCGAGTGGTTAAAGGCGACGTCTCAGAGACGTGAGGTTGCGGGTTCGAACCCCACAAGATCACGAAACAAAATACTTAGCTATTTTACTTTTTTTTCTTCAATTTTGTATTACATATTCGTCCATGTAGAAATCACGTTCGTATATAAACGCACCTATACACACACACAGACACACACACACGCCATATCCCTCTTTTTTGTGTGTTGGAGACCACATTGCTTCGACTGCAGCAAAATTTTCCAGGTTGACTTTGTCAAACCGATCATAGTATGTAATGACGACGACTGAGGTGTTGTACTTTGAACAATTGTCTTTCAAGACGATGTCATTGTTTTGTAATTTGATGACGTCATTACACTGAAAATTGTGATTAAAGGCAAGGTATGAAAACCAGCCGATTATAGGTTTTATGTCTGCGGGACGTATTTTTCCCAAGTTGCCAGAAATGGCATAGCGACCTCAGTCGTTACAAGGCCGCTTTTCCGTCTAGCAATGCAATAGATGTTCACACGGCCACGTTAGTTGAGTGGGCATTGACTTTCCCCCTGTTATATCTATACATTGTTGTTTTTATTTGTCTAACCATTTCCGTTCATGACCCGTGGCCGAGTGGTTACAGAAACGGTTTCCCATGCACGCTCAATATAACTTCAAGGTGCCTATATCACATTCTTTTCTTTGTCGATCACAGATGACTGTCATCTGATGACCCCAAGCGTATCACCTAACTCGTCCTCAATGTGACGAGTTTTCATGTCTCGTTTCTTTTTATTCTTCTTTCTTTCTGGACAATTTTGTGTCATCAATATCTCAAGAATGACATTACGGAATAACATGACATTTTCAGGGAACATGTCTCATGACAAAATCTAGCCACAATAAGGTTTTCATGACAGTAACATATCTATGACGTCATCTAGGCGCCATTTTGTGATTTTCGGACCATGTTACATGATCGATCATAACTTCATATCTAAAGGTCATGTCTGTATCATTTTCGGCGGACATTAAGTTCAGGTCACGCTCTATCATACATTTTAATGCTAATTACCTAAGACATTATTACGCGCGCGTACGCGCGCGTCAAACTTTTAAAAGGCTCAAAACAACTTACCAATGGGAAATCTCGAAGTTTCAGACAATTTTAAGCGTTTCGCGCGTTCGCGTCCGTCCGCACATTTTCGCGCGTAGTGCGCGTAAGCAAACTGAAAATGCACATTTTTTGACAGATTTGGATTCCTGATACATTAAGTAACAATATCCATTGATTTCCGATCAATTTTGACCTATAACAAAGGAATGCGTTGGCGTCAAAGTTGAAATTTCGTGTGCGCGTCTTTGTGCAAATATAGCGAAAAACATGTCTTTGTTTATTTCGCCATAGCTCTTTAAAACGTCTGGTTACCCTATGTTTTTATTGCATATTACAAAAACATATGAATTGGAAATAACGTTTCAAGTATTAATATTTCCATAATTACATTATGACGTCATCATATCATCATCTGAAATCAAAAAAGTGGAATTAATTTTTTTGAGGTACTGTTTCTGACATTCATTTGCTCGTATCTCTGTTGTTTAAGCTCAATATTATCCCAAATTCAGATATGTTGTACTTTGAACATTTGCCTTTCAGGTCCATGTCATGGTTTTGAAATTTAATGACGTCATCATACTTTAAATTGTGATTAAAGGTAAAGACGCAAAATCGGACAAGTTTACGTGTTATGTCTATGGGAGGGGATCTTTTTTAAAACCATGCATTGACTTGACAACGTTTAAGCACCTTTATCTCAGCTGATTCTGCTTCATTTCCTCTGAAACTTAAGTATGTTGTAGCTGAGACAATAAGCTGCAATAATCATGCATTTTCTTCTTCGAAATCTCCTCATCAGGTTGACAATTTTGCAGTTTAAAACTGAAAATGAGAATGGAATGTGGACGAAACGATTCCTGATTCATCTTTCACATACATAAGTTTGCGTTCCTCATGTTTTCTCGTGGAGACGTATGGCCGAGTGGTTAAAGGCGACGTCTCAGAGACGTGAGGTTGCGGGTTCGAACCCCACAAGATCACGAAACAAAATACTTAGCTATTTTACTTTTTTTTCTTCAATTTTGTATTACATATTCGTCCATGTAGAAATCACGTTCGTATATAAACGCACCTATACACACACACAGACACACACACACGCCATATCCCTCTTTTTTGTGTGTTGGAGACCACATTGCTTCGACTGCAGCAAAATTTTCCAGGTTGACTTTGTCAAACCGATCATAGTATGTAATGACGACGACTGAGGTGTTGTACTTTGAACAATTGTCTTTCAAGACGATGTCATTGTTTTGTAATTTGATGACGTCATTACACTGAAAATTGTGATTAAAGGCAAGGTATGAAAACCAGCCGATTATAGGTTTTATGTCTGCGGGACGTATTTTTCCCAAGTTGCCAGAAATGGCATAGCGACCTCAGTCGTTACAAGGCCGCTTTTCCGTCTAGCAATGCAATAGATGTTCACACGGCCACGTTAGTTGAGTGGGCATTGACTTTCCCCCTGTTATATCTATACATTGTTGTTTTTATTTGTCTAACCATTTCCGTTCATGACCCGTGGCCGAGTGGTTACAGAAACGGTTTCCCATGCACGCTCAATATAACTTCAAGGTGCCTATATCACATTCTTTTCTTTGTCGATCACAGATGACTGTCATCTGATGACCCCAAGCGTATCACCTAACTCGTCCTCAATGTGACGAGTTTTCATGTCTCGTTTCTTTTTATTCTTCTTTCTTTCTGGACAATTTTGTGTCATCAATATCTCAAGAATGACATTACGGAATAACATGACATTTTCAGGGAACATGTCTCATGACAATATCTAGCCACAATAAGGTTTTCATGACAGTAACATATCTATGACGTCGTCTAGGCGCCATTTTGTGATTTTTGGACCATGTTACATGATCGATCATAACTTCATAACTAAAGGTCATTTCTGTATCATTTTTTGTGGACATAAAGTTCAGGTCACGTTCTATCTTACTTCTTTTGATGCTAATTACCTAGGACATCATTAAGTGCGCGTAAGCGCGCGTCAAAATTTTAAAAGGCTCAAAACAACTTTCCAATGGGAAATCTCGAAGTTTCAGACAATTTTATGCGTTTCAAACAATTTTGCGCGTGCGCGTCCGTCCGCGCATTTTCGCGCGCACAGCGCGTCAGCAACATGAAAATACACTTTTTTTGACAGATTTGGATTCCTGATACTTTGAGCAACAATATCCATTGATTTCTAATCGATTCCTACAAATAACAAAGCAATGCACTTGCGTCAAAGTTCAAATTTCGCGTGCGCGTCTATGTGCAAATATAGTGAAAAAACATGTCTTTGTTTATTTCGCCATAGCTCTTTAAAACGTCAGGTGACCCTATGTTTTTATTGCATATTACAAAAGCATATAAATTGGACATGACGTTTCAAGTATCATTATTTCCATAATTACATTATGACGTCATCATATCGTCATCTGAAATCAAAAAAGTGGAATTAATTTTTTTGAGGTACTGTTTCTGACATTCATTTGCTCGTATCTCTGTTGTTTAAGCTCAATATTATCCCAAATTCAGATATGTTGTACTTTGAACATTTGCCTTTCAAGTCCATGTCATGGTTTTGAAATTTGATGACGTCATCATGCTTTAAATTGTGTTTAAAGGTAAAGACGCAAAATCGGACAAGTTTACGTGTTATGTCTATGGGAGGTGATTTTTTTAGAAACCATGCATTGACTTGACAACGTTTAAGCACCTTTATCTCAGCTGATTTTGCTTCATTTCCTCTGAAACTTATTTATGTTGTAGCTGTGACAATAAGCTGCAGTAATCATGCATTTTATTCTTTGAAATCTCCTCATGAGGTTGACAATTTTGCAATTTAAAACTGAAAATGAGAATGGAATGCGGACCAAACGATTCCTGATTCATCTTTCACGTACATAAGCTTACGTTCCTCTAATTTTCTCGTCGAGACGTATGGTCGAGTGGTTAGAGGCGTCGTCTTAGAAACGTGAGGTTGCACACGTACGGGTTCGATCCTCACAAGAGCACGAAAGAAAATAATATATTTTTTTTACTTTTTTTCTTCAATAGAGTACTACACCTTCGTCCATGTAGAAATCACGTTTGCATGTAAACACACCTATACGCACACACTCACACAGTATACCTTTGTTTTGCGTTGGAGACTGCATTACTTCGACTGCTGCAAAATTATAGTTTTGCAGGTTGGGCTTTTCAAACTGATATAGTATACTGTCACAACATGAAATTTGTTCATATTAATTCAGTAACACAATGTAGTCGTGGTTACTTTGTGCTGATTTATACATGTAACAAGCTATACATTGTAAAAAAGGTATTCAGTCTTCTGTATTGATGATTATTTGTCAATTAGTGGTTTTTGTGGAGTTTCAGATAGTGATAAAAAGTATGGATGATAAGTGCAGCGATAATTCCTATAGTTAGTTCAAAGCTGTGTTACAGATGTTTGATACATACATTTAGCATTGTGTGTGTGTATATACGTGTGTATACAGGTTGGCCATATGACACATGCTAGACAATTACTCTTAATTGATTAGCAAACAAGATCAGCTATGGAACTGAATATGGTACTAATGTATGATGTTAATGATTCTGATTAAACTGTGACGAGTTTAAAGGGATAGCGTAACTGTGTGTAAAAATAAGGCAATTATAAGGATATTTTAGGGCAATTTGATAACCATGCCTATAATAATTTCATACAGGTACTAATGCCTGCCTCATATTCAAATGATAGATCGTCATGTCAATAGCAAACTGACAACGTACGATGAATGTGTTATATATTGAACAACTGTCTTTCAAGTCCATAACGTTCCCCATATTTTCCCGTCGAGACGTGTCGCCGAGTGGTTAAAGGCGACGTCTCAGAGACGTGAGGTTGCGGGTTCGAACCCCACAAGATCACGAAACAAAATAATTAGCTACTTTACTGTTTTTTTTTTCTTCAATTTTGTATTACATATTCGTCCATGTAGAAATCACGTTCGTATATAAACGCACCTATACACACACACAGACACACACACACGCCATATCCCTCTTTTTTGTGTGTTGGAGACCACATTGCTTCGACTGCAGCAACATTTCGCAGGTTGACTTTGTCAAACCGATCATAGTATGTAATGACGACGACTGAGGTGTTGTACTTTGAACAATTTTCTTTCAAGACCATGTCATTGTTTTGTAATTTGATGACGTCATTACACTGAAAATTGTGATTAAAGGCAAGGTATCAAAACCAGCCGATTATAGGTTTTATGTCTGCGGGACGTATTTTTCCCAAGTTGCCAGAAATGGCATAGCGACCTCAGTCGTTACAAGGCCGCTTTTCCGTCTAGCAATGCAATAGATGTTCACACGGCCACGTTAGTTGAGTGGGCATTGACTTTCCCCCCGTTATATCTATACATTGTTGTTGTTTTTTTGTCTTACCATTTCCGTGGATGACCCGTGGTCGAGTGGTTACAGATACGGTTTCGCATGCACGCTCAATATAACTTCAAGGTGCCTATATCACATTCTTTTCTTTGTCGATCACAGATGACTGTCATCTCATGACCACAAGCGTATCACCTAACTCGTCCTCAATGTGACGAGTTTTCATGTCTCGTTTCTTTTTATTCTTCTTTCTTTCTGGACAATTTTGTGTCATCAATATCTCAAGAATGACATTACGGAATAACATGACATTTTCAGGGAACATGTCTCATGACAAAATCTAGCCACAATAAGGTTTTCATGACAGTAACATATCTATGACGTCATCTAGGCGCCATTTTGTGATTTTCGGACCATGTTACATGATCGATCATAACTTCATATCTAAAGGTCATGTCTGTATCATTTTCGGCGGACATTAAGTTCAGGTCACGCTCTATCATACATTTTAATGCTAATTACCTAAGACATTATTACGCGCGCGTACGCGCGCGTCAAACTTTTAAAAGGCTCAAAACAACTTACCAATGGGAAATCTCGAAGTTTCAGACAATTTTAAGCGTTTCGCGCGTTCGCGTCCGTCCGCACATTTTCGCGCGTAGTGCGCGTAAGCAAACTGAAAATGCACATTTTTTGACAGATTTGGATTCCTGATACATTAAGTAACAATATCCATTGATTTCCGATCAATTTCGACCTATAACAAAGGAATGCGCTGGCGTCAAAGTTGAAATTTCGTGTTCGCGTCTATGTGGAAATATAGCGAAAAACATGTCTTTGTTTATTTCGCCATAGCTCTTTAAAACGTCAGGTGACCCTATGTTTTTATTGCATATTACAAAAGCATATGAATTGAAAATAACGTCTCAAGTATCAATATTTCCCTAAATACATTATGACGTCATCATATCATCATCTGAAATCAAAAAAGTGGAATTAATTTTTTTGAGGTACTGTTTCTGACATTCATTTGCTCGTATCTCTGTTGTTTAAGCTCAATATTATCCCAAATTCAGATATGTTGTACTTTGAACATTTGCCTTTTAAGTCCAAGTCATGGTTTTGAAATTTGATGACGTCATCATACCTTAAATTGTGATTAAAGGTAAAGATGCAAAATCGGACAAGTTTACGTGTATTGTCTATGGGAGGTGATTTTTTTTAAAACCATGCATTGACTTGACAACGTTTAAGCACCTTTATCTCAGCTGATTTTGCTTCATTTCCTCTGAAACTTAAGTATGTTGTAGCTGAGACAATAAGCTTCAGTAATCATGCATTTTATTTTTTGAAATCTCATCATCAGGTTGACAATTTTGCAGTTTAAAACTGAAAATGAGAATGGAATGTGGACAAAACGATTCCCGATTCAGCTTTCACATACATAAGTTTACGTTCCTCATATTTTCTCGCCGAGACGTATGGCCGAGTGGTTAAAGGCGACGTCTCAGAGACTTGAGGTTGCGGGTTCGAACCCCACAAGATCACGAAACAAAATACTTAGCTATTTTACTTTTTTTCTTCAATTTTGTATTACATATTCGTCCATGTAGAAATCACGTTCGTATATAAACGCACCTATACACACACACAGACACACAGACACACGCCATATCCCTCTTTTTTGTGTGTTGGAGACCACATTGCTTCGACTGCAGCAACATTTTGCAGGTTGACTTTGTCAAACCGATCATAGTATGTAATGACGACGACTGAGGTGTTGTACTTTGAACATTTGTCTTTCAAGACCATGTCATTGTTTTGTACTTTGATGACGTCATCACACTGAAAATTGTGATTAAAGGCAAGGTATCAAAACCAGCCGATTATAGGCTTTATGTCTACGGCGCGTATTTTTCCCAAGTTGCCAGAAATGGCATAGCGACATCAGTCGTTACAAGGCCGCATTTCCGTCTAGCAATGCAATACATGTTCACGCGGCCACGATTGTTGAGTGGGCATTGACTTTTTCCCCCTGTAATATCCATACATTTCTTTTTTGCCTTACCATTTCCGGGGATGTCCCGTGGCCGATTGGTTAGAGAAACGGTTTTGCATGCACGCTCAATATAACTTCAAGGTGCCTATATCACATTCTTTTCTTTGTCGATCACAGATGACCGACACCTGATGACCCCAAGCGTATCACCTAACTCGTCAGCGTGACGAGTTTCATATCTCGTTCTTTCTTTATTTCTCCTCAAAAGTTGTGCAGAGGTTAGCTCAGAAAGTGCATTGCCTATCAATGTCAAACTCATACCATATATGTATCATGTCCCAAAGACGGCAGATCAAGTAATATCATAGTGATCAGTCGACCTTGACGTCACTATGACGTCATTATATGAAAACACATTTTCATTCATATCTCATTAATGGAATGGAATTTTGCAATGAAATTTACGTCACATACATTTCAAGTTATGCGCATTCTACTCACATTCTCAAAATTCATCTATATCTTAAAACGTGCGCGTACGCGCGCGTTGAAATATTTGTATGCTCAAATCGAGCTCAAATTTTTTTTGCACACGTTTCAGACCATTTGGAGCATTTTTTGAAAAATTGAAAAAATTGGACGGACGCGTACGCGTGCGCTCATATACGCACGCACAGCTCATATGCAATAGAAATTTCCCGTTTTTTCACACTTATCGGCTGCCTGAAATGTCAAGAAATATTTCTACCAAGTTTCAAGTCAATCCGACTCAATATGACGTCATACGGGCCCGTCAAAGTTGAAATTCGGCGCGCGCGTCAATGGCGATATACAGTGCAACGATGCCAAAAAAACGCCAATTTTAAATCCGATTTTACTCGTCAGGATGGACGGTGACCCTCCATTTTCTGTACATATTTTGAAAGCTGATGAGTTGTACATGTCATTTCATGGGGTGGCAATGCTGACAAAATGATTAAAAGATATCAAATTTCTTAATAAAGTAAAAAAAGTAAATTTTCAAAATGACGTCATCAAATTTCAAGTTCACTCGAGCGTATCTCACTTATCCTTTGCCAATTTACACCCAAATTTCAGTATGTTGTAGCTTATTTAATGATCTTTCATTAATATACAACAACATTTTGATTGGAGGACAGTATCACCTCGTAAAAATGGATTGAAAGTAATATTGTCAAATTTGACCAGTTTACGTGTTATCTCTATGGGAGAGCAGTTTTTCTGGCAGTGAAAATTGACATGACTCTCTTTTTCGAGCACTAGCTCACTTATGCTTCGGTGAATTTCTCCTAGATTTTAGTATGTTGTAGCTGAGACTTTGGGCTATCGTAAGTGTGCCCTCCATTTTTTCATACGATGTCGGCATCACGTCGAAAAACTTGGTTGAAAATGTCACGAGGCTTCGATGCAGCGTCATTTTGCTTAATACACAGGGCCTATGGAGAACTAGAGATTGTAATTTGTCATCACTGACAAATTAAGGTGATCCGATTTTTTTTTAATCAATGATTTAAGTCCTGATCGCAATAGGCATGACCATGCAGGTTTCATCTGTGTTCAGAGACATTGGCCGTGTGATGTTTGGATTCTCATTAGGTGATACGCTATCAGCGTATCACCTATTGTGATTGTCAAAATCTCTCTTTATTAGGTGATACGCTATCAGCGTATCACCTATTGTGATTGTCAAAATCTCTCTTTATTTCTTTTTAGGTGATCCGAGAATCCTCTCGGATCACCTTCTGTATCTGTACTGATTCTTTGTTCTTATTTATTTATTTATTAAAACATCTTTATTCAGGATTACATGATCAGCAAATGTACTGATTTTCATCAAGGTCCTGAGATACAAATGTTATATAAAATCATTTACGATATATACAGATACATACTGAAAAAGTTCCAAATCAGCTACAGTTTCATCAGAATAAGGAAAATGCGAATTAAATGTTCTTCTTCTTCTTCTTCTTCTTCTTTATTTCTCCGCAAAAGTTGTGTAGAGATAAGCTCAGAAAGTGCATTGCCTATGAATGTCAAACTTATACCATATGTGTATCATGTCCCAAAGACGACATGTCAAGTAAAATCGTAGTGATCAGTCGACCGTGACGTCACTATGACGTCATTATATGAAAACACATTTTCAATCATATCTCATTAATGGAGTGGAATTTCTCAATGAAATTTACGTCACATAAATTTCAATTCAAGGGAATTCTACCCATATTTTCAGAATTCCTCGCATCGTAAAGACGTGCGCGTACGCGCGCGTTGAAATATTTGTATGCTCCAATCAAGCTCAAATTTTTTTTGCATACGTTTCAGACCATTTGGAGCATTTTTTGAAAAATTGAAAAAATTGGACGGACGCGTACGCGCGCGCACATATACGCACGTACAGCTCATATGCAACAGAAATTTCCCGATTTTTTACATTTATCGGATGTCTGAAAAGTCAAGGAATATTTCTAGCAAGTTTCAAGTCAATCCGACTCAATATGACGTCATACGGGACTGTCAAAGTTGAAATTCCGCGCGCGCGTCAATGGCGATATACAGTACAACAATGCCCCAAAACCGCCAATTTTAAATCCGATTTTACTCGTCAGGATGGACGGTGACCCCCCATTTTCTTTACATATTCTGAAAGCTGATGAGTTGTACATGTCAGTTTATGGGTTGGCGATACTGAAAAAGTCATTCAAAGATATCAAATTTCTTAATAAAGTTAAAAAAGTAAATTTTCAAAATGACGTCATCAAATTTCAAGTTCATTCAAGCATATCTCACTTTTTCTTTAATTGATTTACGTCCAAATTTCAATATGTTGTAGCTTATTAAATGGTCTTTCAGATATATAATAACAACAATTTGATTGGATGACGGCATCACCTCGTAAAAATGGATTTAAAGTAATCTTGTCAAATTTGACCAGTTTACGTGTTATCTCTATGGGAGTGCAGTTTTTCTGGAAATGAAAACTGACATGACTATCTTTATCGAGCACTAGCTCACTTATGCTTCGGTGAATTTCTCCCATATTTTAGTATGTTGTAGCTGAGACTTTGGGCTATCGTTAATGTGCCCTTCGTTTTTTCATACGGAGTCGGCATCATGCCCAAAAACTTGGTTGAAATTAAAGCTTATCTTCCATGTATTTTCATATTCCTTTCTTTCTGCAACTTTCTTTGCAATAACTCAAGAAAAACAAGCTCTATCAGCCCAATATTTTGCACATGTTTAGTTTATGTCACGTACATTATTTCATAAAATAACAACTACTTGATCGGGCACCTTCTTGGGTATGTAAATTAGGGTCAAAGGTCAAAAATGTTTCATCCTGTATCTTGGTTAATACATGTCTTATCTTTCCCATATTTTGCATACGTAAAGACCATGTTACAAGAATCATTTCACAAAATAACCACTTTTTGCTCAGACGCCATCTTGTCTGTGCAAAGTAGGGTCAAAGGTCATATGTACTTCTTTCTTTATCTTTATTATGACGTGTTATCTCTATGGGAGGGAATTTTTCTAGATGTGAAAATTGACATGATTGTCTTTATCGACGACTAGCTCAATTACCCTTCGGTGAATTTCTTCCAGATGTTAGTATGTTGTAGCCAATGTAATACTCTTTAAGTTTTGTTAATCAAAGTTTTAATCGGATGATGTCTTCACCACGTGAAAATGGATATAATGTAACCTTGTCAAATTTAACCAGTTTACGTGTTATCTCTATGGGAGGGAATTTTTCTGGAAATGAAAATTGACATGACTTTCTTTATCGAGCACTACCTCACTTACTCTTCTGTAAATTTCTCCCAGATTTTAATATGATGTAGCTGAGACTTTGGGCTATCATCAGTGATTCTTCATTTTTTCATACGATGCCGAGATCACGTAAAAACTTGGTTGACATCAAACTTATATTCGATGTATTGAGATATTTCTTTCTCTCTGCAACTTTCTTTGCAATAACTCAAGAAAAACAGCCCCTATCATCCCCATATTTGGCACATGTTTAGTTTATGTCACGTACATTATTTCATAAAATAACAACTACTTGATCAGACACCATCTTGGGTATGTAAATTAGGGTCAAAGGTCATAAATGTTTTAACCTGTATCTTGGTGAATACATGTCCTATCTTTCCCATATTTTACACACGCAAAGGCCATGTTACAAGAATCATTTCACAAAATAACCACTTTTTGGTCAGATGCCATCTTGGCTGTGCAAAGTTGGGTCAATGGTCAAATATACTTCATTCTGTATCTTCTTTATAGTGTATACCGAATTTGGTAACAGAGATAGCAGACCTAACTCTCTTTTCTAAATGAGAATCCAAATATCACACGTCCAATGTCTCTAAACACAGATGAAACCTATATGGTCATGCCTATTGCGATCAGGACTCGAATCATTGATTAAAAAAAATCGGATCACCTAATTTGTCAGTCTTGACAAATTCCAAGTCTAGTTATTCTTCTTTCTTTCTGGACAATTTTGTGTCATCAATATCTCAAGAATGACATTACGGAATAACATGACATTTTCAGGGAACATGTCTCATGACAATATCTAGCCACAATAAGGTTTTCATGACAGTAACATATCTATGACGTCGTCTAGGCGCCATTTTGTGATTTTTGGACCATGTTACATGATCGATCATAACTTCATAACTAAAGGTCATTTCTGTATCATTTTTTGTGGACATAAAGTTCAGGTCACGTTCTATCTTACTTCTTTTGATGCTAATTACCTAGGACATCATTAAGTGCGCGTAAGCGCGCGTCAAAATTTTAAAAGGCTCAAAACAACTTTCCAATGGGAAATCTCGAAGTTTCAGACAATTTTATGCGTTTCAAACAATTTTGCGCGTGCGCGTCCGTCCGCGCATTTTCGCGCGCACAGCGCGTCAGCAACATGAAAATACACTTTTTTTGACAGATTTGGATTCCTGATACTTTGAGCAACAATATCCATTGATTTCTAATCGATTCCTACAAATAACAAAGCAATGCACTTGCGTCAAAGTTCAAATTTCGCCTGCGCGTCTATGTGCAAATATAGTGAAAAAACATGTCTTTGTTTATTTCGCCATAGCTCTTTAAAACGTCAGGTGACCCTATGTTTTTATTGCATATTACAAAAGCATATAAATTGGACTTGACGTTTCAAGTATCATTATTTCCATAATTACATTATGACGTCATCATATCGTCATCTGAAATCAAAAAAGTGGAATTAATTTTTTTGAGGTACTGTTTCTGACATTCATTTGCTCGTATCTCTGTTGTTTAAGCTCAATATTATCCCAAATTCAGATATGTTGTACTTTGAACATTTGCCTTTCAAGTCCATGTCATGGTTTTGAAATTTGATGACGTCATCATGCTTTAAATTGTGTTTAAAGGTAAAGACGCAAAATCGGACAAGTTTACGTGTATTGTCTATGGGAGGTGATTTTTTTAGAAACCATGCATTGACTTGACAACGTTTAAGCACCTTTATCTCAGCTGATTTTGCTTCATTTCCTCTGAAACTTATTTATGTTGTAGATGTGACAATAAGCTGCAGTAATCATGCATTTTATTCTTTGAAATCTCCTCATGAGGTTGACAATTTTGCAATTTAAAACTGAAAATGAGAATGGAATGCGGACCAAACGATTCCTGATTCATCTTTCACGTACATAAGCTTACGTTCCTCTAATTTTCTCGTCGAGACGTATGGCCGAGTGGTTAGAGGCGTCGTCTTAGAAACGTGAGGTTGCACACGTACGGGTTCGATCCTCACAAGAGCACGAAAGAAAATAATAATTTTTTTAAACTTTTTTTCTTCAATGGAGTACTACACCTTCGTCCATGTAGAAATCACGTTTGCATGTAAACACACCTATACGCACACACTCACACAGTATACCTTTGTTTTGCGTTGGAGACTGCATTACTTCGTCTGCTGCAAAATTATAGTTTTGCAGGTTGGGCTTTTCAAACTGATACAGTATACTGTAACAAAATGAAATTTGTTCATATCAATTCAGTAACACAATGTAGTCGTGGTTACTTTGTGCTGATTTATACATGTAACAAGCTATACATTGTAAAAAAGGTATTCAGTCTTCTGTATTGATGATTATTTGTCAATTAGTGGTTTTTGTGGAGTTTCAGATAGTGATAAAAAGTATGGATGATAAGTGCAGCGATAATTCCTATAGTTAGTTCAAAGCTGTGTTACAGATGTTTGATACATACATTTAGCATTGTGTGTGTGTATATACGTGTGTATACAGGTTGGCCATATGACACATTCTAGACAATTACTCTTAATTGATTAGCAAACGTGATCAGCTATGGAACTGAATATGGTACTAATGTATGATGTTAATGATTCTAATTAAACTGTGACGAGTTTAAAGGGATAGCGTAACTGTGTGTAAAAATAAGGCAATTATAAGGATATTTTAGGGCAATTTGATAACCATGCCTATAATAATTTCATACAGGTACTAATGCCTCCCTCATATTCATGTGATAGATCGTCATGTCAATAGCAAACTGACAACGTATGATGAATGTGTTATATATTGAACAACTGTCTTTCAAGTCCATAACGTTCCCCATATTTTCCCGTCGAGACGTGTCGCCGAGTGGTTAAAGGCGACGTCTCAGAGACGTGAGGTTGCGGGTTCGAACCTCACAAGATCACGAAACAAAATACTTAGCTACTTTACTGTTTTTTTTTCTTCAATTTTGTATTACATATTCGTCCATGTAGAAATCACGTTCGTATATAAACGCACCTATACACACACACAGACACACACACACGCCATATCCCTCTTTTTTGTGTGTTGGAGACCACATTGCTTCGACTGCAGCAAAATTTTGCAGGTTGACTTTGTCAAACCGATCATAGTATGTAATGACGACGACTGAGGTGTTGTACTTTGAACAATTTTCTTTCAAGACCATGTCATTGTTTTGTAATTTGATGACGTCATTACACTGAAAATTGTGATTAAAGGCAAGGTATCAAAACCAGCCGATTATAGGTTTTATGTCTGCGGGACGTATTTTTCCCAAGTTGCCAGAAATGGTATAGCGACCTCAGTCGTTACAAGGCCGCTTTTCCGTCTAGCAATGCAATAGATGTTCACACGGCCGCGTTAGTTGAGTGGGCATTGACTTTCCCCCCGTTATATCTATACATTGTTGTTGTTTTTCTGTCTTACCATTTCCGTGGATGACCCGTGGCCGAGTGGTTACAGGAACGGTTTCGCATGCACGCTCAATATAACTTCAAGGTGCCTATATCACATTCTTTTCTTTGTCGATCACAGATGACTGTCATCTGATGACCACAAGCGTATCACCTAACTCGTCCTCAATGTGACGAGTTTTCATGTCTCGTTTCTTTTTATTCTTCTTTCTTTCTGGACAATTTTGTGTCATCAATATCTCAAGAATGACATTACGGAATAACATGACATTTTCAGGGAACATGTCTCATGACAAAATCTAGCCACAATAAGGTTTTCATGACAGTAACATATCTATGACGTCATCTAGGCGCCATTTTGTGATTTTCGGACCATGTTACATGATCGATCATAACTTCATATCTAAAGGTCATGTCTGTATCATTTTCGGCGGACATTAAGTTCAGGTCACGCTCTATCATACATTTTAATGCTAATTACCTAAGACATTATTACGCGCGCGTACGCGCGCGTCAAACTTTTAAAAGGCTCAAAACAACTTACCAATGGGAAATCTCGAAGTTTCAGACAATTTTAAGCGTTTCGCGCGTTCGCGTCCGTCCGCACATTTTCGCGCGTAGTGCGCGTAAGCAAACTGAAAATGCACATTTTTTGACAGATTTGGATTCCTGATACATTAAGTAACAATATCCATTGATTTCCGATCAATTTTGACCTATAACAAAGGAATGCGTTGGCGTCAAAGTTGAAATTTCGTGTGCGCGTCTTTGTGCAAATATAGCGAAAAACATGTCTTTGTTTATTTCGCCATAGCTCTTTAAAACGTCTGGTTACCCTATGTTTTTATTGCATATTACAAAAACATATGAATTGGAAATAACGTTTCAAGTATTAATATTTCCATAATTACATTATGACGTCATCATATCATCATCTGAAATCAAAAAAGTGGAATTAATTTTTTTGAGGTACTGTTTCTGACATTCATTTGCTCGTATCTCTGTTGTTTAAGCTCAATATTATCCCAAATTCAGATATGTTGTACTTTGAACAATTGCCTTTCAAGTCCAAGTCATGGTTTTGAAATTTGATGACGTCATCATACCTTAAATTGTGATTAAAGGTAAAGATGCAAAATCGGACAAGTTTACGTGTAATGTCTATGGGAGGTGATTTTTTTTAAACCATGCATTGACTTGACAACGTTTAAGCACATTTATCTCAGCTGATTTTGCTTCATTTCCTCTGAAACTTAAGTATGTTGTAGCTGAGACAATAAGCTTCAGTAATCATGCATTTTATTTTTTGAAATCTCATCATCAGGTTGACAATTTTGCAGTTTAAAACTGAAAATGAGAATGGAATGTGGACAAAACGATTCCCGATTCAGCTTTCACATACATAAGTTTACATTCCTCATATTTTCTCGCCGAGACGTATGGCCGAGTGGTTAAAGGCGACGTCTCAGAGACGTGAAGTTGCGGGTTCGAACCCCACAAGATCACGAAACAAAATACTTAGCTATTTTACTTTTTTTTTTCAATTTTGTATTACATATTCGTCCATGTAGAAATCACGTTCGTATATAAACGCACCTATACACACACACAGACACACAGACACACACCATATCCCTCTTTTTTGTGTTGGAGACCACATTGCTTCGACTGCTGCAAAATTTTGCAGGCTGACTTTGTCAAACCGATCATAGTATGTAATGACGACGACTGAGGTGTTGTACTTTGAACAATTGTCTTTCAAGACCATGTCATTGTTTTGTACTTTGATGACGTCATCACATTGAAAATTGTGATTAAAGGCAAGGTATCAAAACCAGCCGATTATAGGCTTTATGTCTACGGCGCGTATTTTTCCCAAGTTGCCAGAAATGGCATAGCGACATCAGTCGTTACAAGGCCGCATTTCCGTCTAGCAATGCAATACATGTTCACGCGGCCACGATTGTTGAGTGGGCATTGACTTTTCCCCCTGTAATATCTATACATTTCTTTTTTCCCTTACCATTTCCGGGGATGTCCCGTGGCCGAGTGGTTAGAGAAACGGTTTTGCATGCACGCTCAATATAACTTCAAGGTGCCTATATCACATTCTTTTCTTTGTCGATCACAGATGACCGACACCTGATGACCCCAAGCGTATCACCTAACTCGTCAGCGTGACGAGTTTCATATCTCGTTTAGAAAAGGGAGTCATATCTGCCATCTTTGGTACCAAATCTGTATACACTATAACGAAGATACAGCAACAAGTACATATGACCTTTGACCCCACTTTGCACAACCTAGATGGCATCTGAGCAAAAAGTGGTTATTTTGTCAAATGATTCTTGTAACATGATCTTTGCGTGTGCAAAATATGGCAAAGATAGGACATGTATTCACTAAGATACAGGATGAAACATTTGTGACCTTTGACCCTAATTTACATACCCAAGATGTTGTCCGATCAAGTAGTTGTTATTTTATGAAATAATGTACGTGACATGAACCAAAGATGTGCAAAATATGGGGGTGATAGGGGCTGTTTTTCTTGAGTTATTGCAAAGAAAGTTGCAGAAACATAGAAATATCTCAATACATCGAAGATAAGCTTTAATTTCAACCAAAATTTTTGACGTGATCCCGACATCATATGAAAAAACAAAGGGCACGTAACGATAGCGCAAAGTCTCATTTACAACATATTAAAATCTGAGAGAAATTCACCGAAGGGTAAGTGAGCTAGTGCTCGATAAAGACAATCATGTCAATTTTCACATCTAGAAAAATTCCCTCCCATAGATATAACACGTCATAACGAAGAAACAGAAAGAAGTACATATGACCTTTTGACCCCACTTTGCACAGACAAGATGGCATCTGAGCAAAGAGTGGTAATTTTGTGAAATGATTCTTGTAACATGATCTTTGCGTGTGCAAAATATGGGAGAGATAGGACATGTATTCACTTAGATACAGGATGAACCATTTATGACCTTTGACCCTAATTTACATACCGAAGATTGTGTCCGATCAAGTAGTTGTTATTTTATGAAATGATGTACGTAACATGAACTAAACATGTGCGAAATATTGGGTAGATAGGGCTTGTTTTTCTTGAGTTATTGCAAAGAAAGTTGCAAAAGGAAATTAATATGAAAATACATCGAAGATAAGCTTTAATTTCAACCAACTTTTTGGACGTGATTCCGACACCATATGAAAAAATAAAGGGCACATTTACGATAGCCCAAAGTCTCAGCTACAACATATCAAAATCTGGGAGAAATTCACCGAAGTATAAGTGAGCTAGTGCTCGATAAAGATAGTCATGTCAATTTTCATTTCCAGAAAAACTGCACTCCCGTAGAGATAACACGTAAACTGGTCAAATTTGACAAGATTACATTCAATCCATTTTTACGAGGTGACGCCGTCCTCCAGTCAAAATGTTGTTATTACATAAGTGAAAGACCATTAAATAAGCTACAACATACTGAAATCTGAGTGAAAATTGGCGAAGGATAAGTGAGATACGCTCGAGTGAACTTGAAATTTGATGACGTCATTTTGAAAAGTTACTTTTTTTACTTTATCAAGAAATTTGATATCTTTTAATCATTTTGCCAGCATTGCCACCCCATGAAATGACATGTACAACTCATCAGCTTTCAGAATATGTAAAGAAAATGGGGGGTCACCGTCCATCCTGACGAGTAAAATCGGGTTTAAAATTGGCGGTTTTTTGGCATAGTTGCACTGTATAGCGCCATTGACGCGCGCGCGGAATTTCAACTTTGACGGGCCCGTATGACGTCATGTTGAGTCGGATTGACTTGAAACTTGGTAGAAATATTCCTTGACATTTCAGACATCCGATCCGTGTGAAAAAACGGGAAATTTCTATTGCATATGAGCTTTGCATGCGTATATGTGCGCGCGCGTACGCGTCCGTCCAATTTTTTCAATTTTTCAAAAAATGCTCGAAATGGTCTGAAACGTGTGCAAAAAAATTTTGAGCTCGATTGGAGCATAAAAATATTTTAACGCGCGCGTACGCGCACGTCTTAACAATAGGATGAATTTTGAAAACATGAGTAGAATTCCCTTGAATTGAACTTTATGTGACGTAAATTTCATTGAAAAATTCCATTCCGTTATTGAGATATGAATGAGAATGTGTTTTCATATAATGACGTCATAGTGACGTCATGGTCAACTGATCACAATGATTTTACTAGATCTGTCGTCTTTGGGACACGATACATATATGGTATAAGTTTGACAATGATATGCATTGCACTTTCTGAGCTAACCTCTGCACAACTTTTGCGGAGAAATAACAAAGAACTAGAGATTGTAATTTGTCATCACTGACAAATTAAGGTGATCCGATTTTTTTTTTAATCAATGATTCGAGTCCTGATCGTAATAGGCATGACAATACAAGTTTCATCTGTGTTTAGAGACATTGGCCGTGTGAGGTTTGGATTCTCATTTAGAAAAGGGAGTCATATCTGCCATCTTTGGTACCAATTCTGTATACACTGAATAACGAAGATACAGCAACGAATACATATGACCTTTGACCCACCTTTACACTCCCAAGATGGCATCTGAGGAAAAAGTGGTTATTTTGTGAAATGATTCTTGCGACATCGTCTATATTCGTGTGCAAAATATGGCAAAGATAGGACAGGTATTCACCAAGATGCAAAATGCAAAGTCTTAGGTACAACATAAAATCTGGGAGAAATTCACCGAAGGGTAAGTGAGAGCTAGTGCTCGATAAAGAAAAGCATGTCGATTTTCACATTAAAAAAAAAATCCCTCCCATAGAGATAACACGTCATAACGAAAATACAGAAAGAAGTACATATGACCTTTGACCTCACTTTGCACACCCAAGATGGCGTCTGAGCAAAAAGTGGTTATTTTGTGAAATGATCCTTGTTACATGGTCTTTGTGTGTGCAAAATATGGGAAAGATAGGACATGTATTCACCAAGATACAGGATGAAACATTTATGACCTTTGACCCTAATTTACATACCCAAGATGGTGTCTGATCAAGTAGTTGTTATTTTATGAAATAATGTACGTGACATGAACTAAACATGTGCAAAATATGGGATTGATTGCCATTGTTGTTGTTCATCTATTGCACAGAAAGTAGTAGAAAGAAAGAAAAATAAAGAAAAAAATATGTTATTTTATAGAAATTTGAAGGAGAAGCATAAAAAAATCAGAAAAAGATAAAGTTAGGAAGGGAGATTAAGACTAACTAAAGAAAAAGAAGAAAAAAAGTGTTTAAAAAAATGAAAAAAAAATATTGGCAGGGGTGAGCCTCGAACCAGGGACCTTAGGATTACGAGTCGGATGCGCTATGCAATGACCTATTTCATGCTCCATAGGCCCTGTGTATTAAGCAAAATGACGCTGCATCGAAGCCACGTGCCATTTTCAACCAAGTTTTTCGACGTGATGCCGACGTCGTATGAAAAAATGAAGGGCACACTTACGATAGCCCAAAGTCTCAGCTACAACATACTAAAATCTGGGAAAAATTCACCGAAGCAAAAGTGAGCTAGTGCTCGAAAAAGAGAGTCATGTCAATTTTCACTGCCAGAAAAACTGCTCTCCCATAGAGATAACACGTAAACTGGTCAAATTCTACAAGGATACATTCAATCCATTTTTACGAGGCGATGACGTCATCCAATCAAAATGTTGTTTTTACATTAATGAAAGAACATTTCATAAGCTACAACATACTGAAATATGGGAGAAAATTGGCAGAGGATAAGTGAGATACGCTCGAGTAAACTTGTAATTTGATGACGTCATTTTGAAAATTTACTTTTTTTACTTTATTAAGAAATTTGATATCTTTTAATCATTTTGTCAGCATTGCCTACCCATGAAATGACATGTACAACTCATCAGCTTTCAATATATGTAAAGAAAATGGGGGGTCACCGTCCATCCTGACGAGTAAAATCGGATTTAAAATTGGCAGTTTTTTGGCATAGTTGCACTGTATATCGCCATTGACGCGCGCGCGGAATTTCAACTTTGACGGCCCCGTATGACGTCATATTGAGTCGGATTGACTTGAAACGTGGTATACATATTCCTTGACATTTCAGACATGCGATCAAAGTGAAAAAACTGGAAATTTCAATTGCATATGAGCTGTGCGTGCGTATATGCGCGCGCGCGTACGCGTCCGTCCGATTTTTTCAATTTTTCAAAAAATGCTCCAAATGGTCTGAAACGTGTGCAAAAAAATTTTGAGCTCGATTGGAGCATACAAATATTTCAACGCGCGCGTACGCGCACGTTTTAAGAGAAAATATGAATTTTGAGAACATGAGTAGAATGCGCATAACTTTAAATATATGTGACGTAAATTTCATTGAAAAATTCCATTTCATTAATGAGATATGATTGAGAATGTGTTTTCATATAATGACGTCATAGTGACGTCACGGTCGACTGATCACAATGATACATTAGATTTGCCGTCTTTGGGACATGATGCATACATGATATAATTTTGAAATTGACAGGCAGCGGACTTTCTGAGCTAACCTCTGCACAACTTTTGAGGAGAAATAAAGAAGAAGAAGAAGAAAAACAAAGAATCCGTACAGATACAGAAGGTGATCCGAGAGGATACTCGGATCACCTAATCAGTACAGATACAGGTGATCCGAAGGATACTCGGATCACCTAATGAAATAGGTCATTGCGTAGCGCATCCGACTCGTAATCCTAAGGTCCCTGGTTCGAGGCTCACTCCTGCCAATATTTTTTTTAATTTCTTAAAACACTTTTTTTCTTCTTTTTCTTTAGTTAATCTTAATCTCCCTTTCCTTACTTTATCTTTTTCTGATTTTTTTTATGCTTCTCCTTCAAATTTCTATAAAATAACATATTTTTCTTTATTTTTCTTTCTTTCTACTACTTTCTGTGCAATAGATGAACCACAACAATGGCTATCAATCCCATATTTTGCACATGTTTAGTTCATGTCACGTGAATTATTTCATAAAATAACAACTACTTGATCGGACACCATCTTGGGTATGTAAAGTAGGGTCAAAGGTCATAAGTGTTTCACCCTGTATCTTAGTGAATACATGTCCTATCTTTCCCATATTTTGCACACGCAAAGACCATGTTACAAGGATCATTTCACAAAATAACCACTTTTTACTCAGATGCCATCTTGTCGTTGCAAATTGAGTTCAAAGGTCGTATGTACTTCTTTTTGTATCTTCGTTATGACGTGTTATCTCTATGGGAGGGAATTTTCTTTAATGTGAAAATTGACATGATTGTCTTTATCGAGCACTAGCTCACTTACCCTTCGGTGAATTTCTCCCAGATTTTAATATGTTGTAGCTGAGACTTTGCGCTATCGTTTTATTTCCTTTGTTTTTCATACGATGTCGGGATTACGATAAAAAATTGGTTGAAATTAAAGCTTATCTTCTATGTATTGAGATATTTCTTTCTTTCTGCAACTCTCTTTGCAATAACTCAAGAAAAACACGCCCTATCACCCCCATATTTTGCACATGTTTAGTTCATGTCTCGTACATTATTTCATAAAATAACAACTACTAGATCAGACAACATCTTGGGTATGTAAATTAGGGTCAAAGGTCATAAATGTTTCATCTTGTATCTTGGCGAATACCTGTCCTATCTTTGCCATATTTTTCACACGTATAGACGATGTCGCGAGAATCATTTCACAAAATAACCACTATTTCATCAGATGCAATCTTGGGAGTGCAAAGGTGGGTCAAAGGTCATATATATTCATTGCTGTATCTTCGTTATTCAGTGTATACAGAATTTGGTACCAAAGATGGCAGATATGACTCCCTTTTCTAAATGAGAATGCAAACATCACACGGCCAATGTCTCTAAACACAGATGAAACTTGTATGGTCATGCCTATTGCGATCAGGACTCGAATCATTGATAAAAAAAAAAATCGGATCACCTTAATTTGTCAGTGATGACAAATTACAATCTCTAGTTAGGTGATCCGAGAATCCTCTCGGATCACCTATTGTATCTGTACGGATTCTTTCTTTCTTTAGGTGATCCGAGTATCCTCTCGGATCACCTTCTGTATCTGTACGGATTCTTTGTTTTTCTTCTTCTTTATTTCTCCTCAAAAGTTGTGCAGAGGTTAGCTCAGAAAGTCCGCTGCCTGTCAATTTCAAAATTATATCATGTATGTATCATGTCCCAAAGACGGCAAATCTAATGTATCATTGTGATCAGTCGACCGTGACGTCACTATGACGTCATTATATGAAAACACATTCTCAATCATATCTCATTAATGAAACAGAATTTTTCAATGAAATTTACGTCACATATATTTAAAGTTATGCGCATTCTACTCATGTTCTCAAAATTCATATTTTCTCTTAAAACGTGCGCGTACGCGCGCGTTGAAATATTTGTATGCTCCAATCGAGCTCAAAATTTTTTTGCACACGTTTCAGACCATTTGGAGCATTTTTTGAAAAATTGAAAAAATCGGACGGACGCGTACGCGCGCGCGCATATACGCACGCACAGCTCATATGCAATTGAAATTTCCAGTTTTTTCACTTTGATCGCATGTCTGAAATGTCAAGGAATATTTATACCACGTTTCAAGTCAATCCGACTCAATATGACGTCATACGGGGCCGTCAAAGTTGAAATTCCGCGCGCGCGTCAATGGCGATATACAGTGCAACTATGCCAAAAAACTGCCAATTTTAAATCCGATTTTACTCGTCAGGATGGACGGTGACCCCCCATTTTCTTTACATATATTGAAAGCTGATGAGTTGTACATGTCATTTCATGGGTAGGCAATGCTGACAAAATGATTAAAAGATATCAAATTTCTTAATAAAGTAAAAAAAGTAAATTTTCAAAATGACGTCATCAAATTACAAGTTTACTCGAGCGTATCTCACTTATCCTCTGCCAATTTTCTCCCATATTTCAGTATGTTGTAGCTTATGAAATGTTCTTTCATTAATGTAAAAACAACATTTTGATTGGATGACGTCATCGCCTCGTAAAAATGGATTGAATGTATCCTTGTAGAATTTGACCAGTTTACGTGTTATCTCTATGGGAGAGCAGTTTTTCTGGCAGTGAAAATTGACATGACTCTCTTTTTCGAGCACTAGCTCACTTATGCTTCGGTGAATTTTTCCAAGATTTTAGTATGTTGTAGCTGAGACTTTGGGCTATCGTAAGTGTGCCCTTCATTTTTTCATACGACGTCGGCATCACGTCGAAAAACTTGGTTGAAAATGGCACGTGGCTTCGATGCAGCGTCATTTTGCTTAATACACAGGGCCTATGGAGCATGAAATAGGTCATTGCATAGCGCATCCGACTCGTAATCCTAAGGTCCCTGGTTCGAGGCTCACCCCTGCCAATATTTTTTTCATTTTTTTTAAACACTTTTTTTCTTCTTTTTCTTTAGTTATTCTTAATCTCCCTTCCTAACTTTATCTTTTTCTGATTTTTTTATGCTTCTCCTTCAAATTTCTATAAAATAACATATTTTTTTCTTTATTTTTCTTTCTTTCTACTACTTTCTGTGCAATAGATGAACAACAACAATGGCTATCAATCCCATATTTTGCACATGTTTAGTTCATGTCACGTACATTATTTCATAAAATAACAACTACTTGATCAGACACCATCTTGGGTATGTAAATTAGGGTCAAAGGTCATAAATGTTTCACCCTGTATCTTGGTGAATACATGTCCTATCTTTCCCATATTTTGCACACACAAAGACCATGTAACAAGGATCATTTCACAAAATAACCACTTTTTGCTCAGACGCCATCTTGGGTGTGCAAAGTGAGGTCAAAGGTCATATGTACTTCTTTCTGTATTTTCGTTATGACGTGTTATCTCTATGGGAGGGATTTTTTTTTAATGTGAAAATCGACATGCTTTTCTTTATCGAGCACTAGCTCTCACTTACCCTTCGGTGAATTTCTCCCAGATTTTATGTTGTACCTAAGACTTTGCATTTTGCATCTTGGTGTATACCTGTCCTATCTTTGCCATATTTTGCACACGAATATAGACGATGTCGCAAGAATCATTTCACAAAATAACCACTTTTTCCTCAGATGCCATCTTGGGAGTGTAAAGGTGGGTCAAAGGTCATATGTATTCGTTGCTGTATCTTCGTTATTCAGTGTATACAGAATTGGTACCAAAGATGGCAGATATGACTCCCTTTTCTAAATGAGAATCCAAACCTCACACGGCCAATGTCTCTAAACACAGATGAAACTTGTATTGTCATGCCTATTACGATCAGGACTCGAATCATTGATTAAAAAAAAAATCGGATCACCTTAATTTGTCAGTGATGACAAATTACAATCTCTAGTTAGGTGATCCGAGTATCCTCTCGGATCACCTTCTGTATCTGTACGGATTCTTTGTTCTTCTTCTTCTTCTTCTTCTTCTTTATTTCTCCTCAAAAGTTGTGCAGAGGTTAGCTCAGAAAGTGCATTGCCTCTCAATGTCAGACTTATACCATATATGTATCATGTCGCAAAGACGACAGCGCAAGTAAAATCATAGTGATCAGTCGACCGTGACGTCACTATGACGTCATTATATGAAAACACATTTTCATGCATATCTCATTAATGGAATGGAATATTTCAATGAAATTTACGTCACATATATTTCAAGTCAAGCGCATTCTACTCATATTCTCAAAATTCATTTTTATCTCAAAACGCGCGCGTACGCGCGCGTTGAAATATTTGTATGCTCAAATCCAGCTCAAATTTTTTTTGCACACGTTTCAGACCATTTGGAGCATTTTTTGAAAAATTGAAAAAATTGGACGGACGCGTACGCGCGCGCACATATACGCACGCACAGCTAATATGAAATAGAAATTTTCAATTTTTTCACACGGATCGGATGTCCGAAATTTCAAGGAATATTTCTACCAAGTTTCAAGTCGATCCGACTCAATATGACGTCATACGGGCCCGTCAAATTCAAAATTCCGCGCGTGCGTCAATGGGGATACACAGTGCAACTATGCCAAAAAACCGCCAATTTTAAATCGGATTTTACTCATCAGGATGGACGGTGACCCCCCATTTTCTTTACATATTCTGAAAGGTGATGAGTTGTACATGTCATTTCATGGGCTGGCTATGCTGATAAAATGATTAAAAGATATCAAATTTCTTAATAAAGTAAAAAAAGTAAATTTTCAAAATGACGTCATCAAATTTCAAGTTTACTCGAGCGTATCTCACTAATCCTTTGCCAATTTTCACCCAAATTTCAATATGTTGTAGCTTATGAAATGCTCTTTCATAAATGTAATTAAACAATTTTGATTTGATGACGACATCACCTCGAAAAAATGGATTGAAGGTAACCTTGTCAAATTTGACTAGTTTACGTGTAATCTCTATGGGAGTGCAATTTTTATGGAAATGAAAATTGACATGACTATCTTTATCGAGCACTAGCTCACTTATGCTTCAGTGAATTTCTCTAAGATTTTAATATGTTGTAGCTGAGATGTAGGGCTATCGTAAGTGTGCCCTTCGTTTTTTCATACGTTGTCGGGATCACGTGAAAAAACTTGGTTGAAATTAAAGTTTATCTTCGATGTATTGAAATATTTCTGTCTTTCTGCAACTTTCTTTGCAATAACTCAAGAAAAACAGCCCCTATCACCTTCATATTTTGCACATGTTTAGTTCATGTCACGAAAATTATTTCATAAAATTACAACTACTTGATCAGACGCCATCTTGGGTATGTAAATTAGGGTCAAAGGTCATAGATGTTTCATCCTGTATCTTGGTGAATACATGTCTTATCTTTCCCATATTTTGCACACGTAAAGACCATGTTACAGGGATCATTTCATAAAATAACCACTTTTTGCTCAGATGCCATCTTGTCTGTGCAAAGTGGGGTCAAAGGTCATATGTACTTCTTTTTCTATCTTTGCTATGACGTGTTATCTCTATGGGAGGGAATTTTTTAGATGTGAAAATTGACATGACTCTCTTTATCGAGCACTATCTTACTTATGCTCCGGTGAATTTCTCTCAGATTTTAATATGTTGTAGCTGAGACTTTGCAGTATCAGGACTCGAATCATTGATTAAAAAAAAGATCGGATCACCTTAATTTGTCAGTGATGACAAATTACAATCTCTAGTTAGGTGATCCGAGTATCCTCTCGGATCACCTTCTGTATCTGTACTGATTCTTTATTAGGTGATCCGAGTATCCTCTCGGATCACCTATTGTTTCTGTACGGATTCTTTCTTTATTTCTATCTCCTCAAAATTTGTGCATCGATTAGCTCAAAAAGTGCATTGCCTCTCAATGTCAAACTTATACCATATATGTATCATGTCACAAAGACGACAGCGCAAGTAAAATCAAAGTGATCAGTCGACCGTGACGTCACTATGACGTCATTATATGAAAACACATTTTCATGCATATCTCATTAATGGAATGGAATATTTCAATGAAATTTACGTCACATATATTTCAAGTCAAGTGAATTGTACTCATATTCTCAAAATTCATTTTTATCTCAAAAACGCGCGCGTACGCGCGCGTTGAAATATTTGTATGCTCAAATCGAGCTCAAAATTTTTTTGCACACGTTTCAGACCATTTGGAGCATTTTTTGAAAAATTGAAAAAATTGGACGGACGCGTACGCGCGCGCACATATTCGCATGCACAGCTCATATGCAATAGAAATTTTCAGTTTTTTCACACGGATCGAATGTCCAAAATGTCAAGGAATATTTCTACCAAGTTTCAAGTCGATCCGACTCAATATGACGTCATACGGGCCCGTCAAAATCAAAATTCCGCGCGTGCGTCAATGGGGATACACAGTGCAACTATGCCAAAAAACCGCCAATTTTAAATCGGATTTTACTCGTCAGGATGGACGGTGACCCCCCAATTTCTTGACATATTCTGAAAGCTGATGAGTTGTACATATCATTTCATGGGTTGGCTATGCTGACAAAATGATTAAAAGATATCAAATTTCTTAATAAAGTAAAAAAAGTTAATTTTCAAAATGACGTCATCAAATTTCAAGTTTACTCAAGCGTATCTCACTTATCCTTTGCCAATTTTCACCCAAATTTCAGTATGTTGTAGCTTATGAATTGTTCTTTCATAATTGTAGAAACATAATTTTGATTGGATGACGGCATCACCTCGTAAAAATGGATTGAAAGTAACCTTGTCAAATTTGACCAGTTTACGTGTAATCTCTATGGGAGTGCAGTTTTTATGGAAATGAAAATTGACATTCCTATCTTTATCGAGCACTAGCTCACTTATGCTTCGGTGAATTTCTCCCAGATTTTAATATATTGTAGCTGAGATTTTGGGCTATCGTAAGTGTGCCCTCCGTTTTTTCTAACGATGTCGGGATCATGTCAAAAATCTTACTTGAAATTAATGTTTATCTTCCATGTATTGAAATATTTCTTTCTTTTTGCAACTTTATGTGCAATAACCCAAGAAAAACATACCCTATCACCACATTATTTTGCACATGTTTAGTTCATATCACGAACATTATTTCATAAAATAACAACTACTTGATCGAACACCATCTTGGGTATGTAAATTAGGGTCAAAGGTCATAAGTGTTTCACCTTGTATCTTAGTGAATATATGTTGTATCTTTCCCATATTTTGCACACGCAAAGGCCATGTTACAAGGATCATTTCACAAAATAACCACTTTTTACTCAGATGCCATCTTGTCTGTGCAAATTGAGGTCAAAGGTCATATGTACTTCTTTTTGTATCTTCGTTATGACGTGTTATCTCTATGGGAGGGAATTTTCTTTAATGTGAAAATTGGCATGATTGTCTTTATCGAACACTAGCTTACTTACCCTTCGGTGAATTTCTCCCAGATTTTAATATGTTGTAGCTGAGACTTTGCGCTATCGTTTTGTTTCCTTCGTTTTTTCATACAATGTCGGGATTACGATGAAAAATTGGTTAAAATTAAAGCTTATCTTCTATGTATTGAGATATTTCTTTCTTTCTGCAACTTTCTTTGCAATAACTCAAGAAAAACACGCCTTATCACCCCCATATTTTGCACATGTTTAGTTCATGTCACGTACATTATTTCATAAAATAACAACTACTAGATCGGACAACATCTTGGGTATGTAAATTAGGGTCAAAGGTCATAAAGGTTTCATCTTGTATCTTAGTGAATACCTGTTCTATCTTTCCCATATTTTTCACACGTATAGACGATGTCGCGAGAATCATTTCACAAAATAACCACTATTTCATCAGATGCAATCTTGGGAGTGCAAAGGTGGGTCAAAGGTCATATGTATTCATTGCTGTATCTTCGTTATTCAGTGTATACAGAATTTGGTACCAAAGATGGCAGATATGACTCCCTTTTCTAAATGAGAATGCAAACATCACACGGCCAATGTCTCTAAACACAGATGAAACTTGTATGGTCATGCCTATTGCGATCAGGACTCGAATCATTGATAAAAAAAAATCGGATCACCTTAATTTGTCAGTGATGACAAATTACAATCTCTAGTTCTTCTTTCTTTGTTTCTTTCTTTATTTCTCCTCAAAAGTTGTGCAGAGGTTAGCTCAGAAAGTGCTATGCCTATCAAGTTCAAACTTATACCATGTATGTATCGTGTCCCAAAGACGACAGATCAAGTAAAATCATTGTGATCAGTTGACCGTGACGTCACTATGACGTCATTATATGAAAACACATTCTCAATCATATCTCATTAATGGGATGGAATTTTTAAATGAAATTTACGTCACATATATTTCAAGTCAAGCGAATTCTATTCATATTGTCAAAATTTATATTTTCTCTTAAAACGTGCGCGTACGCGCGCGTTGAAATATTTGTATGCTCCAATCAAGCCCAAAATTTTTTTGCACACGTTTCAGACCATTTAGAGCATTTTTTGAAAAAATGAAAAAATCGGACGGACGCGTACGCGCGCGCGCATATACGCACGCACAGCTCATATGCAATCGAAATTTCCCATTTTTTTCACTGTGATCAGATGTCTGAAATGTGAAGGAATATTTCTACCAAGTTTCAAGTCAATCCGACTCAATATGACGTCATACGGGCCCGTCAAAGTTGAAATTCCGCGCGCGCGTCAATGGCGATAGACAGTGCAACTATGCCAAAAAACCGCAAATCTTAAATCCGATTTTACTCGTCAGGATGGACGGTGACCCCCCATTTCCTTTACATATTCTGAAAGCTGATGAGTTGTATATGTCATTTCATGGGTTGGCGATGCTGAAAAAATGATTAAAAGATATCAAATTTCTTAATAAAGTAAAAAAAGTAAATTTTCAAAATGACGTCATCAAATTTCAAGTTTACTCGAGCGTATCTCACTTATCCTTTGCCAATTTTCACCCAAATTTCAATATGTTGTAGCTTATGAAATGCTCTTTCATAAATTAAATACACAATTTTCATTAGATGACGACATCACCTCGAAAAAATGGATTGAAGGTAACCTTGTCAAATTTGACCAGTTTACGTGTAATCTCTATGGGAGTGCAATTTTTATGGAAATGAAAATTGACATGACTATCTTTATCGAGCACTAGCTCACTTATGCTTTAGTGAATTTCTCTAAGGTTTTAATATGTTGTAGCTGAGACGTAGGGCTATCGTAAGTGTGCCCTTTGTTTTTTCATACGTTGTCGGGATCACGTGAAAAAACTTGGTTGAAATTAAAGTTTATCTTCGATGTATTGAGATATTCCTTTCTTTTTGCAACTTTATGTGCAATAACTCAAGAAAAACATACCCTATCACCACCATATTTTGCACATGTTTAGTTCATGTCACGAACATTATTTCATAAAATAACAACTACTTGATCAGACGCCATCTTGGGTATGTAAATTAGGGTCAAAGGTCATAAATGTTTCATCCTGTATCTTGGTGAATACATGACCTATCTTTCCCATATTTTGCACACGTAAAATCCATGTTACAGGGATCATTTCATAAAATAACCACTTTTTGCTCAGATGCCATCTTGTCTGTGCAAAGTGGGGTCAAAGGTCATATGTACTTCTTTTTCTATGTTCGCTATGACGTGTTATCTCTATGGGAGGGAATTTTTTAGATGTGAAAATTGACATGACTCTCTTTATCGAGCACTATCTTACTTATGCTTCGGTGAATTTCTCTCAGATTTTGATATGTTGTAGCTGAGACTTTGCAGTATCAGGACTCGAATCATTGATAAAAAAAATCGGATCACCTTAATTTGTCAGTGATGACAAATTACAATCTCTAGTTATTAGGTGATCCGAGTATCCTCTCGGATCACCTTCTGTATCTGTACTGATTCTTTGTTTTTCTTCTTCTTCTTCTTTATTTCTCCTCAAAAGTTGTGCAGAGGTTAGCTCAGAAAGTCCGCTGCCTGTCAATTTCAAAATTATATCATGTATGCATCATGTCCCAAAGACGGCAAATCTAATGTATCATTGTGATCAGTCGACCGTGACGTCACTATGACGTCATTATATGAAAACACATTCTCAATCATATCTCATTAATGAAATAGAATTTTTCAATGAAATTTACGTCACATATATTTAAAGTTATGCGCATTCTACTCATGTTCTCAAAATTCATATTTTCTCTTAAAACGTGCGCGTACGCGCGCGTTGAAATATTTGTATGCTCCAATCGAGCTCAAAATTTTTTTGCACACGTTTCAGACCATTTGGAGCATTTTTTGAAAAATTGAAAAAATCGGACGGACGCGTACGCGCGCGCGCATATACGCACGCACAGCTCATATGCAATTGAAATTTCCAGTTTTTTCACTTTGATCGCATGTCTGAAATGTCAAGGAATATTTATACCACGTTTCAAGTCAATCCGACTCAATATGACGTCATACGGGGCCGTCAAAGTTGAAATTCCGCGCGCGCGTCAATGGCGATATACAGTGCAACTATGCCAAAAAACTGCCAATTTTAAATCCGATTTTACTCGTCAGGATGGACGGTGACCCCCCATTTTCTTTACATATATTGAAAGCTGATGAGTTGTACATGTCATTTCATGGGTAGGCAATGCTGACAAAATGATTAAAAGATATCAAATTTCTTAATAAAGTAAAAAAAGTAAATTTTCAAAATGACGTCATCAAATTACAAGTTTACTCGAGCGTATCTCACTTATCCTTTGCCAATTTTCTCCCATATTTCAGTATGTTGTAGCTTATGAAATGTTCTTTCATTAATGTAAAAACAACATTTTGATTAGATGACGTCATCGCCTCGTAAAAATGGATTGAATGTATCCTTGTAGAATTTGACCAGTTTACGTGTTATCTCTATGGGAGAGCAGTTTTTCTGGCAGTGAAAATTGACATGACTCTCTTTTTCGAGCACTAGCTCACTTTTGCTTCGGTGAATTTTTCCCAGATTTTAGTATGTTGTAGCTGAGACTTTGGGCTATCGTAAGTGTGCCCTTCATTTTTTCATACGACGTCGGCATCACGTCGAAAAACTTGGTTGAAAATGGCACGTGGCTTCGATGCAGCGTCATTTTGCTTAATACACAGGGCCTATGGAGCATGAAATAGGTCATTGCATAGCGCATCCGACTCGTAATCCTAAGGTCCCTGGTTCGAGGCTCACCCGTGCCAATATTTTTTTTTCATTTTTTTAAACACTTTTTCTCTTCTTTTTCTTTAGTTAGTCTTAATCTCCCTTCCTAACTTTATCTTTTTCTGATTTTTTTATGCTTCTCCTTCAAATTTCTATAAAATAACATATTTTTTTCTTTATTTTTCTTTCTTTCTACTACTTTCTGTGCAATAGATGAACAACAACAATGGCTATCAATCCCATATTTTGCACATGTTTAGTTCATGTCACGTACATTATTTCATAAAATAACAACTACTTGATGAGACACCATCTTGGGTATGTAAATTAGGGTCAAAGGTCATAGATGTTTCATCCTGTATCTTGGTGAATACAGGTCCTATCTTTCCCATATTTTGCACACGTAAAGACCATGTTACAGGGATCATTTCATAAAATAACCACTTTTTGCTCAGATGCCATCTTGTCTGTGCAAAGTGGGGTCATAGGTCATATGTACTTCTTTTTCTATGTTCGCTATGACGTGTTATCTCTATGGGAGGGAATTTTTTAGATGTGAAAATTGACATGACTCTCTTTATCGAGCACTATCTTGCTTATGCTTCGGTGAATTTCTCTCAGATTTTAATATGTTGTAGCTGAGACTTTGCAGTATCAGGACTCGAATCATTGATTTAAAAAAAAATCGGATCACCTTAATTTGTCAGTGATGACAAATTACAATCTCTAGTTAGGTGATCCGAGTATCCTCTCGGATCACCTTCTGTATCTGTACTGATTCTTTGTTTTCCTTCTTCTTCTTCTTCTTTATTTCTGGACAAAATTTGTGTATCGGTTAGCTCAGAAAGTCCTCTTCCTATCAATGCCAAAATTATACCATATATGTATCATGTCCCAAAGACGACGGGTCAAGTAAAATCGTAGTGATCAGTCGACCGTGACGTCACTATGACGTCATTATATGAAAACACATTTTCAATCATATCTCATTAATGGAATGGAATATTTCAATGAAATTTACGTCACATATATTTCAAGTCAAGCGCATTCTACTCATATTCTCAAAATTCATATTTATCTCAAAACGCGCGCGTACGCGCGCGTTGAAATATTTGTATGCTCAAATCCAGCTCAAATTTTTTTTGCACACGTTTCAGACCATTTGGAGCATTTTTTGAAAAATTGAAAAAATTGGACGGACGCGTACGCGCGCGCACATATACGCACGCACAGCTAATATGAAATAGAAATTTTCAATTTTTTCACACGGATCGGATGTCCGAAATTTCAAGGAATATTTCTACCAAGTTTCAAGTCGATCCGACTCAATATGACGTCATACGGGCCCGTCAAATTCAAAATTCCGCGCGTGCGTCAATGGGGATACACAGTGCAACTATGCCAAAAAACCGCCAATTTTAAATCGAATTTTACTCGTCAGGATGGGCGGTGACCCCCCATTTTCTTTACATATTCTGAAAGGTGATGACTTGTACATGTCATTTCATGGGCTGGCTATGCTGATAAAATGATTAAAAGATATCAAATTTCTTAATAAAGTAAAAAAAGTAAATTTTCAAAATGACGTCATCAAATTTCAAGTTTACTCGAGCGTATCTCACTAATCCTTTGCCAATTTTCACCCAAATTTCAATATATTGTAGCTTATGAAATGTTCTTTCATAAATGTAATTAAACAATTTTGATTTGATGACGACATCACCTCAAAAAAATGGATTGAAGGTAACCTTGTCAAATTTGACCAGTTTACGTGTAATCTCTATGGGAGTGCAATTTTTATGGAAATGAAAATTGACATGACTATTTTTATCGAGCACTAGCTCACTTATGCTTCGGTGAATTTCTCTAAGATTTTAATATGTTGTAGCTGAGATGTAGGGCTATCGTAAGTGTGCCCTTCGTTTTTTCATACGTTGTCGGGATCACGTAAAAAAACTTGGTTGAAATTAAAGTTTATCTTCGATGTATTGAAATATTTCTTTCTTTTTGCAACTTTCTTTGCAATAACTCAAGAAAAACAGCCCCTATCACCTTCATATTTTGCACATGTTTAGTTCATGTCACGAAAATTATTTCATAAAATCACAACTACTTGATCAGACGCCATCTTGGGTATGTAAATTAGGGTCAAGGGTCATAGATGTTTCATCCTGTATCTTGGTGAATACATGTCCTATCATTCCCATATTTTGCACACGTAAAGACCATGTTACAGGGATCATTTCATAAAATAACCACTTTTTGCTCAGATGCCATCTTGTCTGTGCAAAGTGGGGTCAAAGGTCATATGTACTTCTTTTTCTATCTTTGCTATGACGTGTTATCTCTATGGGAGGGAATTTTTTAGATGTGAAAATTGACATGACTCTCTTTATCGAGCACTATCTTACTTATGCTTCGGTGAATTTCTCTCAGATTTTGATATGTTGTAGCTGAGACTTTGCAGTATCAGGACTCGAATCATTGATTAAAAAAAAGATCGGATCACCTTAATTTGTCAGTGATGACAAATTACAATCTCTAGTGTTAAACTTCCCGTTGTCACAAAAAAGTTCTTTCTCCTCAAATGTTGTGTAGAGGTTAGCTCAGAAAGTCCTTATCCTATCAATGTCAAAATTATACCATATATGTATCATGTCCCAAAGACGATAGATCTAACAAAATCATAGTGATCAGTCGAAAGTGACGTCACTATGACGTCATTATATGAAAACACATTCTCATTCATATCTCATTAATGGAATGGAATTTTTCTATGAAATTTACCTCACATATAGTTCGAATCAAGTTGATTCTACTCATGTTCTCAAAATTCATCTGTACTCTTCAAACGCGCGCGTACGCGCGCGTTGAAATATTTGTATGCTCAAATCCAGCTCAAACTTTTTTTGCACACGTTTCAGACCATTTGGAGCATTTTTTGAAAAATTGAAAAAATTGGACGGACGCGTACGCGCGCGCACATATACGCACGCACAGCTAATATGAAATAGAAATTTTCAATTTTTTACACGGATCGGATGTCCGAAATTTCAAGGAATATTTCTACCAAGTTTCAAGTCGATCCGACTCAATATGACGTCATACGGGCCCGTCAAATTCAAAATTCCGCGCGTGCGTCAATGGGGATACACAGTGCAACTATGCCAAAAAACCGCCAATTTTAAATCGGATTTTACTCGTCAGGATGGACGGTGACCCCCATTTTCTTTACATATTCTGAAAGGTGATGAGTTGTACATGTCATTTCATGGGCTGGCTATGCTGATAAAATGATTAAAAGATATCAAATTTCTTAATAAAGTAAAAAAAGTAAATTTTCAAAATGACGTCATCAAATTTCAAGTTTACTCGAGCGTATCTCACTAATCCTTTGCCAATTTTCACCCAAATTTCAATATGTTGTAGCTTATGAAATGTTCTTTCATAAATGTAATTAAACAATTTTGATTTGATGACGATATCACCTCGAAAAAATGGATTGAAGGTAACCTTGTCAAATTTGACCAGTTTACGTGTAATCTCTATGGGAGTGCAATTTTTATGGAAATGAAAATTGACATGACTATCTTTATCGAGCACTAGCTCACTTATGCTTCTGTGAATTTGTCTAAGATTTTAATATGTTGTAGCTGAGATGTAGGGCTATCGTGAATGTGCCCTTCGTTCTTTCATAAGTTGTCGGGATCACGTGAAAAAACTTGGTTGAAATTAAAGTTTATCTTCGATGTATTGAAATATTTCTTTCTTTTTGCAACTTTCTTTGCAATAACTCAAGAAAAAAGCCCCTATCACCTTCATATTTTGCACATGTTTAGTTCATGTCACGTACATTATTTCATAAAATAACAACTACTTGATCAGACGCCATCTTGGGTATGTAAATTAGGGTCAAAGGTCATAGATGTTTCATCCTGTGTCTTGGTGAATACATGTCCCATCTTTCCCATATTTTGCACACGTAAAGACCATGTTACAGGGATCATTTCATAAAATAACCACTTTTTGCTCAGATGCCATCTTGTCTGTGCAAAGTGGGGTCAAAGGTCATATGTACTTCTTTTTCTATCTTTGCTATGACGTGTTATCTCTATGGGAGGGAATTTTTTAGATGTGAAAATTGACATGACTCTTTTTATCGAGCACTATCTTACTTATGCTTCGGTGAATTTCTCTCAGATTTTAATATGTTGTAGCTGAGACTTTGCAGTATCAGGACTCGAATCATTGATTAAAAAAAAGATCGGATCACCTTAATTTGTCAGTGATGACAAATTACAATCTCTAGTGTTAAACTTCCCGTTGTCACAAAAAAGTTTTTTCTCCTCAAATGTTGTGTAGAGGTTAGCTCAGAAAGTCCTCATCCTATCAATGTCAAAATTATACCATATATGTATCATGTCCCAAAGACGACAGATCTAATAAAATCATAGTGATCAGTCGAAAATGACGTCACTATGACGTCATTATATGAAAACACATTCTCATTCATATCTCATTAATGGAATGGAATTTTTCTATGAAATTTACCTCACATATAGTTCGAATCAAGTTAATTCTACTCATGTTCTCAAAATTCATCTGTACTCTTCAAACGTGCGCGTACGCGCGCGTTCAAATATTTGTATGCTCCAATCGAGCTCAAAATTTTTTGCACACGTTTCAGACCATTTGGAGCATTTTTTGAAAAATTGAAAAAATCGGACGGACGCGTACGCGTGCGCGCATATACGCACGCACAGCTAATATGCAATAGAAATTTCCCGTTTTTTCACTCAGATCGGATATCTGAAATGTCAAGGAATATTTCTACCAAGTTTCAAATCAATCCAACTCAATATGACGTCATGCGGGCCCGTCAAAGTTGAAATTCCGCGCGCGCGTCAATGGCGATATACAGTGCAACTATGCCAAAAAACCGCCAATTTTAAATCGGATTTTACTCGTCAGGATGGACGGTGATCCCCCATTTTCTTTACATATTCTGAAAGCTGATTAGTTGTACATGTCATTTCATGGGCTGGCAAAGCTAACAAAATGATTAAAAGATATCAAATTTCTTAATAAAGTAAAAAAAGTAGATTTTCAAAATGACGTCATCAAATTTCAAGTTTACTCGAGCGTATCTCACTTATCCTTTCCCAATTTTCACCCAAATTTCAATATGTTGTAGGTTATGGAATGCTCTTTCATTTATGTGATTACACAATTTTGATTCGATGACGACATTACCTCGAAAAAATGGATTGAAGGTAACCTTGTCAAATTTGACCAGTTTACGTGTAATCTCTATGGGAGTGCAATTTTTATGCAAATGAAAATTGACATGACTATCTTTATCGAGCACACGAGCACTAGCTCACTTATGCTTCGGTGAATTTCTCTAAGATTTTAATATGTTGTACCTGAGACGTAGGGCTATCGTGAGTGTGCCCTCTGTTTTTTATACATTGTCGGGATCACGTGAAAAAACTTGGTTGAAATTAAAGTTTATCTTCGATGTATTGAAATATTTCTTTCTTTTTGCAACTTTATGTGCAATAAATCAAGAAAAACATACCCTATCACCACCATATTTTGAATATGTTTAGTTCATGTCACGAACATTATTTCATAAAATAACAAGTACTTGATCAGTCGCCATCTTGGGTATGTAAATTAGGGTCAAAGGTCATAGATGTTTCATCCTGTATCTTGGTGAATACAGGTCCTATCTTTCCCATATTTTGCACACGTAAAGACCATGTTACAGGGATTATTTCATAAAATAACCACTTTTTGCTCAGATGCCATCTTGTCTGTGCAAAGTGGGGTCAAAGGTCATATGTACTTCTTTTTCTATGTTCGCTATGACGTGTTATCTCTAAGGGAGGGAATTTTTTAGATGTGAAAATTGACATGACTCTCTTTATCGAGCACTATCTTACTTATGCTTCAGTGAATTTCTCTCAGATTTTAGTATGTTGTAGCTGAGACTTTGCAGTATCAGGACTCGAATCATTGACTAAAAAAAAATCGGATCACCTTAATTTGTCAGTGATGACAAATTACAATCTCTAGTTAGGTGATCCGAGTATCCTCTCGGATCACCTTCTGTATCTGTACGGATTCTTTGTTTTTCTTCTTTATTTCTCCTCAAAAGTTGTGCAGAGGTTAGCTCAGAAAGTGCAATGCCTATCAATGTCATACTTATATCATATATGTATTGTGTCCCAAAGACGACAAATTTAGTAAAATCATTGTGATCAGTTGCCCGTGACGTCACTATGACGTCATTATATGAAAACACATTCTCAATCATATCTCATTAATGAAATGGAATTTTTCAATGAAATTTACGTCACATATATTTCAAGTTATGCAAATGCTACTCACATTCTCAAAGTTCATATTTACTCTTAAACGTGCGCGTACGCGCGCGTTGAAATATTTGTATACTCCAATCGAGCTGAAAATTTTTTTGCACACGTTTCAGACCATTTCAAGCATTTTTTGAAAAATTGAAAAAATCGGACGGACGCGTACGCGCGCGCGCATATACGCACGCACAGCTCATATGCAATTGAAATTTCCAGTTTTTTCACTTTGATCGCATGTCTGAAATGTCAAGGAATATTTATACCACGTTTCAAGTCAATCCGACTCAATATGACGTCATACGGGGCCGTCAAAGTTGAAATTTCGCGCGCGCGTCAATGGCGATATACAGTGCAACTATGCCAAAAAATTGCCAATTTTAAATCCGATTTTACTCGTCAGGATGGACGGTGACCCCCCATTTTCTTTACATATATTGAAAGCTGATGAGTTGTACATGTCATTTCATGGGTAGGCAATGCTGACAAAATGATTAAAAGATATCAAATTTCTTAATAAAGTAAAAAAAGTAAATTTTCAAAATGACGTCATCAAATTACAAGTTTACTCGAGCGTATCTCACTTATCCTCTGCCAATTTCCTCCCATATTTCAGTATGTTGTAGCTTATGAAATGTTCTTTCATTAATGTAAAAACAACATTTTGATTGGATGACGTCATCGCCTCGTAAAAATGGATTGAATGTATCCTTGTAGAATTTGACCAGTTTACGTGTTATCTCTATGGGAGAGCAGTTTTTCTGGCAGTGAAAATTGACATGACTCTCTTTTTCGAGCACTAGCTCACTTTTGCTTCAGTGAATTTTTCCCAGATTTTAGTATGTTGTAGCTGAGACTTTGGGCTATCGTAAGTGTGCCCTTCATTTTTTCATATGACGTCGGCATCACGTCGAAAAACTTGGTTGAAAATGGCACGTGGCTTCGATGCAGCGTCATTTTGCTTAATACACAGGGCCTATGGAGCATGAAATAGGTCATTGCATAGCGCATCCGACTCGTAATCCTAAGGTCCCTGGTTCGAGGCTCACCCCTGCCAATATTTTTTTTTTCATTTTTTTAAACACTTTTTTTCTTCTTTTTCTTTAGTTAGTCTTAATCTCCCTTCTTAACTTTATCTTTTTCTGATTTTTTTATGCTTCTCCTTCAAATTTCTATAAAATAACATATTTTTTCTTTATTTTTCTTTCTTTCTACTACTTTCTGTGCAATAGATGAACAACAACAATGGCTATCAATCCCATATTTTGCACATGTTTAGTTCATGTCACGTACATTATTTCATAAAATAACAACTACTTGATCAGACACCATCTTGGGTATGTAAATTAGGGTCAAAGGTCATAAATGTTTCATCCTGTATCTTGGTGAATACATGTCCTATCTTTCCCATATTTTGCACACACAAAGACCATGTAACAAGGATCATTTCACAAAATAACCACTTTTTGCTCAGACGCCATCTTGGGTGTGCAAAGTGAGGTCAAAGGTCATATGTACTTCTTTCTGTATTTTCGTTATGACGTGTTATCTCTATGGGAGGGATTTTTTTTTAATGTGAAAATCGACATGCTTTTCTTTATCGAGCACTAGCTCTCACTTACCCTTCGGTGAATTTCTCCCAGATTTTATGTTGTACCTAAGACTTTGCATTTTGCATCTTGGTGAATACCTGTCCTATCTTTGCCATATTTTGCACACGAATATAGACGATGTCGCAAGAATCATTTCACAAAATAACCACTTTTCCCTCAGATGCCATCTTGGGAGTGTAAAGGTGGGTCAAAGGTCATATGTATTCGTTGCTGTATCTTCGTTATTCAGTGTATACAGAATTGGTACCAAAGATGGCAGATATGACTCCCTTTTCTAAATGAGAATCCAAACCTCACACGGCCAATGTCTCTAAACACAGATGAAACTTGTATTGTCATGCCTATTACGATCAGGACTCGAATCATTGTTTAAAAAAAAAATCGGATCACCTTAATTTGTCAGTGATGACAAATTACAATCTCTAGTTAGGTGATCCGAGTATCCTTCGGATCACCTTCTGTATCTGTACGGATTCTTTCTTCTTCTTTGTTTCTTTATTTCTCCGCAAAAGTTGTGCAGAGGTTAGCTCAGAAAGTCCGCTGCCTATCAATTTCAAAATTATACCATGTATGCATCATGTCCCAAAGACGACAAATCTAATGTATCATTGTGATCAGTGGACCGTGACGTCACTATGACGTCATTATATGAAAACACATTCTCAATCATATCTCATTAATGGAATGAAATTTTTCAATGAAATTTACGTCACATATATTTCAAATTATGCGCATTCTACTCATGTTCTCAAAATTCATATTTTCTCTTAAAACGTGCGCGTACGCGCGCGTTGAAATATTTGTATGCTCCAATCGAGCTCAAAATTTTTTTGCACACGTTTCAGACCATTTGGAGCATTTTTTGAAAAATTGAAAAAATCGGACGGACGCGTACGCGCGCGCGCATATACGCACGCACAGCTCATGTGCAATTGAAATTTCCAGTTTTTTCACTTTGATCGGATGTCTGAAATGTTAAGGAATATTTATACCAAGTTTCAAATCAATCCGACTCAATATGACGTCATACGGGCCCGTCAAAGTTGAAATTCCGCGCGCGCGTCAATGGCGATATACAGTGCAACTATGCCAAAAAACTGCCAATTTTAAATCCGATTTTACTCGTCAGGATGGACGGTGACCCCCCATTTTCTGTACATATTTTGAAAGCTGATGAGTTGTACATGTCATTTCATGGGGTGGCAATGCTGACAAAATGATTAAAAGATATCAAATTTCTTATTAAAGTAAAAAAAGTAAATTTTCAAAATGACGTCATCAAATTTCAAGTTCATTCGAGCATATCTCACTAGTCCTTTGTCAATTTTCACCCAGATTTCAGTATGATGTAGCTTATTTAATGTTCTTTCAAACATAAAATTACAATATTTTGATTGGATAACGGTATCACCTCGTAAAAATGGATTAAAAGTAATCTTGTCAAATTTGACCAGTTTACGTGTTATCTCTATGGGAGTGCAGTTTTTCTGGAAATGAAAATTGACATGACTATCTTTATCGAGCACTAGCTCACTTAAGCTTCGGTAAATTTCTCCCAGATTTTAATATGTTGTAGCTGAGACTTTACGCTACCGTAAGTGTGCCCTTTGTTTTTTCATACGATGTCAGAATCACGTCAAAAAATTGGGTTGAAATTCAGGCTTATCTTCGATGTATTGAGATATTTCTTTCTTTCTGCAACTTTCTTTGCAATAACTCAAGAAAAACGGCCTCTATCACTTCCATATTTTGCACATGTTTAGTTCATGTCACGTGAATTATTTCATAAAATAACAACTACTTGATCAGACACCATCTTGGGTATGTAAATTAGGGTCAAAGGTCATAAGTGTTTCACCCTGTATCTTAGTGAATACATGTCCTATCTTTCCCATATTTTGCATACGCAAAGACCATGTTACAAGGATCATTTCACAAAATAACCACTTTTTACTCAGATGCCATCTTGTCTGTACAAATTGAGGTCAAAGGTCATATGTACTTCTTTTTGTATCTTCGTTATGACGTGTTATCTCTATGGGAGGGAATTTTCTTTAATGTGAAAATTGACATGATTGTCTTTATCGAGCACTAGCTCACTTACCCTTCGGTGAATTTCTCCCAGATCTTAATATGTTGTAGCTGAGACTTTGCGCTATCGTTTTGTTTCCTTTGTTTTTTCATACGATGTCGGGATGACGATAAAAAATTGGTTGAAATTAAAGCTTATCTTCTATGTATTGAGATATTTCTTTCTTTCTGCAACTTTCTTTGCAATAACTCAAGAAAAACACGCCCTATCACCCCCATATTTTGCACATGTTTAGTTCATGTCTCGTACATTATTTCATAAAATAACAACTACTAGATCGGATAACATCTTGGGTATGTAAATTAGGGTCAAAGGTCATAAATGTTTCATCTTGTATCTTAGTGAATACCTGTCCTATCTTTCCCATATTTTTCACACGTATAGACGATGTCGCGAGAATCATTTCACAAAATAACCACTATTTCATCAGATGCAATCTTGGGAGTGCAAAGGTGGGTCAAAGGTCATATGTATTCATTGCTGTATCTTCGTTATTCAGTGTATACAGAATTTGGTACCAAAGATGGCAGATATGACTCCCTTTTCTAAATGAGAATGCAAACATCACACGGCCAATGTCTCTAAACAGAGATGAAACTTGTATGGTCATGCCTATTGCGATCAGGACTCGAATCATTGATAAAAAAAATCGGATCACCTTAATTTGTCAGTGATGACAAATTACAATCTCTAGTTCTTTCTTTCTTTCTTTCTTTCTTTATTTCTGGACAAAAGTTGTGCAGAGGTTAGCTCAGAAAGTGCATTGCCTACCAATGTCAAACTTATACCATATATGTATCATGTCGCAAAGACGACAGCGCAAGTAAAATCATAGTGATCAGTCGACCGTGACGTCACTATGACGTCATTATATGAAAACACATTTTCATGCATATCTCATTAATGGAATGGAATATTTCAATGAAATTTACGTCACATATATTTCAAGTCAAGCGAATTTTACTCATATTTTCAAAATTCATTTTTATTTCAAAACGCGCGCGTACGCGCGCGTTGAAATATTTGTATGCTCTAATCGAGCTCAAATTTTTTTTGCACACGTTTCAGACCATTTGGAGCATTTTTTGAAAAATTGAAAAAATTGGACGGACGCGTACGCGCGCGCACATATTCGCACGCACAGCTAATATGAAAAAGAAATTTTCAATTTTTTCACACGGATCGGATGCCTAAAATGTCAAGGAATATTTCTACCAAGTTTCAAGTCAATCCCACTCAATATGACGTCATACGGGCCCGTCAAAGTTGAAATTCCGCGCGCGCGTCAATGGCGATATACAGTGCAACAATGCCAAAAAACTGCCAATTTTAAATCCGATTTTACTCGTCAGGATGGACGGTGACCCCCCATTTTCTTTACAAATTCTGAAAGCTGATGAGTTGTACATGTCATTTCATGGGTTGGCAATGCTGGAAAAATGATTAAAATATATCAAATTTCTTAATAAAGTTAAAAAAGTAAATTTTCAAAATGACGTCATCAAATTTCAAGTTCATTCAAGCATATCTTACTTATTCTTTAGTTGATTTTCGTCCAAATTTCAATATGTTGTAGCTTATTAAATGGTCTTTCAGATATATAATAACAACAATTTGATTGGATGACGGCATCACCTCGTAAAAAGGGATTAAAAGTAACATTGTTAAATTTGACCAGTTTACGTGTTATCTCTATGGGAGTGCAGTTTTTCTGGAAATGAAAACTGACATGACTATCTTTATCGAGCACTAGCTCACTTATGCTTCGGTGAATTTCTCCCATATTTTAGTATATTGTAGCTGAGACTTTGGGCTATCGTATGTGTGCTCTTCGTTTTTTCATACGGAGTCGGCATCATGCCCAAAAACTTGGTTGAAATTAAAGCTTATCTTCCATGTATTTTCATATTCCTTTCTTTCTGCAACTTTCTTTGCAATAACTCAAGAAAAACAAGCTCTATCAGCCCAATATTTTGCACATGTTTAGTTTATGTCACGTACATTATTTCATAAAATAACAACTACTTGATCGGGCACCTTCTTGGGTATGTAAATTAGGGTCAAAGGTCAAAAATGTTTCATCCTGTATCTTGGTGAATACATGTCTTATCTTTCCCATATTTTGCATACGTAAAGACCATGTTACAAGAATCATTTCACAAAATAACCACTTTTTGCTCAGACGCCATCTTGTCTGTGCAAAGTAGGGTCAAAGGTCATATGTACTTCTTTCTTTATCTTCATTATGACGTGTTATCTCTATGGGAGGGAATTTTTCTAGATGTGAAAATTGACATGATTGTCTTTATCGACGACTAGCTCAATTACCCTGCGGTGAATTTCTTCCAGATTTTAGTATGTTGTAGCCAATGTAATACTCTTTAAATTTTGTTAATCAAAGTTTTAATCGGATGATGTCTTCACCACGTGAAAATGGATATAATGTAACCTTGTCAAATTTAACCAGTTTACGTATTATCTCTATGGGAGGGAATTTTTCTGGAAATGAAAATTGACATGACGGTCTTTATCGAGCACTACCTCACTTACTCTTCAGTAAATTTCTCCCAGATTTTGATATGTTGTAGCTGAGACTTTGGGCTATCATCAGTGATTCTCCATTTTTTCATACGACGCCGAGATCACGTCAAAAAACTTGGTTGACATCAAACTTATCTTCGATGTATTGAGATATTTCTTTCTCTCTGCAACTTTCTTTGCAATAACTCAAGAAAAACAGCCCCTATCATCCCCATATTTTGCACATGTTTAGTTTATGTCACGTACATTATTTCACAAAACAACAACTACTTGATCAGACACCATCTTGGGTATGTAAATTAGGGTCAAAGGTCATAAATGTTTTAACCTGTATCTTGGTGAATACATGTCCTATCTTTCCCATATTTTGCACTCGCAAAGGCCATTTTACAAGAATCATTTCACAAAATAACCACTTTTTGCTCAGATGCCATCTTGGCTGTGCAAAGTTGGGTCAATGGTCAAATATACTTCATTCTGTATCTTCGTTATAGTGTATACCGAATTTGGTAACAAAGATAGCAGACCTGACTCTCTTTTCTAAATGAGAATCCAAATATCACACGTCCAATGTCTCTAAACACAGATGAAACCTATATGGTCATGCCTATTGCGATCAGGACTCGAATCATTGATTAAAAAAAAATCGGATCACCTAATTTGTCAGTCTTGACAAATTCCAAGTCTAGTTCATGTTTGTGATTCTGGCTACGAAATTCGCATGAACGCGGCCTTAGCCTTGAGATCTATTCCTGTGAATGAACACTCACGGATATCATTGGCGGACAAAATAGTCTCAAGTGGAGAACTACTGACTCAATTCGCCTTCTTTTCATGTCCTATTGGGTTTTCTTCGTGATTACAATGTTCCTCCTGCTAGTAGGACAAACACGATTTGGCGTGGCCATCGGTGACTTCAGTAAGGCAGTTTACTCGAAAACATCACAAAATCTATCCACGACTGTGGTTTGCTTTTATATTCAAGATTAGCCAGCTTGATGGAATTATGTTTTCGCTGAAGACCCTTTCAATTTGCTTTCCAGTGAAAAGGGTAGCGCCATGGACAAATTACTGTCTTAGAATCTCGATATTTGTATCGTATGAAGATATACATTGTACAGTAACGTTTCCTTTCGAGCCCCTTTTCACCACTGCAGGACCATAAGCTCCACGTTTTGTTGTCGTTAACTAACACTTCCTCATTCTTGAAATTCGTAACGTATGATTGGCGACAACTCGCCAAATGAAAACACCAGAGCAAAATCCTACATGCAGAAATTATGTTTATTAGCACCCCTGTTACTGACAATATTTCCAGCTGCATGGAATAAATCGTTGCTGGTTTTTCTTAAAGGGGATTCACGTTTATATTGCACAAGCTACCTTCCCACACTATTGGCTCATATACCTCCAATTCGCCTTGAGATTACCATTGTTCGTTTCTGACAGGCGAATTCTACTCCAACTGTAACCTGCATTTCATAGTCACATTTCTGTTATCTTCCAACAGAATAATACGTGATTTATAGAATACAATTTGAACGGATAAGCTTTATCGATTCATATTCAGAACCCATGCCAGTCGAAATGAGAGCAGTAATGTGTCAGAGAGAATGATTAGCGTTACGCTCAGGCTTCAGGCTGCCATGAACGACTACAACCGTTAGCGGCGTAGTTCAAGTGCATGCACTTACAGCGTGCTTTTAAATTTGAGCCCAAATAAAACATGCACCAATGTTCTCCTTTGATACTAAAAGTAAGGCGTCTTGCTGTCTTCATGCAGCCTACGAGAGCTGGTAAGATCTGCCGTGAATATCAGTTGGATTTTCTTGCTATAATTACGTATGACAGATGTACATTCTTTTTCTTTTCGAGTGAAATAGTAACTACAGAAACAACGTTTTGAAACGCAGCCTAGCGAAAGCAAACAGGAGCTTGCAGAGGTCACACGGGTCGTATTTACGGCTGAACCTGAATCCATGTCCTTTCGTCTCATGCTGAGATAAAATTGTATTCATTGACAACTACAGGTCACATGACATCTTCGGCACCCTCACACAACCCGTAGTCTCTCGTCAATACGTTTCATTTCCACTCCTCCATTAAGGTACTTTTCAGTCCTCCGGAGCAGTTTCCTTCTTTTGAAGCTCCTTGGAGAAAGCAACCAGGGTCTGAATTTGAAGTCGAATTCTGCAAAAAATCTTTCTTTTTGGGGCGGAGGGGGGGGGGGGATGAAATCACTTACACTCTCTATAGGGCTTTTTACACTTGTGTTTCTTAACCCCGGACTTTCTCTGACCCAGGACTATCGTTAGTCCCGTACCAATTTTTTCAGCTTTTTACACTCGCCAATTAGTCCCGTACTATCTCTTGTCCGGGGCTAAGGAGAAAACTGACCTTTAAAGGGCTTTTTACACTTGTGTTTCTTAACCCCGGACTTTCTCTGACCCAGGACTATCGTTAGTCCCGTACCAATTTTTCAGCTTTTTACACTCGCCAATTAGTCCCGTACTATCTCTTGTCCGGGGCTAAGGAGAAAACTGACCTTTTTACACTCGTATTTCTTAGCCCCGGACTTTCCAAACCACATGAATATTCATAATTACGCTGTGTACTGTACACGTACACGCACGCATCGGCAGCACTTGATTGCCTCGTTTCTGATTGGTCAGTGAGGGTCGGACTTCGTCTCCGTCGCTTAGCCCAGGATTATTTTTTCGTTCTGTTTACACTCACTTGCTTGGCACCGCAATTGCGGTGCTAACCCCTGCTATTTTGCAGGGCCAGATAGTACCGTACTATCGGTGGGGCTAGCCCACTTTGGCAAAAACGAGTGTAAACAGAAAGTGGGCTAAGGATAGTCCCGTACCAACGGTGGGGCTAAGGCCCCCCCTTAGCCCCACCGTTGGTCCGGGGCTAAGCAAAATTTTACAAGTGTAAAAAGCCCTTATGCAGAACAAATGAGGGTTATATAACCTTGACGACATCATAATCACGTGGATATGGCGGATATCCTGAGATATCTAGGGCATCGTGTTTGTTGACTCCCTAATATTCAAATAATTTTCGTGTTCTTGACATTTTTCCTGATTTCGCCAAAATCTTAATCATTCAGCTTCTTCTGTTACACCATTTTCAGTGAAAATATTTTTCCCTGGGATAGATCCTCTAGTATTGACTCCCCTCCCCCCCCCCCCCCTTGAAGAAAAAAAAAGTTCCCAGGTCATATTGTTGGCCTTTCATTCTTTCATGTATCTAGAGTGTTTTATCTGTTTCGATTTTTCCCCTCATGAACACACTTCTTAAAATCATTGAAATATACCTCGTCGAATGAAGTTTTCCATGCAGGCATTCTGTGATCAAAACCGTGTTTGACGCAGAAAATCATTGTGAGAATATCTTTTATCGCACCTTGTCTGGTCTCTATTGGAAGATCACAGTGTGCCTTCAATAATGGTTATGGCGGAATCTTGTCGTTTTATTTTGGCTTCATACTTCTCTTCTCCAGTATTCTGAGTCAAGCTATTAACGGAGCACTTCACCTGGTACAGAGTCGGGCAATGAAATGTCGCAAGATTAATGATTGATTGAATGCTTTGTTGACAGACAGCGTTCAGCAGAGCGCGATTTAGTAGGCAGGCAACGATCAGTACCCCTCCCCTTACAAAATGAGAGAAAATGATAATCTAATCATTATATGATTGCCAACGATTATAATATAGCGCGTAACATGCACTAATTATACTAGTGTATAATGTCCGTAGGCGCTCAAGAAAAGGAAAGACAATCTTTGCTTTTTGATATCATAGATGAAAAGAGTACACTTGTATATTGGATCGCTTTGAAAAATCATTTAGGGCCTATAATGTATTGCTCTGCGTGACTGGCTTGCCAAAACGCTGGAACGGATATACAACAATATATAATTGGGACATTGCATTTTATTTGTTTTGCAGTGTTCTATTATACGCTGTTATGTTGTATGATGTTAATAAGATACACTGGTAGAAAATGTTGATAATCATAATGATAGCACTGCAAAAACAAACAAACAAACAAACAAAATATATATACTAATGACATTCATCCATGTAATTATAATCGGATAATGATGATAAAAGAGTAAAGTGATATCAGCAACAATAATGATATTCCAAATTAATATCCCTAAATTTCGTTTCAACACTGTTCTTCCACTGCCTCCAGACATCCCTGCCACAAAATATGACCTCGGTGTTGTAAAGTTAGAGCCAGACTGTCGAACAAAGCATTTCTTCAATTGATTTCAAAGAAATTACGATTTTTATGACGACGGCAATTAGAGCATCATTATAAATCTTATCAGTGTAATCATCATCGTCACCTGGTGACTATCACTACTAACTCTTTCTATATCTTCATTGCTTCTACTGTAGCTGCCTACGTGTACTAGTATAGTACTACTGCTGCTGCTGCTGCTGCTTACATACATTGTACATGTATATATTTATAGTACTGCTGTAACTACTACTATACTCTAACTACTTCTACTATACATTATCATCATCTGTAATAATACAATATAGACTGATCTTTATATATGACCTCTAACACAGAAAGTAAGAAAGAAAGGAAACGGCAAGTGGAATTTTAGTGACATTTTTGGGATCATAAACAAAGCCTTGTTCAAGGCTTTACATGCAAGGTCAATCGTAAAGTTTACTTCTGACGACATCACGCAGTCAACCAACCCCCTCAAAAGATAACTTTTGACTTTTGGGTCCATCCTTGACAGCACGTCAAAAAACGGAGACAAAGAGGATGCTATATGCTACCCATGGTTTCCTGATTCACATAAATATTACAGGAGTGCTTGATCTAATCAGCTTGGAATGTATATTATAATTCTCTTCCCGCTGAGGTCTAATTCATGGTCAGGGCAAAAAGGTCATTCTACAACCAAATCGGAGATTATACCCCATGTTTGCGTAGTAAAATCTGCAAACGCACATGTCAATCCTGTTCGTCACGCAGTTTCATTCATAATGCTTGACGATAATATTTCGTTATTGCAGTGCAAATATTTTTGCGTATAATGTCCCTCATAATCTTCACAATTAACACACTTTTATCACATTGCCATCATTTTCCAATTTCTTAATATACTACATTATGTAGTAATTAAATTCATCGGTATGAACTCAATTGGCTGGGTATTTCCTCATTCAATCTGTTAAGTAATGACCTTTAAGAGTGTTTGACAACAGATTTTATAGGATTTCAAAAGCGTTGAAGAATGTCCGTTCATGTAAATTAAATCTAAAAGAAAAGCAATAAACAGTATAACATCACACCTCCTCGGTATCATATAGACCTAACAGTTACATGATACGACAATGTCCGTTGATAACATGTTACACGACATCCCCATGTGTCATAGAAATGTCATCTTTCGTGAAATTTCTCTAAGAAAACAAAGAAAATGGATATAGGTATTGTTTTAATCATCGTATAATGTACTGGAAGCGCGCCGTCATCTACTAATAATAGTTCCAAAACAGTGATAATAACTTGCTTAAAAAGGAACAAGACCTTGATGGAAGTAGGCCTATTTATTGCCGGTTCGTAGGCAAAGGATGTCTTCGAAACCTAGGGGATACCTCATGGAAGCCCTGAAGGGACGTCACAAAACACATTTCTCACTCAAGGTTCACCAAAATTTGACAATTATTTCACAATATATATTCACAGATCCACACAGACAGGAACTGTCATTTACATTGCTTTCCCGTTATATCGAAGACGGTCATAACTAAATTCTCGTTGCAACGAAGTAAAACTAAGGTCCCAAATTCATCATTTATACATCTTCACATGCCCTTAACTGTTCAGCTATAACGAAATTTCGATAGAACGAAAGAAAATTGCCGGTCCCGAGGACTTCGTCATAACGATAGTCGCCTGTACAATGTATATCATAATCTTCTCTCCCAGTTCTCTCGATACACTGCATCGTGTATTTCATCACTTCGCGTCCTCTTATTGGGCATCGGAGATTACGCCAAATCTCTTGGCTCTCTATCTCGGACGAGAAATCAACCGCGTTTATTATGAGACTAAACTGTAGATCCATACGACTTAGGCGGGAAGTGTTCTGATTACTTGAACCTTCGGGCTACGGACGTTGTGGACAAACATTTCTCAGGATAAGATCACCATGCCCAGTGATGACACTCGGTTATCGTCTGGTGTTTCATCAGCCATCCCACTTTTAATCTTTCTGAGTTAAACTCGGTAGCCTGATGACCAGTATAGAGATGAGATTTTCTGCACCCGTTGGAATTAAAATATAACAGCTTATTCATCCATTATTTTATATCATGATACAAAGAGAATAATATGTAAACAGCAAATAATATGTAAACAGCAAATTATATGCACACACAATCATTTCAGATATTTAAAGGGTCGCACTAAGCTATCAGATTTTTTTTTCACACTGAGAAAGTGATAACAAATTGTTGCCCTTACTCACTACATCCTCTTTGCCTGTTTCATTTATTTAAGAACGTTCAGGCACACGAACATTATAAAGGGAGTTCATTCAACTGCAATTATTACTTGGCATGATAAAGGTGAGTGCACAAGAAACGATTCTGCATTCTACTGCAGTTTTGTTTTTCTTGCCCGTTATCGTTTACACTGGATGAACTTGCTGTCGTTTGGAGTTTCCAAACGATGAGCAATACTAGTACACGACCAATGACACAATATGTTGTTCCTTCCTCCTGGCACTTTGGGGGAACGAAACGTTCCCGCGGGAAATTAGCGCGCACAACTCGGTGGAAAGCCTTATCATCAGTATGAATTAATTTCTTCCTCCCACTAGGCCTGTGGTGCTTGTACATGAGCATGACTCCAGTTGACGTGAAATTAGGGTGCAGGGAGTGGTGGAAGAGCCGTCTGGATAAGTACGGTTGCCATCTCACAGGCAAAAAGAAAAAAAGAAAAAAATACTTTTTAGATTATCAATGCAGACCTAATTATACTCTGCAACTTCAAACCCCAGAACGACTGTATTTCGAACGAAACCGTCTAAAATTGGCTTGGAGGGCATACTCAGGCAGCCAAATTTAAACCTCGCATACTATTATACATTGTACGTATAGGTAGTTTGGTGGACCAGTCATAAGTTTACGAAGTCACACACATTTATAGCTTTGAATGATTACGGGACATCGACATGTCAATCACCAACGAAATCGGTATGTAGGATTACGTAAAGGTGTTGCAACTGCATCCTATTTCATTGTTTACCTTATGTCACAAATAATATTCATGCTACTAGTATTTGGTTTCTTACAAGCCTAAACCACTACGGAATTCGTGATCAGTCTTATTTACACACACAAGGATCGTGCGCGTAAAAAGGACTGAGGTTTCTTCTCAATAAATAGTGACATTAAACACACACAATATATTATACACACACAATGGATGTTGAAATCTTTGGAGTGTCCGTACTCTTCATAATCATCATCATATTCATGGGTCAATATGGATGCTTTTCACCTACTGAAGTGCATGCAGGCAACTTCCACCTTTACCTATGAGGCATGTGCCTAATCCCATTAAGCTTGTTGATACTTTTTACTGGATCACATCAGTACCTTGCTGATCTTCAGAGCTTACTGTTTGCATTACGTCAATAATGATGAGTTAGTCTAGCCACCTTCTAATATGAGTTAATGAACCCTTCCTCGCAGTAATTAGCCAAAATGAGGACGTGTTTTTAACGGTCCCTACTAGCGCTGACCATGTATAAAGGTGTTGAACTTTTCCTGTACGTACGTCATTATGCTTCCTTTGAAGTGTTTTAGAAGATGATGCTCGCATAATATTCCTTCATCATCTTGCTGCAGTGAGTTATCACCACCTATAGAACATAAGTCGCTTTGTGGTTTGTCGTTAAACATATATTTTAGCATATTTCACAAAGATGAACAAACGAAAATACAAATTGACATTATTTCTATTTTACTCTAAGTCTGCAGTGCATGTTGCCTTTCTCACACGGCCTAAATATTCGCGGAATTCGTCGATTCTTTTTCAATACAGCCACTCACTGAATAATCTTCGATCTGTGTTCTCTCTCTCACCTCTTGACCTTGGTCATGTTTGTCTTTGTTCATTGTTATCGGTTATCAATTCATTGTAATCATGTTGCCATTTTGTTTGTCCGTCACTGATTTGTGTTATAATACATCGTATTTCTCCTTCAATTGCTTTCATGCTTGAATACAGAAATATAAATAACTGTTGATAACTGAACATTTTTGTGGAGTGATTCAGGGTCTAAAAATCTTTACCTCTGAAGTAATCTATACATTGTATTTATTGACGTAATTGTCGTCAACTCTTTAGATGAACTTTGTAGGAACTTGTTAGAGCAAACGGATCTCCATTACTAATATAAATGCTGAACGCCATAGTTGAATTTGTCTCCAAGAGATCGCTAATACATTAGTATACCCTGTTAGAATACTGACTTACGCAAGCCGTGTACCTTCCCGTCCGCGCTAATTTTGTAGCTGTAATTCAGTTGACTCAATAAAGATAAGATTATTTTAACATATCAAAATCAGATCAAATTATAACTATGTCAAGTTTACGAGCGCTAGCGGTGTAATCTATTGCCATGAAATCCATGGAATTCTCATACACTTTAAAATAACACAACTACATCATGTAGATAGATTTAATCTCGCAAGGCAGATAAAAGTTAAACAATATTTATATTGAATTTCACATCTACAACTTGTGATACATCGGCATATGACATTCAAGTAAAGGCATCCAACAACGGGAAATTGGCCCAAGTTATTAAATTTCCTTCAAGACACGCCTCACGTTCGGACGAACAAGCAAGGATCGGGGCGATACTAAACAGCACACCCGAGGACACTCGATTCTCATCGGCCTCGTTCTATTTAGGCACATTATGTATTTAACTATTATAGTGTATAAGCGAGACTAGAAAGCCACAGCGAACATCTCTGTTTCCTCGAGATGAAGTTGTTTATAACTTTCGTGTTTTTAGTGCATGGTCTGTAACCATGGCAATAAAGCCAGTGATTCCCTGACGCACGGATGTAGGTTATCCTCTGACATCAATATTGGCAAAAATCATACAAACCCGATGATAAACGCATTTACCAATGGATTTAACAATAATGCCGATTCGAAAAATGCACCTGGCGACAAACTGACTTTCGATACCATGGACCCGCATGCGGGTCCAAGGAGGTAGACCGAAGCGTACAGTAGTTAATTAGCTTCTCAAAGACAGGTGCCTAGTGGACTGTTTTAACCAAGGAGTTATCATTATGATAATTCCTTGGGGTAAAGAAAAAAAAAGTTTTCTTGGTTCAATGGATTTCCCTCACACTTTTTCTTTATCTCTTCGCAGCGTGATATCTTTATATCTATCTTTCTGTCTATCTATCTATCGATCTCTATCTATATATCTCTTTCATCTCCTTCTCTTTTTCATACACATTATATATAATATATATATGTATTATATATATATATATATACATATATATATACATATTATAATGCCATACATGATGTCTACGAAGATAGTAGAGAAGATACACCTGTCTAGAGAGGATATGTGTGTGTGAGAGACGCAGAGAGAATACGTTGTACGGGTTTTTTTTTTTTAAAGATCGGAATAGGTGAGATTATCATCTTGATGAATCATGTCAATCATTTTCAGCACCACAAGAATCGCCTGGCTTCCAGATCTTCCCTTGATGCTTCTCCTAACGGATCACCGTATGACAGGCTTACACCAAATACACGTGGCCTTATCAGCAGCAGAGGGGCTTCGATTCTCCTCCATCTCTCTATAACTTCATGCGTTGCCATGGCGACAGGGTTTTATCTACCCTTCATCAAGGTGAGGAAGTCAATACTAGTAAGAATAGATTTGTTTCTCTTCTGTATATAATTATACAGAGAAAATGTTCGCAAGACTGGAGAGGTTTGTTTCCCAGGCCCCGCGCTGAGCCATTTCAACACCCCGGCGCCTGCCTATCTCACCGTTTAATCTTACGATGACGAAAGATATGGGAGAGATGACGAATCAAAACAGATTATCAAACTATATTTGTGTCTTTCCTGTGTATCGTAAACAAATTTATTTTCATCCACATTCCGATGCTTTGTTTAGCATTTGGTTTAAAAAAGGAGACGTCAATATTCAGCACTGACATGGTTCCCAGAGGCACGTTACCTCCACTCTTTCGATTAAGACATTTTTTCTCTCTCTCCCAGCCTGTTTTTGGCTGTATAAGATGAATGAATCATTGTAGGAAATGTTAGCGAAAACAGCGCAAAAGATATTGTCATTTCTAACGTTGAGTGACGAATGAATGTTTTGTCAAAAAATTTAGCATTACATGATATTATCTAAAACTAATGGGAAAGGAGGGCATGAATGAATAGATTAAAAAACCGATAGATTCAATGTTGGAAATGGGAAACAATAATAAACTGAACTGAAATGAAATGAAATGAAAAGATAGATTATGAAATACTGTAGATAGCACCAAAAAAAAATCGAATAAGTACGTGAATGAAGAAATAAGTCATTTCTAAAGAAATGAATGACACCAAAGTAGATTAAAAAAACAGGATAATATGGCTGATATGCTTTTCACAATCTGTTCAGGTTGATCATTCCACCACAGTGCAAATACATAGTATTTGCAGGCACTAATGTTGACAACCATTTATCGCCATTTATCATTTTTCGCTTTTCCCAAAGTAATGTCACAATACGTGTCCCTGTTCCCCTCACATACATTCTACAATGAGGTAAGCACCAGGCCCAACTATTCACATAATCGTACAGGGGATTCAGCAGTACGATTACAATATATTATGCCTACACAATGAATGGCTATAAACTATTCACCGTTTGTGTTCTTTGCATCTAATTGACGTCGACTAAATTACGTTATTTATTGTGTGTACAATCGTATTCTCAACGTCAATTTGTTTCTATGCTCTTTTTCGCTTCTGGTTGCATATTGTATGAACCATGCGTTACGCGATTATTGGGGACGTTCAAACCGCCATTTCTTTTACTTATGTGTATTGCTAGCTATTATACCAGCGAACAAAGCTACAATGTACAGCAACATTGCACGACAATGCGTCATGACAAATCGATAAGTCTTCGAATCAATCTCTCTTCTTCGCCTTTGACTTATGATGGAAACGTCTGTGCAGTTCGCATTTTAGTCCATGTTTAAGCTACACAATCATGCAAACATATACACATTTCTGTACCAACCTGTGTATGGTTCCTCATAGTAGACGGATTCCGCCATAGAAAACCCCGCGATAGACATCCCGGTGTAGTCGTATTCCGACCTGTTATCCGTGATGAAAATTTACTCGGGTCTCTTCAGAGTAAAAGATACAAATTGCGATCGCCTGCCGCCTGTCCGTGTCCTACTTGACCAGTGGTGGCTCTCGAAACTGTGATGGGAGATCGCAGGTTGAAGGTCAAGGGTCAAAGAAGATGAATGGAGGAAGACGACATGATGAGGAGGGCGATCATCGACACAGTCTCTCCTTCCGCCTCGCCTCGACTCAGCTTTCGACAAGCTTAAAAACAGTCTGGAATCAGGTGGTGATCAGCTCCGCGACTGAAGCAACAGTCAGTGGCGACTTCGCTATGCTCCTCACTCAGTCACGTTCGGAAAGGCTGTAACGAAATGATCAGTAATGATGTTTAATCAAGATCATTCTTTTTGTCTTCCAAAATCAAAAAGATTTCTTTCCTGTCTTGCCAAGAAACGGATGAAGACATAACATTCAAATACGGTATTGGTTTCTTCTTTGCAGGTGTGTAGGTTCCTACACGTATAATGGGTAAGGTACATGGACCACTTATAGGGAGAGCATTGTGCTTTTTTGGATTACTGCAACACACTCAGCTGCGTTGTCCGCACTGCATCCTGGGAGCTACAGTGTTTTGTGTGTGTGTGTGTGTGTCTATGTGTGTGTGTAAATGTGTATTGTTTGGTTCATCGGCCATAGACCATCAACGGACTCAACAATAAAAGGCGACGTACCCGATTATTTATCATGCAAATAAATCTATGGCAAATAGAAGCGGCTGACTAATGCTGCCATTTTAAAGCATGTAAGACGCAGTCAGCTGCATTACAGTGTGTTCGACTGAAGTCCTAACTGTTAAAACGTTGCCGATTTGCAAACAGCAATAATAACGTACTCCAGTTCATGAAATATATTACCGATATAATGTGCTTTAGCCCCCATGGACTTCTGTGTTTATGTGTATGTGTATATACGTATGTGTATTTGAGTGTGTATGCCCGTTTATTCAGATTCAGTCCAGTACACTATCATCACCTCTTTCAAGGTAAACATGTCAATAGTTTGGTCATCAACGATATAAGAGGAGAACATTGTTTCGAGGCCACATGGAGTCGACAGCATAAGAAAAGAAAAGACAAGAATGCGAAATGATACTCTAACTTTTGTACACATATTGATAATTATGTAAGGCGAATGAGAAGTATAGCATATGAGTAATATAGCTAGTAATGCAGCTGATTTCTTAATGAGTAGGTCGATAGACGCTGTAAAAGATAGCCAGATATTTGGACAGTGCGTGTGCATAAAAATGGCAACGCTGAAAACATGAGTGAGGTGCATAACAGCAGATTTTTTTTTTAAATGATACTTTTCGGGTGTTTATGGGCGACAGAGAGCAGATGAGTTGATTTCTTCATCCATAATCGCGAAATATCATAATTTTTCTGTGTCCGTAAGAGCTGAGCATTTTCTACGAGGACACGTGACCAAATGGAGCGCTTTGCAGTCTCGACAGGTCGCTATTTGAAAAGTACTTCATCCTGATGCTCCTGCATGCTCCTGCAACAATATTGCTCCCATGAAATATCTACACGCTAAGCCAAACGTTATTCTACCCACAAACATAACTCAAACCCTAATCCTAATCCTCGCACCAAACTTAAACCTAAAACCCTATCACTACCCTAACCCTTATGACCCTAAGTCCGAGGAGAAAATAATCTTGACCGGAGCAATTGTCGCATGCAGAAGCATAATGTCGTGTCACCACTGACGTTACACTCTTCGCACCCGTCCGATTACGTTGAAAATTTCGCATAAGCCCAAACAGCCACTTTTTAATAGGCATGATTTCAACATTACACAAAATCGTTTATTTCAGTGAATGTAAATCAGTGATGAGCTCTTAAATAAACGAGAGACGAGACGAGTTTGTGGTGAAATTCTTTTAGATGAGAAATAGAATGCTTTATCTACTATAGAAGAAGAAAGAAAGCTGTGGACTGAAAGGGTAGGCCTACAATCGCCGGTTTATTTTATTCTGATTACCAAACAAGCAAATGAGTATGAGGATTTAACTATAATCGGTCATCAATTCAAATATTGGCCTAAACTTAGTTTGATCTGAATGTACAAAGTGATGCATTTACAAAATATAAATATGTACAAATCATGTATTCACATCATTTGGTTATCTATACATTGAATTTAAAACGTTTAAGCATGATTAATGTATACCTCATTCCTCGCAAGGCGTTCAGACACGTTACCTTTAAATGTCATTATAATCACGCGCAGGGACAACAAAGCAAACGATCGCAAGCTTTATTTTCAGGCAGCTATAAATGCCGACGATTAAAAAGGTTAAACGAAGAAAACATTGAACTCTGGGATCAACCTGGGAAGGAGAAGATGGATTTTAATCAGATTTATCTGACGTCATTGATGATACATCTTGAAGTTATGATTAAGCAGCCGACAAAGAGTGGTCGCGAGGATTTGTCCTCCCAATCGTAGGTGATTGATGAAATTAGCGCCGCAAAGGCGTGGACCAAGGCGATAAGGTCCCAGCTGAAAGTCTTCTAAGCGTCCATGATGATACATGTCACGGTCGTAAATTTCCCGCCATAATGCTAGACTGATACCAGAGCTTATTGCAGGCTTGGTTCGCTCACTTGTCTCTGCTCATTGCTGTGAACGTATTAAGAGTGAGACTTCTGAGAGAGTATTCGAAGGAAAATGCTCTTGGCATGTGGCGGCAGTGTTGCCTGGCAGTGCAGTTTGTAGCTGTCACTGATATTTAGTAGTCCTGTCGAGGGGACACAAAACATTCGTGCCCTCGCAGCTGTCATGCTCCCCACCCCCTTGCATCCCCGACTTTTGTTTACCTTCATAAAAAATGATTATTAATTTCGAGTGGTGCTTTGCGCATTCACGGAGACGGAATGACGAAAGTAAAGACGTGAATGCCTCTAGAGGTTACTGGAACTCAATCAACGCATCACAGTGTAGCAGCAATCACATCAAAGTATATAAAAGTATTCTCCAAAGCGAGAACAAACCGACGTATACAACGTTGTTGCCGAATTGGGATAAACAGCATTTCTGATCAGTAGGCCTATCAATGACGTGCCGAATCAATTTTACCCTCAATTCAAACATAAAGTCTGTTAAGAAAGAGCCGTATCTTACAAGTACAAGAGTGAAAATCAGATCAAAATCGGCTAAAAATTATCTAGAGAAGTTATGATGTTGTGAAGTTTCGCGAATTTCTGCGGAACAGTTCTGGTACATTTGATGACAACACGCAAATGAGTGAGCTGATGATGTCATCACCTCACAATCTTCCATTAATAGTATATATATATATATATATATCTTTTTTATTTACTATATATATATATATATATATATATATATATATATATATATATATATACATATATGCATACATATAGCCTATATATATATATATATATATATATATACGAAAATTAAATTTTTCTCTTATAAGTGTAAACAGTATAATGTTCACGTCAAATTAATAACTATCAGTCAGTATCAGGATTTGAGCCTGGGGCATAATTGCGTTTAGAAGAAAAACTGGAAATTTCAAAATTACTAATAATGGCAAGTTGTGAGGGACTGACAATGATCTCTTCACTATTTGCATATTCATATTGACTGTTCAAGAACTGTTTCGGAAATAATAGCGAAATTTCAAAATTTCATAACATCCTTATTTCTTTATCCGATTTTGTTCAAATTTTCATTGTTGGGTACAATAAATTACACAATCACTTTTGATTTCTGCGCCGACCTCCTACGATCGTGTACTATACAGGCCAGAATTTCTGTTCACATTCATCAATGATCCGTGGTTCCGTTTATTCATTTTGAGAGATCATGGACATGCCACAAATTAATGACGTTATACCATAACGTTTATACTAAGCATAAATCCTGTCATTAATATCGACCTGGAGCCGACGAAGAAAAACGCCAATATCGCATTCGTATTTTAGTGGGGCTTTGTGACAAAAAAAAGGGACAAAACAGGGGCGGATCCAGGAATTCCGTAAAGAGGGGACACCTTTACAAAATTAAAGGGGGCGCACGTGCCCCCCCCCCCCCATCCCATTTTTTTCTTTTAATTTCTTTTGTTTTAACAAAGAATAAAGGGGGTATACGCGCCCGGTGTGCTCCCCCTGTATCCGCCACTGCAAAACACAGAATGAAAAGAGAAAGGGGGGGAGGAGGGAGAGGTAATACACATGATTAATCTGTCTAGCTGTTTCAACATCACTCCAAATAAATTACCGCAGGATTTCGCTGAAGTGACTTTGCAATTTATTGGTAATTTTTCACTTTCTTAGTAACTGTTCCCTTTCTTAGTTGGTAAATGTTCTCTTTTTTATAATTTTCCCCTTTTCTCACGTGTTCCCCAGTCTTACCTTGTGGGTCTCACAGGACTTTTTGTTCCCTCAAGAATTGCGTCTGCGTTTTTATTGCTTGACATCCGAATGACTGCAGTGCATGAATTTGCATGTTAGTTATAATACTTGTATTTATACTTGTTCAATATCAATATCGTTCGAAGGTTGGCTTTGTTCGTGATCCGTCCACCTAATCGTTCAATGTGGATCAGACCAGTGAGGTGTACCTCCTTGATCAGACGTTGTACTTCTTCGTAATATGCAATGGCATGCACGCCATGTTTAATTTGGCTTCATAAAATAGAGTCAAATTTCCGGTTTCATCATATCGGACCTACACACATAAAGTATCAAGCGTTATTGAAGCTTAATTTCAAATGTTCCTGCGAAAAAAAAAATGGTATTATGAAATGACACCAAAGGCCAATGATACAACCTGATGACTTGATGACTTCGCGGTCTCATAACCCTCCCAACCCTTCCAACCCTCCCATTAACCTATACACAAATCTTAATTAATCATTATTGAATCTTTAAAATATAAAATAATGATAATAATAACGTGCATTAAATAGTGACACGTTTCCTATTATATACGTGCAATGTAACGTCTCTGCATCTTGGAGTGTACTTCTGAATATTTAAACCAGAATAATGGATGCTAAACTTTTCCACTGGAAAATAAACATAGATTTTATTCAAATTATGTCGATGCATTGGCAGTACCAACCCCTTCCTCTTTTAAGTCATCATCGCTAATCCATCCCTATACACTCTGCATTTGCATCCTGTGACCAGGGAGGTGGGAGACAAACATGACTTGAAACAAACAAACAAACAAACAAACACTTAATGTTGAAGGTCTAATGCCCAATTTTAGTGAAAAGTTTATCTTTTCTTTAATAATTACCCAGTTCATTGAAGTCAACGTGAGAAAGGAGTGGAGTTTCATATCAAAAGCAAACTGAACATGAATAAGCTTTACTGGAACATAATTTCCATTAGTGTAAGGGAGACAAGCACTTCTCCTCGAAAGCAACATTGATCCATGTTCTTGATAGCATGGCCCAAATTGCCTCCAGCCATGGGTTGGGATAATCCCTCGAGGGTTGTCAATTCAATACAATGGAAATCTTGACTTTTGCCCCATATTACTGCTCGAATAGTGCAGCGGTGAAATGTCACCACACATTAAAAATAGCTTTCCATTTCGTCTGCGAATAAATTACACCTGCCGTACGGTCTCACAGAAAAGACACGACAAACAAGGAGTTATAATCTACCCTTCCCAACCCTTTCTCCCAGCTAGAACGAATTACCGAATACGAACAGCTGCTGTACATTAATATATCAGTGCAGAGGGAAAAACAACAATTATATTGGCGATTTAAAGCGCTTACAACGGAATTGAGAATAGTCACAGGAAGAAGTCGTGATCGTACTTTCTTTATCGTGGTCACTACCATCAGATTACTCGCTAGGTGATGTATCCATAATTGTCGTCATCTTGACCACCTAATGACGTCAACGACGTCGGACAATCATCAAGTTCCTTTCATCTCTATATATTGTACTTCGCATCGACACACTTTTGTAAGTCGCTCTGTCACAAATCCGGTTTCCGATATTACCATCAATTCCAGTGCGGGCCAACTGCCAGTGCTACAGTATAAGTTGGCAGATGGCCATTCGGCGAATTTTGAACGAGTTTACAAATACGTTTCGAACACAATTCACTCTTTTCATGATACTTTGCCTATACATTTGCAAATGTCAGCTGCAGTAGCTCAGTGGACATGACCACTACAGACTGATGGCAAGGCTACACAGCGATTATGCTCCTATTCATGTAAGGCACTTTGTCTTCATTGTCAATCCCCCCCCCCCCCGGGGGGGGGGGGGGGAGGAGGGGGACTTAGAATTATTACGATAATCATACACTCGTCGATCCCGTATTATTAGAATATAGGTCCTTGCTCAAAAGCAACCATTGCTTTCTTTGGGCCTATAAGACTGGGGCATCGTAAAAACAAAATTATAATAAAAATAATAATCAGTTCTGATTTTTTTTTTTAATGAAATCATATTACAAGAACGCAGAAAGTACGAAGTGGACTTGAATTCATGGGCACAATCTACAGACATCCAGTGACAGGACGGAGGTTTTTTTTTTTTTTCGGGGGGGGGATCAGACGGAGCTTGAAATCTCAATTTTGACCTCTCCTGGCAGCCTATCACACGGCACACGGCTTGGCAATCTCCGGCGGCTTGTAAACTGCCTCCACCGTACGAGTAGACGGATCTTGGTGCCCTGAAAGGGAGAGCGAGTGCGTCGATGACGAGTATAGGCATACCACTGATGCATATAAAGGAATGTGGTATTTCTGACAGCATAATGTATCTAGTAGTAGTGGTGGTTGATCGAAAGATCGGTCTGTATCTGGGGATAATGTTCCGACGAGGCTGCGTCTGGCTTCACGAAATCCCCTCCTGATAAAGTCAAAAAATGATAAAAGACCCCTCCGGACAGACAGATTTTTCTGTCTATAGTAGTAGAATCAACAGCAGCAGTAGCAGTGTAGTATAGTAAGAGTAATAGTAAAGTTAGTCTAGTGATAGTAGCTTGGTAGTAGTGGAGGTGGTATAGTAGTAGTAGTAAAGTAGTAGCTGCAGTGGTAAGCACGATAGTAGGCCTATTTAGTATTATAAAAATAACAATACTACTACATACTTAATAATAGTACGGAAGTTCTATACTACTACTATATTACTACTACAAGTAGTACTACGACGAATAATAATAATAATAATAATAATAATAATAATAATAATAATAATAATAATCATAATCATAATAATAATAGGAAGAAGAAATAAGAAAAATAGTACTGACAATCTTATCATCATTGAATCATCACTCATACTTTAACCATGGGTATCATAATACTCTCTAATAATCATTCTTCTATACCATAGTTCATATAGATGTATATTTTATATTTCATTATACACCTTGTTTTCATTACTAAAAGAGTGCACTATTTCAAAAAAAAAAGTATCAAAGTATATATACAAACATCAAAATATCTGCTATGAAAAAATACACAATAAAACTATTCAACTCTAGAGAATAAACACAAACGATTACTGACTTAACACGCTCTCCAACTATAAAACATTAGGCCTATAAGATGTAACGTAAGTGCGTCGTAAACGTATGGACGCGTTTGGACGATTTTGATCTTTCAAGTTTAAGAACATTGGAAGTGTTACGTGGACCCTATAAGGAAATACAATGTATCCTCAAGGAAAGATAAGTTCATGTCAAGAGAAGAATTACAGGAACCAGCAAAAATACCAAACAACAAAGTTATAAACACCAACTATAGTGACACATTGTAGTGGCGCGTGTGGTTATACAGGTGTAAACCAGCAAAACACCAAACATAAAAGTTATTAACACCAATTAATACATCGGATTGGCGCATGTGGTTATACAGGACTGGTGTAAATCAGCAAAACACCAAACAACAAGGTATACTAGTAAACATCAACTTGTGACACATTGTAGTGGCGCGTATTAAAGGTTATAATGTTTTATACTTACAGGTGTAAACCAGCAAAAACCCCAAACAACAAACAGCTAAGTTGTAAACTACAGTGATACATTGTAGTGGCGCGTGTGATTATAACAAAGAGTATACCTCCTTGGTTATAGTACAGGTTTACCAGTGTACACAAGCTCTGTTGTTGCGGCATGTAGCTTGTATACACAGAGGTTGTCCGAGGTTTGCCGCAATTTCAGTCTCACTGACCTCACCTCACGGATGATGCAGGCCTACAGGGCGCAGAGGGCCAGTGAAACAGCCACTCCTTGTATTCCCCCTCAGAGATGTCGTAGCGAAGTACCGTTCACCTCGATGTCAACCCGGATGTCAACAGACCTGCGAACAATGTGAAAGTTATATCTTCTCCTTATATACAGGATCAACAATTGCTTCACACATCAAAGAAGACTAAAAGATGCCACACGTTCGTAAATGTCTGAATGCAAGCCTCTGCTTGATTTGAAAACACAGAACGGTAGCCCGCCAGGAGATGTAGGAAGCTCTGCATGTAAGCAAGGAGCTCCTTGATGTAAGAGGAGGCGCTATGGTAGCAGGCGGGTAGCGTCACTGTGAGTTCAGTGCTCTGCTGAGAGATTTGGAGCTGAGGTTTTGGTTACAGTGGCACTAGTCTCAGACTACCAGACTCCAAAGAGTGTGTCAGTGCATTGACCTCGGCGAGTCAGACAAAGAAAAGGCGTGGCAAAAGGTTGGACCCAGAAGAAAAAAAAATATAGACAAATTATATATCCAAGGGTTTCATTTTCCCTCTTTTTGTTTCTGTCATGTTATGTTTTGTTATGTGTTGTCATGACTATTCTGCCCTACTTCGGCAAAAGGAAGCAAGTGACATACCATCCGAATTTGAGTTATTGATGTTTTCATAATTCACATAATGAGCTCTTCTTCCAGGCCAAATTTCATGCAGAAACACTCATCCGATACTAAGAGATATGTTAGATAAGACATCATGATAGTCCATTGACGTCAGCGTAAAATGACAGACACATTTTGCTCTTTTATGAGAATTAATGTCACTTTTGTCACTTGCTCCTTTTGCCAAAGTAGGGCAGTATTATGCTCTGCTCTCTAAACTTTAAGTACTAGTAAGTCGTTGGACAACATCCCGATTTCGATGATGAACCTAAGCAATCATCATTCTACAATCCCACACCAATAAACTGATTCCTATAACCGGCGTGGCACTCCCTCAATAGAATAATTTTAAACTACTTCATGTATATCTAAGCCGCATTCAACCCATGCCAAATTGTGGAATAAGTAGGCCTATACAGGGCTATTCGTGTCGACTAAAATTTTTGATCAATAAAGATATTTTTTATTAATAACAATGATGGTAGGAAAATGTTTTTAACTTGAAACAAAATAACGTTAAAAACATTTTTTAGGATACTCTGGTTCACTATACAATAAATCATTTAGTAACGAACCTTGCATGTCATTTATTAGTTCAATCGGCAGGGCACCAAGGGTGGTTTGAGGAAATCTTGTTTACATCATGGACTTCTCATGACTTCAGTAGTCAACAATCATGTTTTGAACAAAACGCCTTTAAAGTAAGAGAACACAAATTATAAAACCTTCTCTTCTGAGTCACTATTATGACGTAGTGATTTAAAGAAAAAATGTTAAATGATCCACACTTGAGGTTCATTTGTGGCAGTTCGGCTTGAACGTATACTCCTAAGTAGACAACAATAATTAGCAAAACGAATAAGATATCTTTAAAGATACGGCAGGAGATCAATAACACAGCCTCTAAAACGGCACGACTTGAAGACACCAAACACTCTGTCGCGTCTCCGATCAAGTTTTGGAACATGAATACCATATTCCTCACTATGATGGTAACGGTCCCAAAAGGTTCTCATTAATAAGCTAAGAAATGAAAACCCAATCATCTTGTGCGCTCCATGCATCTGCACAAAACAAAACGTTCTTCTTGTTCTTCTTCTTTTTGTCAGTGAAAAACGCAAGCATCGGAGAAAGGATGATTTTCTCTCTCAACAGATGGAAAACTGAAGAATGGGGAAATTTGAAAGGAGAGGTACGTCAAAGGATGCACTTCTACAGAAGAAGAAGAAGAAGAAGAAGAAGAAGAAGAAGAAGAAGAAGGAGAAGAAGAAGAAAAAGAAGAAGAAGAAGAAGGAAAGAAACATTAAGTTTCAAGTTCCTTCAATATACAATGTATATAAGGATCTCGGTGGGTACATTAATGACATAATTTATATAACAAGATCTGTGGCAAGAATGCAAACCGGTCTGTGGATGGAAGTCGAGCGCCCTCAGTGTTCATTTCAGGGAAGCAGCTGAACTCTCGCCTTCAGTGCCGATCATCATCCGATGTGGTGTGCACTCTCGTTGAGATCTTATAAAACAAGTATGCTATGTAAAATATACTTTGCAAAAAAAAAAAAAACAAACAAACGAAGCGAACATAATCATTAAAATGGTTGTTTGAAATATGGATTAAACGTCATACTCTTACTAACTATACATCAGCATTATTCAATGAAGAAATCCAACACTATAATGACTTGGGTTTGCAAGGAAACTTTATACATGATGGGTTTGCAAGGAAACTTTATACATGTACTTAATTCCTGATTAGATGTGTCATAGTGTTTACATACCTCGGTATGATAACCCGAGAAATTGATGAGCAGTGATAAATAGGGCCTACCATCATTTTCCTTGGCAAACGCGTATGCATTTTAGTGTTAGAGTGATTGCTTTTCTTCTATTTATACAGTTTGATACATCATACAATCACAATAGATATAGAAAGAAATTCGGAAAGGAAAATCAATGATATACGCATAGCAATTATGCCCTTTTTAACACAAATTGCTTTTGTTTTAGCTGTTGTAAATTGTAAACTGTTCATTCTACTGAGTTTGGAATCAATCAAAAACTATCGAAATGATAAATATCCAGATATCTTTCTGATGGCTTTTGCCCTTTATGCGGTTTTCATGTGACATGTATATGCCTTCGAATGCATGCATTGGTTTGACACATTCTCTGATGATCAATGACGACTGTGACGGTTTATACGATAAAACCATTATTACACTGTAGAAGTGACAGTAAATATAGCGAATTATGACATTGGTACAGGCGAAGATATAGGGGGAGGGGGAAGTGTCACCCCTTTATATTTTCTTCCTTTTTTTTTTCTTCCGCCCATCCTCAATTTTCAAAGCGTAATGAATTGGGTGTTTTTTCTGCTTTACATGGCATTTTGAAGATTTTGTGTCTTGGAACATGTCTATTATTCAGAAGTGTGATGGAAATAGATCATGTGACTTTGTTGATTGGGGGGGGGGGGGGTATCAGCATTCACCCTTTCCACTTATAATTCATAACACAATATTTTATATGATGCGTAGAATAAAGTTCTGTGTTAATTTATGAAAATCTGCACAGTTATACTCATTGAAATCAACATTTTGATTGATCAAAAAGTGTCACTATAGTGCATCATTGCCCGCAAAAGGTAAGCACGTATAGTTTCCCAATCACTCGCCTGCTTGATAATTCATTATGAAAGATTTTAGTTCAACTGACATCTTTTTAAAATTGTTTCATTTCCTTCTATTTATTAAAGAGTCCATTATTGATTACTTTTATAAAGGTTTGAATATCGTATAAAACTACAATGACGTTGGTCTGAAAGGTCTCCCACTGCCTCTGAATGCATAATCACTCAATGATATTATTCTAATCACATATCCCCGAGATAAAGTTTCATCTTTTTATAAAAGCACTTCATTTTTATAACATTTTCATAATACTCTGCATATTGTGCAAAGTATAAGATAATCCCTGGTCAGTCTATTTCGATTGAGTGATACAGTGTAATCTGTGTACGTGCATGCCAAAATGTGGCATTTATGCTGTCGATATACCATGAAGAGAAAGTTTTTTTTCTTTCTTTCAAGAGGAAAAGTGAGAAACATTGCGAAGTCTTAAATAAAAGCCTGAAAAGCTTCGAATGAACAAGTAACTCAAGCACAGAGAGCTATACATATTTCACGAAAAACAAAATTTTATCTTTTTGTCTACCAATTGACATTCATCTCGAGTTATTTGATCAACTATACTATTGCAAATATTGTTATATGCAGGGCTCGACACTAACGGTGGCCCGGTGGCCCGGGGCCACCAAAAACGCATGTCGGGCCACCAAAATTTCAGAAATGAAGAATGTGGTGGCCCGATGGGGCACCAAAAAGGTCGGATGTTTGCCTTTGGGCCACAATTTAATAATAAAAGTTAATGCGGAACACTGTTATGAGTGTGATATTTGGGGTTTTGAAAACGTAATCCAATTTTGAAACATTTATACTTAAGGGCTTTTTACACTTGTAAATTTTTGCTTAGCCCCGGACCAACGGTGGGGCTAAGGCCCCCCCCCCCCCCTTAGCCCCACCGTTGGTACGGGACTATCCTTAGCCCACTTTCTGTTTACACTCGTTTTTGCCAAAGTGGGCTAGCCCCACCGATAGTACGGTACTATCTGGCCCTGCAAAATAGCAGGGATTAGCACCGCAATTGCGGTGCAAAGCAAGTGAGTGTAAACAGAACGAAAAAAATAATCCTGGGCTAAGCGACGGAGATGAAGTCCGACCCTCACTGACCAATCAGAAACGAGGTAATCAAGTGCTGCCGGTGCGTGCGTGTACGTGTACAGTACACAGCGTAATTATGAATATTCATGTGGTTTGGAAAGTCCGGGGCTAAGAAATACGAGTGTAAAAAGGTCAGTTTTCTCCTTAGCCCCGGACAAGAGATAGTACGGGACTAATTGGCGAGTGTAAAAAGCTGAAAAAATTGGTACTGGACTAACGATAGTCCTGCGTCAGAGAAAGTCCGGGGTTAAGAAACACAAGTGTAAAAAGCCCTTAAGAAATATTGTCATTTTCCATTAGTTATCGTACTTTATACTTTTTTCTTTCAATCAATTTGTAAATTTATTTAGGTGGTTTGACTTACTACATCAGGCAGTGCTTGTATTATTCACATACAGTTATGTTAATGTAGACTCACATCTTTATGACTATTCACAATCTATTTTCATGCAAATATTAAGGTGATGTCCTTTATACATATTGTTATACATCAATATGTTTAGGCCTTATAGTTGGGTGTTGTTTTTTTTTTTTTTTTTTGCAATTGTTCTATTTTGTATAATTCATGTTATCGGTAAAGTAAATTGTATTGGACTCCAATGCCCCATGAGCGTCGTTGAGTTAATGAAATTCATACTTCAAAACTTTGTACCCACGTTTTCGCAAAGGTCATTTTTGTCATCTTACCCCCATGCCCCCGCTGGTCCTGTGGGTTCCTGGGAAAGGTAGTTATAATTACCATGAAGCTCCTTGGTATTTTCATTGTACCAGGGATCTCACCGGACCTCCCTCTTGCCAAAAGCCACACCTAGCTCATCATACCGCACACGCGCGCACACGTACACTACACTGGTATTGACGATATTAAATGGTTCTTCCAGCTTCCGCCAGGGGATCTTCCGAACCATGACAAAGCTTCAGTGGTTTCAGACAGCGCGCCGTAAATCTGCAGTCTCGGATTGGTCCATCCTAGCGATACGTCATCGTTAATCAGCTGCCAGCGCGAACGAGCATTCTGCAAGACACGGCCACAGTGAGTGCTTTGCGACCCGCGGGAAAATCGTTGTTTTCGCGCTTAGACCAAACCGCAATAAACTACACAGCCGAGACAGTACGAGGACCCGGTTGGTCGGCGAGCGGTTTGTCAGGCAATTTCGTCAAGATTTCTTCAAGTCCACAGCTACACAGTAACTAGTTGCCCAGTCAAAATGCAGAGAACTTACGTCAAAAAACGAGGTAACCTGATTATATATGATTTTGCATTGTTCGAGAATGTTTTTAGCCGCCCGACAAATGCATCACCAAATTGCGAATGCAAAAGGCGTTCATCATGTTGTTCATATGACGTGAATGGTACTTCGCCCAAATTCCAAATAACCGAGATCATCTAACGTTACTGGTGTAAATTTACTATGCCACAATTGCTTAGTTGTGTACAATTACTATTGCCTTGAATTTCACGTCGCCCATAGTAGTAGGCAAAATGTAATACGAGTGTAAATAAGTAGTAGGCGTACAGTGTTTCGTCAGTAGAGTATTTTCAGTCAATAAACTGTTCCCAGTAGGCAGTAGTGTAGTGTGTATAACATAGTGTCTAGTCTACTATGTATGAAGGCAAAAATTAAGATGTGGGTTAGTAGGGGTCGGGATTGTTACTATAGCATACAAATGCTATACCGGTATGTAACGTTAGAGGTCTCCTAAATTTAAACCTTAAACTACTGTGTTAGAAGCCCAGTGTTGATTGTGGTACCGGTGAGTTGTAAGCCGGCCTGGCGGGTTGCATATCATGAAGCATTTTGTGTGACAAATTTGCTGTCACTAACGTTACTCAGCCAATCAGATGCAAGGTCCAGACTTCAGTAGCTTATAGAAAGATATACTGTAACGTTATACGCCGTTATTTTCGCGTACAGATATTTTCGCGAATGACAAGGTCATAGACATTTTCGCGAGGTGTTGTTTTCGCGAATTGACGCCGACGCTTACGTTAATGCTCTATCAACAAAGGGCATGGAGACAATTTCGTTGTTGAATTCGCGATCCAACTGAAATTCGCGAAAATTAAACCCTCGCGAAAATAACGGCGTATACAGTAGGACAAAACGCTTCATCAAATGCCCCCCCCCCCCCTCCCCGTTCAACACAACATGTTTCATTAATTAGATAAGTAGCAGGCCTACAAATATGCATCACTTGTTTCTAGTAGGCCCTAGATCTTCTATGCATTGAGAGAAGAAGTGTACTGAATCATGAATGCTTTTTGATTTTGCTGTTTTATTCAGATGGACGGACTGAGAATGTGATGTTTGACAAAATTACATCACGAATCCAGAAACTATGCTACAAACTGAACCCAGATTTCATCGACCCAGTGAGTATAGTCTATAGATTCTAGTCCGTACTGACAGTTAACACTTTGACGTCTGTTTTGAATCATTGTGAATAGAGCAGTCTAAATAAAATGTACATCTGTTGTAAAGTTCAGACATCAAGATTATAACTCTCTTTTCACACACTTGAAATATTCAGACTACTCACTCATGATAATAGGTAGAAATATGCAATATTTTTCATGGCACACTCCACCCCCCCCCCCCCCCCCCCCGAAAAGATAATGTCGGTGTAACTTAGTGTGCTGTGATGAATCTTGTTGAATTCAAACAAAAAACAATTCTCGACATCTTACTGAATGAACCATTGACAGGTAGGTACAGCAAAATACTGGGTGTGAATTGTTTTATTTGATATGCAATATGGGTCTGCCCCTTTATATTCTTGCAGTTGAACACTTATGCTGATGAAATAATGAAGGCAATAATGAAAATTAAGTAAGCATGAGATCTCTTCAATAGGTTCTGTTAAATCCTTCTCTTGGTTATTTGTTTCAATTTACAAGAGCCCATTTATGAAGAATTTATAAAGTGACAAAATGCTTCAATTGATATTCCAGTGGCGCGCTCCTGATCCTAGTTCGCTAGAAATACAAGCAAATGCAAACACACATAAACACACACATTTGTATTAACAGTCTATGTCTAGTTTAGAAGCTCATTCGTTCTGTATACAGGAAATCAAGTTATCTCACCAAACTGTAGACTTACACATGTCAAACATTCATGTGCATTCTCAAAAATGAAAAAGACCACACTTGTTTTATGCAGCTCACATACCAGTATACATGTAGAGTGCAATACATGCTGATGAATAGCAATGTCAACACGATGCAGACTTTTTCTACTCCACCCCACTCCACTTGTATTCACACTCTATTATTCTTCTGTCAATGCACTTGTTCTGCATCAGTGATTACCTAAAATGGGTATTTAATATGTTCATATGCTTATGCTGGAATATTTCCCTCTGCTAGCTGCTGTGATCAACCTACTATTACTAATATTTAGGAACTGAGCCGACTTCATGGGCACACAGTGCCAAGGTGTAAAATTATTTTGCACAGGCCATTTTGATTACAAATCTTTGCAGTTTTCTGAAACATGGCAAAATGCCCTCATTCATAGAGATGCCACAAGCTTTTCAATTTGTTATTATTATTTTGTAGATGTTGTGAAGTTCTATCTACCTCCCATCATGATATAGATAGGTCTATTGGCATGTATGTAATACATGAAGATATTGATCAAGCATTGTGGTTCTTGTGAGCATAGACATGTACAGCTCAAGTTTTAGGTGACAGTAATTAATACGCAACATGATATTGCACTGTTCATAATTTTCAGTCCTTTGAGCTAGATATTTGCTGGTAGGGTAATGTTAACTCACTGTGTATGGTGTAATTGTGAGTGATTAAAATGATAGAGGCTGCAAGCATAAATGCAATGTGGATAAAGTGAAGGTGTCATCATAACTCAACATTCCCCATTTAATTGGTTTACTTGTATGTAAACACAAAATAGATCAGAAAAATGTGCCATGTACATTTGTATTTGGTTGATAATAAAGCAACTTCGACCCCTTTGAACAGCCTTCATTGCTTACCCAGTAGTTATTATAGCATGGCAATGATGTGAGGTGAAGGATACAACTTAAAAGGTTAGCATTTTGATTTAAATATTGCTTTAAAACAAAAAGAAAAGAAAGTGTGTGTGGCTCTTTACAGTGTGTCAGCCTGTTTGTCAGAAGATATCACAAAATTTTGAAGTGGAGATCTTACATGTACTGCCATCGTTTTGATTTTATAGTAACACGCAACTTGCTGATTTGATCTTTTTCAAGGGCTGCACCACCACAAGGATTCCAAATTGCCTTTGTACATTAATAAGCTCAGATTTCAGGAAATTTCAGGACTTTTAGTTTCATTCTGCTGCTGCAGATATTTAATGTCCTCCTCGGTTCTGTCAAATATTATTTGCGAGTTTTCTTTCAGCGCAGTGTCATTGTAGTGGCATGGTGTGTGTTAAATTGATGCATGCTGTGGCTATTAGCATGGGATTTGTTGTAACGAACCAATGTCCATTGTGAAGTACATGGAAAACCCGGTATAAAGAGATCTGGTATACGTAGTAACTGATATCACATTTTTTCTTCCTTTGGTAACAATTGATTAAGTGCCAACTCCTTGTCTTCAGCACATGTTTGAGTATTTGGTGTTCATTTCAAGTACAAAATGCAGTACTCAACCTTTATACTGCCACCCTTCATCTGGTTACCACTTTAAAATTACAGATGGGACTTAGTCCCACACATACTGATTTGGTTCATGCGTGCAGCCATTTCAAGTCCATCCTACATAGAGATTGCACACTGATGGCAATACATCAAGCTTTTGTTGTTCCAAACTTGTTGATATCATGCTTTTGACCACTACGTTTCCAGGCTGTCATCACCATGAAGGTGATCAGCGGGGTCTACCCCGGCGTGACCACTGTCGAACTCGACACCCTGGCTGCGGAGACTGCCGCTACCATGACGACAAAGCACCCCGACTATGCTGTCCTTGCTGCTCGCATCGCAGTTTCCAACCTCCACAAGGAGACCAAGAAACTCTTCAGCGGTAAGATGGGAGGGGAGAAGAGAGCATCTGACTTGTAGTTTCCCTGCCTCTCAGTAATATAAGTTTTAACTTTGCTGAAGATAGTTCTGGTTTCCATGACATTACAGTGCCTGTTGACCCCAACCTGAGTTTACTCTGACTTATCCGAAACATGGGACTTTTGTCATTAAAACATTTTCCCAATTTCATGTGGAACATAGATCTATGAAATTTGAGGTTGCCCCCCGAATGCAAAGCGTATTATGACCCATAGGTGTATGACATAAGCATGACAACAAGTTACAGCGTTATAATTTGACATAGTATTGCTGACACATACAGATGCAGTTTTGAGCCTTTAGAAAAGAAAAAAACCCTTTAGCTTTTTAAGTATGCTAAAACAAAGAAAGAGAAGCATAATTTCCCACAATAAATGCTACTAATAGGCTTGCCCAGTCATCCAATAGGAGGGAAGACATCGCCTCAGAACTATTAATCCACCTGATTGCCTTCTGTTCACTTATAGGCCTCTCTATTTTAGTTTTTGTTGTTTTTCTGTCAAGTGTATATGGGTGCTGTAAGTGCTATAAAATGTGAATTAGGAATTTAAGAGATAGGTTACGAATTAAAGAAAATTGAAGAGTAACAGAATGAAAAAAACAAAACAAAACATGATTCTTCATCACAAAACTACCAAGGGTACGTTCTACATCTATTATAAAGTTGAAGAATGTTTGTTGGTCGTGAGTGACACTGTTTTGACATCTTTTATCATAAGACACTTAAGTACCTGCTATTCTTTATCAAGAGACTTATCGATCTCTATCCTGTCTTTCTCCATTGTAGCCGTCATGAAAGACTTGTACGAATATGTGAACCCCAGGAACGGACTTCACTCCCCTCTCATCAGCCGGGAAACCTTCGACATCATTATGGAAAATGCAGATGTGAGCTATCTAGTTCATTTTGTTATCTCTCTACTTTTCCTTCTCATCAATTTGTACATCATCATCATCATAATAATAATAATGATAATAGCTGGTTTTTATATAGCGCATTTCACACTTGTAAAGTATCTCAGTGCACTTTACAGACTATTATTACCCCGGTCACTGGATACATTATTTCCAACCAGCACTGACAGTGCTCATTCTCCACTCCCTGGGGAGCATTCCAACCAGTCGCAGTCATTTTACAGGCGTGCACATGCTGATCAACCAACATAAACGTGTTGGTACCCTACGTGGTACCCATTCATACTCCTGGGTGGAGAACAGCAATGTGAACAAGGTGCCTTGCTGAAGAGCAAACGTGTCGGGCTTGGCATAGGCTAGAACCCACAAACCATACCACGCTCATGTTGTTCACAGATGAGAGCACTTATCCACTCAGCAACGACACCTCCGTCATATGACAAATTATTCAAATTTATGCATAGAAATCAGTGAAACTGTAACTGAATACATGAAGTTTGAAGTGAGTATAATTTATTTAGCTGTGTAATTTTTACTTATGAGCAATATGAAAAACAGTAATCTATTGCAAATTTATCAGTTGGCTTGGTAAACTTGACAGCTTTGACGTTGTTTCAGCAAAATTCTTGACATGAGTCAAGGCTTTCACAAAGCATCATATTCAGTTTGTCAATTTACATATAATATATATTTTTATTTTCTTTGAAGTAAAAGGTGATTTACCAGATATTTCTATGTGTCTGTAACAGAGGCTGAACTCCGCTGTGCTATATGACCGGGACTTTGAATACAACTACTTTGGCTTCAAGGTGGGTAACCTTACTCAACTAACTCCTTTGATAATACATGCCCACTGATAGACTGATATCACAGCTTGATAGAGTCCAAAGCAGCATCAACTATTTAGAGCTGTGTTCCAGAAAAAATATATAGAATTTAATGCCAACATTTTTGTTTTTTTTTTTTTTTTTCTTTGCAAATTCCTTCATTTGGGTTACAAGAATCATTATATGTTTTCAGAAGTTTCATTCAGACGGGATGTAAGCAAAGTGTTGACGTTATTTACTAGGAAGGGTAAAACTTTGCATGATATTGTATTAAAAGTTTGTTAACATTGAAATGTTATTGAATTCATTAAAGAAATTTCGTAACATGTAGCAGGGAAGAGAAAATCATTGATGTTGACTAAATATGTGAATCTTGCAGCATGCAGCAATAACTGTGATGTATGCCAGTCCGCTCGGCTGGCCCTATGGTAGGGAAAATCGGACATGTTTCACATTTATGAAGTTAAAATTAAACAGTTATGAAAATCATTCACTTGGTATGTCGGCCATTGATTTGGCGTTATGTCCAATCTTTAGATATCTGTTCTTGCAACCAGAAATCATTTTCAGCATTTTTTTTTTTTCTTTCACACAGACACTGGAAAGATCCTACCTGCTGAAAATCAACGGCAAAGGTAAGTCTAAACAAAATATTTGTTTACAAAGTCTCTTGTCTAGGTGATCTATCAGGACTACTTTTAAAGACGGTATTGGGCCTTGTTACAGACAGAGAAAGTTAGAAATGATTTAGAAATAATAATAGTGATGATAATAATGATAACCTGTATTTGTTTGGCACATATCACAAAAAAATAGATTAATGTCTCTATTCACATTGAAGGAAGGAACTAATAGAAATTGCGAAAAAAGACATGAGGGAGAGAGGAGACAAAACAAGACGAAAAGTGACAGAGCTGCGACAAACATTGCACAGTGTTAAGCCAGAGCTTTATTGCTCTACACTCATATTAAAGAGTTCAGGATTCTGATTATTATGTCATTTGTTGCTCTCCCCAGTTGCTGAGCGCCCCCAGCACATGTTGATGAGGGTAGCTGTCGGTATACATGGTCGCGACATCGAGGCAGCATTGGAGGTAAGGTCAAAGGTCATGCCCTGCTGACATTTCACTTCAGCAGTGGTTCAGTGGGCTGTACAGTACACTATAGTTTTGTCGTCTTGTCTACCTTGTTTGAAAAAAAAAGAAGAAGAATATCCAGGAGCCACTACAGCATAAACCAGTCACGTTCTTTGAAGAGTTTATGTATTGTGCTATCCATGCTATTTCATAATTAGCTGATAATCCTTCCAATTTTTGGCATTTTTCAGAGGTTGATAAATCGTCAGTTTAAAAAAAAGAAGGGTATGAACCATATATGTCTATCGTGCAGTGTACATGTGATGCTAGTTCTCAAGTAGTCTGAACTGCATTATTATCCAATTGCAAATGACCCTCTGTAAATAAAGTCATAAAACTCTATAAGCATAGCTCAGACATTCCAGATGGAGACAGCACCAAACAATTCAACAGTGACATTCATTTTTAATTTATGACACATACCAAAAATGTGAATAGAATGACATAGAATGATTGGTTTCACACTGCAAGTATATGGCATAGATGATGGGAGTACAGTCAAACCTGTCTATAGCGGCCACCCAAGGGATACGGAAAAAGTGGCCGTTATAGACAGGTGGCCGCTATAGACAGGTAATCCAACTTTGTGTGCATTGCCTACATGTACATGTATCATCGTTGTATATACATGTACATTTATGTGTGCACGTATGCACACGTGTGTATCATGCATAGAACAATGCCGGTGTTTATGAAATTGTTGCACAGTACACTAGATGTAGCATGTGCACAGTCATGAATTAGTGCATTATTGTGACTGAATAAGTGATGAATGCAACAGTGACGATCACTGAATGTTGCCCAGAAATGACTGGCACGGCTAAAAAACAGAAAAACACCCTGAATTATCAGCTCGGCTACGGCTCCATCGGGTTTTTGGCCGCTATAGACAGGTTAAAATCTACCGCGGGAAACAAAATGTGTGGCCGCTGGCCGCGTTAGACAGGTGGCCGCTATACACAGGGTCTTTAACATGGCTTTTCTCTCGGGGGGATTTTTCAGTGGCCGCTATAGACAGGTGGCCGCTATAGAGAGGTGGCCGTTAAGGCAGGTTTGACTGTATATGTAATGTTGTAGGCTCTGGTGATGTGAAACCAGGTGCATCAGAAATATCTGGTTATGGGCATGCATTACCCTAGATTTATGTGTCTCCCAAATAATACCTTATAATTACCATATAATATATTATACACATATGATACAATACCTCATAATTACATTTCTCGTTAGGGACCACAGAGTTTGAAGTGCTGTTTCGATGAAGTTAACAGTCTCGATTTAGTCTCAGAATTAATAAACTTCCTACAGTGCACTCCCGTTACAACGAACACGGCTATAACGAAATTTCGTTATTGCGAAGTAAAACTTCTGGTCCCAAAATTATCGTCAATAAAGTCTATGGTACAAAATTCGCTTATAACGAACACGGTTATAGCGAAATTTTTGATATAACGAAGTTTTTTCCGAGCACCACTGACAAAGAAAAACAAAAGAAATGTGCTCCGTTATAACGAAATGCGGATTGCTTTCGAAAATACGTAGCGGAAAAAGGCATTTACAGCGTCTCTGCATGGGCGAACGCGTCACATCACTGTGTCTTCGCTTGGTGTGTCACCCACAGTTTCCGAGGGGAACTTGCGTTATTGTAATACAATAATCTGAAATTGATTAACTATTTATTTTATTGTTCACATAGCTTTCCAGTGTATGACGAGTATTCAACAAACAGAATGTCATATATGCTTGGCTTCCTTGTTTTCGTTATATATTGTATTTGTTCGGTTATAATGAAATTTCGTTATAACGAAAGAAAACTGCCGGTCCCGAGCATTTCGTTATAACGGGAGTGCACTGTATTAAATAGCAATTAAATCTCATGAAAAATCTTGTGTTTCCTCGTCTGTTAGCCATTATCCGTATAATGTAATGTTAGCTGAATGTTTGCTAATGCCTTTCAACTGCTCCACATTTCCAAGTATGTGATTATTGAATGCTGACATGTTTGTTTGTACCCCCTTTTTGCTCTGTACAGACATACAACCTTTTGTCAGACAGGTGGTTCACCCATGCCTCACCGACACTCTTCAACGCTGGAACAAACAGGCCTCAGTTGTCCAGGTGAGCTTATACCACTGTTGCCGTGTTGGTTACTGCAAAAGTGGGAATTTTTGCGCATTTTGCGTGACTCGAAGCGAGCACAAAAATAAGAGTGTGAATATCTTTGCTTGTAATATATAATAATTCATCTATTTGATCCCATGGAGTTGAAAATATGCAAAATAAATTTTACCTGACTGAGCTTGAAAAATTACTCAGGCGAAAATTTCCACTTTTATAATTTCAATATTTGTATACAGGTATGTATATTTACGTGTTTTTTTTTTTGTTTTTTTTTTGTGTGTTTTTACTTGTTTGCCTTGTTTTTGCATTCATGGAAGCTTTGCAGATTGGACATCGGAAAGACTGCAGAGCTGCTAGGTCTCTGATTTCGCAGGAGACTCACTGAAAACTAAAATATCTCCTCATCCTCTGGCAAGAGACTGTCAAAGTCTTCTTGATTTTTGGAATTGTTTGTGCCCCTCATTGAGAGTCGTGTGACACACAAGCATCTCCCCTTGATATCTTCTTGAAATCTCCTCACTTGCAATGTGTGAATGTTGGGGGCAGTAAAAGAGATCAAAAGTATTTTCCAGTGTCCATCATAAGTGATGTTGAGATTTGAGTGAAAGCTGACATTGCTTACCATTGTTTGACAAAGATGTTTGTACAAGTCAAATACCACTCCCGTTCTTGCCTCGATCTCATTGTGTGCTTTGATTGCTGATCGGCACAGAAAATCTCATAACATTGTACACTCTGTCCAAAGTCCTTTGCACAGAATTGGTAAAAGGATTCAAAATAATTCAAACGGGAAGGTCGAAGTTTTAAAAAAAAAAAAAAAAAATCCCTCATTGTATCTTCAGAGTGAGTATTGGGCTGTGCATTGAAATTGTGCCGAAGCTTGATCAAAGTCAAATTTTTTAGATTTTGCTCCATAAGTTGCAACTGCAAGACATTTTTCACAATATATGGTATATTACCATGTTTGACCTTCAATTAAATGGTGATTGACAAGTGTCGATGTAAAGCATGAAACAGTGAAACACGCGCGCATGCTTAGCACAGTGTGATACATAGACAACATATGAATAAAGTGTTGTGTCTGTTTTCTTCCAATGTTGTTCTTTTTTTTGAGAGAGAGAGAGAGATTCTAAAGATCATTATTGTTGATGAATATTTTGTCCTGTCCAGTTGCTTCTTGCTGACGATGAAGGATGACAGTATTGACGGAATTTACGAAACCTTGAAAAACTGTGCTCTCATCTCCAAGACGGCCGGAGGGATCGGCTTGAACGTTCACTGCATCAGGGCATCAGGCAGCTACATTGCCGGGGTGAGCTCAGGCTGTAAAATGGAATCAAATTGGAATTAAATTTAACCGAATTGATTTTTTTTTTCGTACTCCTGTGCAGTGAGAATGAAAGTCATAGGAGCAAACCCTGCAGAAAGATATTTGTGATTTTGACAGGTAATGTAAGAAGACCTAGAGGAATTCAGCAGATACAAAAAGAAAAGAAAAAGAAGAAAATGGGTGGGTCTCCAGAAAGCAGTCCCCATACAATCATGAAATGTATAATGTCATGATAACAAGATTAATGAACAGATGTTGATAATACTGACTATTTCTTAATTGACCATTATACAGACAGTGCATGATCACCCACAGGTGTTTGCAGATTATTAAAGAGTTTTAAGAAATGGATATTTGTTATTGTGTAAGTAGTAACTTGGTAGAGAGGGTAACTTCCAAGATTTGTTTCAAAACTCAAGACTTTAGTCCACTGAGGTATTCAAGTTGCCAAGAACTGTCTCCCAAAACTCTATTAGGAAAATCTTGTAGTATGCAAAGTCTTTAGATACTAAGTAGAATATTAGGATCCACAAGCAATAGATCATGCAATGGAGTGTGCTTTTATTGTTTCCTTTGTTCTCATTTTGTGGCATAATACATGGAGAGAAGATTGGTGTCACTGAAATCTCACAAATGTGATGCTTTTAGCATGATTGGCAATATCAATGAGTTAAAATGCCTCACATTATGGCACACCTGTTTATGACTGGCAAACTGTTTTTCCCCTGCAGACTAATGGTAACTCCAACGGCCTGCTCCCCATGCTTCGTGTCTTCAACAACACGGCAAGATACGTTGACCAAGGGGGAAACAAGGTACGGTGCCATTGTAGTGTGATAGTTAAAACTTTGCTACACAGAAACTTTTGCTCCAAAAGAGCATTTTTGTGTGTGTGTTATTTTTTTTTTATTTCAGATAGTTACAAATGAACTTTCTTTTTCCACCATAACTAGGGATGCTTGTCATTATTTCATGCTCTATAATGATGCAACATACATGGAACAGAGAATGATTCTGTTAGCCATGGCTCTGTTGTAAAAGCAACATGGTCAAACTTCTTCATAGCACCTCCCTGGTTTAGGTGAGATTGTCAATGCAAAATTGTTTATTCCATGGCAGTTTAAACTCGCCCTATATGAGATATTCAACTATGAAATTTACCACCAAGTGTAAAGCTTGCCGACTTAATCACAGCGGTTGACTGTCTCATTGTCGGAAAAGTGATATTGTTTGTGCGATAGGTCTGGTATCAACATCATGACCACTAGCGAAGAGACTCCAACACTTCTGCTTCTGGCGGGATGTCCCCCCTCCCCCACCCACTTGAGTCTGATTTTCTCCTGCTCTGGCTGTATGTCTCCTGTTTCAAATGTATTTTCTCCCTCTTAAAATTGAGTTTTCTCCCGCCCAGCTATGTTTTGTTAAGTATGATAAAAAAAAGAGGCTTACATAGCAATAGGGAGCATCTATAACCCTAGAGCTTAAAGGGCCATGTAAAGGCCCTGAATCTTGGCTGCAGTTTACTTTGCGCTCATGTTGTGAGCGTAGATATTGTACACATGTTTGTGTGATCAGAGCTCCAGTTTGTCAAGGATCCATGCAGGAAAATTTCCAGTTTAGGAGATGCTTTTGATTAGAGTCTGTGCACTAGCTTGAAAATATAGCACTGAAACCAACATGTGATTCAAGGTCAAGTATTTGTTCCTCATTATGTACTCTTTTCTTCTTCCCTTTCTCTCCCCTCCAGCGACCTGGCGCCTTTGCAATCTACCTCGAGCCGTGGCACGCCGACATCTTCGACTTCCTGGACTGCAAGAAGAACCACGGCAAGGAGGAGCAGCGCGCCCGCGACCTGTTCTACGCCATGTGGGTCCCCGACCTCTTCATGCGCAGGGTGGAGGAGAATGGCGAATGGACCCTCATGTGCCCCCACGAGTGTCCGGGACTCCCCGACGTATGGGGAGAAGAGTTTGAGGCTCTCTACACCAAGTGAGTTCTACTAAAGTCTGCACAAGGATACCAGTTTTGAGGCAAAAAGCCTGAATTCAGGCCTCGGCAGAATCAAATGTGAGGCCCTTCCATGGACAAACCAGCTTCCTGTAAATGATTTTCAGGTCATCTCAATTAAGCTAACTGGCATCCCTGTCTTGTGATGATCACCTGTATCTCACAATGGACACTTGTCCTCATGACAATGTACTGTATACGCCGAATATTTCTTGAGGTTTTTATTTTCGCGAATTTTCGAGAGTCAGGTGCTATTTGCGAAATTAAAGACATGCAAAAATATTGACTGTGATCCTGATGTGAATGTGACGTAGGCGTGTACTCTTCTCTGTTCAGTAAAGGACTTCACGATCGCAAATCTAACCATTTGCGAAATCGTTGGGAGTTCCCGATTTGCAAAAATTTAGACTCGCAAAATATATGGCGTATACAGTAATTGTCAACTCTTTCATTTCTTGTTACTGTTCCATTTTCTGTGAAGAACATTTTTGTTTTTCCTGGGGATCTGTGCTTCTGAAGAGGGTACTTGGCCCTCGTGAAAATCAAAACCCTGTTGAGCCGGTAGAATCACCGTCCATGGCTGTTGCTAAATAATTAGTAAATAATTCATACACACCAGGGGTGTAAATCGTAACCGTGAAATGTCAAGCTCATTTCTTCCTTCAATTCTGAATCACTTCTGTCTCTTCCCTACCAGCTGCTACAAACAGAATTCTGCGATGTCAGAGTAAAGTTTTTTTCGGTGAGAGTATGGTCATTGAGAGTTTTTTGCTGGTTTCTCTTTCCCACCAGATACGAGAAGGAAGGGCGTGGCCGAAAGACCATCAAGGCCCAGACTCTGTGGTATGCCATCATCGAGTCACAAACGGAGACCGGAACCCCATACATGGTGTACAAGGACCACTGTAACAGGAAGAGCAACCAGCAGAACCTTGGCACCATCAAGTGCAGCAACCTCTGCACCGAGATCGTGGAGTACTCCAGCCCGGATGAGGTGAGGGATATTGACATCTAAATTTTATTAAGCCTTTAGATTTGTCGCAGTTTGTTTCTGCAAGGCATGCTGTGAGCTGACATTGGTATGCAAAGAATAAAGAAGACAAAGGCAAGTCCTGATATGGTAATTAATGAGATAAGAATTACTGAAGTCAACTTGTAGTCATGGACATTTAAACCAATGGTTGAGCACTGAAGAGGGAAGGACAATGCTTTTCTCACAGGCAGAAAGACAAGTTTGAACTAAACCTGCACTTGTCGGATTTGGCCATGAATTTTCATGTTCTCATAGACTCCGCAGTTTTCTCAAAACATTATGAATACAGGGGAAACTCGGTATAACGAACACTGCTATAACGAGATATCGGTTATAACGAGGAAATTTTTTCGGTCCCAAATTTCCTTCCACACAAGTCTATGTAAAATGCTACTCTTATAGCGAGATCGGCTATAACGAAATAACTGCTATAACGAGATAAATTTTGTGACTTCCAAACAAAGAAAAACATAGTAAATCAAACCTGCTATAGCGAGGTAAAGCAAAATGCCTTCGGTAAAGCTTTACTTCGCCTGTGCAATCATCTTCCGAGATTGTAAAGCTTGATGCGCCAAAAACTGTCTTGTACACACATAATCATTTTCTTCAGTGCACTCCAGCTAGCACTGCATGTTGTACATGTGAAGTGTGTGTGTGCACGCACACTGATACATGCAGAAAATGTGGTGGGACGGCCATATGTATACATGACATCATCATGACGTTTAGCAGGTGTGAGGCAATCTGATGCTGTGATTGGCCTTCCACTTAGGGAATTCCCCGTCTTCACACACACACACACGCAGTCATAATGTACATACAGAATGTGTCACATACACACACAGCATTGTGCAGACCATATTCAAGCTTTCCACACAACACACACCCATACGATAACCACATACCAATCCACAGACGATCTTGATACAATCGCAAACTATATAAATTTACAAATTCAAACATCTACAATTAATAAGAAACACATTCTTGATATTGGATTTCCTTGGCGAAAAACATCTTCTTACCCATAAAGGTGAATAATTCCCTCACACACAATATCAAGTTATCAGTATTGATTGAAATATGATGGGTAGTCCCACATGTGCAAATTAATGTCTTTATTTTATGCCTTTTTTTATGCCTACTGATATAGCGAGATATCGGCTATAACGAGGAAAATTACTCGGTCCCGACCATCTCGTTATATCGAGTTTCCACTGTATTATTTTGATAGCATTTTGAGGGTTGAATAGCTCTCAGACATAAAACGCAAGATACAAGAACTTCCACTCTCGCTTTCTTCGAAATTATATCACATGCATGCAGACATTTGGTTTCTACGTAATACCTGGACTGCCAACGTAGGTTTCATTGTAGGTCTGGATGGTTGTTTTGATGCATATGCAGCATTGATTTGAGGATTTGAAAAATCATTCCCCACGATAGAAGTGCAGTGACAGTGTTGAACGGCTACAGACATTTATTTCTTTCCCATACAGGTTGCTGTTTGCAATCTGGCCTCCATCGCTCTGCCGAGGTTCGTCCTCCCGGACCAGAAGTTCGACTTCAAGAAGCTGGAAGAAGTCACCATGGTGATCACTCACAATCTCAACAAGATTATTGACATCAACTACTACCCCATTCCAGAGGTGAGTAGGCTACTGATTGCCCTGGCATTGCCTAAAACAAGTGTTATAATCAAAAGATAAAAAGTGATGTAGAATATTAACCAACATGCACACACACTGTAATTACCTTTCATATTTGGGCTGTTTGTGTTTTGTATAACTGCTAAAGGGTATGCTGAAGGGTGTCTCTGTGTCATCTCAGGTTTGATTCAGGATACAAATGAATTTACTCTGTGTCCACATCACTTGTGGAAATGCTTTGCAGAATCCTGAAATAACTTGGTTTCATCGTCAGTGGATTCATATTGCTTTCTTCAAATACATGTTGATTTTTTCCAGGGTGGTCTTTCTGATTCTCCAGGAGGCATAGTAAAAGTTTGCTAACAACCTTTTCGTATCTTGGCATGAGAATGTGACGGTCTCTCTAATTTGGGAACAATTTTTTGGCCACTTAGAGGCAAATGACACACAGACTTATCCCCAAGTGCTCCCTGGAACCTCCTTGAGCTTGGGTGTGGGAATGTTGGAAGCAATCCTTTCTCCCTTCAGCTGGACAACCACTAGCTCTCCATCACTGTTCAAAAACTTTCATTTTATTTCAAAATCATTCACAATTATGTGAAGACCATCTGTGCATGTGTGCCTGTTCATCTGCCAAATTCGGTGTCACAAATTTGGGCGGAAAATTCATGCGCTTGGTGTGACTGCTCCATAGTTCTAAGAATAGTTGTTCAAAATTGTTAAAAAGGAACAACCTTGTTGCTGTCCTTGGGTTTTCTTTACAATATGGAAAAAGTTCTTAATCAAAAATCGCTGACTATTTCCCAGGCAGGTGAGGCAAAGAGCCAGCCCATGTTCATGTCTACAGTTGTATGTCAGCTCCAGTGAAGCCTACTGGCAAAGCCAGTGCTGTCTTGCTCAAAGTGGCTCTGAAAGAGGGCAGCTTGAAGATGAAAGAAAGAACGCCACTCTGCAATTTACCACTAGTAGCAGCAAAGCTGAGCAACCTGTTTTTCTTTAATGTTATTCATGATTGCAGGCAAGGCGTAGCAACATGCGACACCGGCCCATCGGTATCGGAGTCCAGGGTCTGGCTGACGCCTTCATCCTGATGAGGTACCCCTTTGAGAGTCCTGAGGCTAAGAAGCTCAACATCCAGATCTTCGAGACCATCTACTATGCTGCTGTCAAGGCTAGCTGCGAGCTTGCGGCCAAACATGGCCCCTACGAGACCTATCCAGGATGTCCAGCCAGCAAAGGGGTGAGTGATTTGCAAACCAGTGACCCATATACCGCCATAACAAACCGTAACATGAGATAACCCTTATAGTCTTTTGATGTCGATGGCAGTTCCATCATTCAAATGATTGAGTGCTTAATTGAACTGATTTAGATTTTACTGTAAGGAAAATATGGCAGTATTTGAGATCAGAAGTGGCAAGATGCTATCTTACAGTATACACTCTACAGGATAGAATGTGCCTACTCTTTATCCATTATAAGAAAAGATATTTTTGAAATGCAAAATGCCAAAGATCTTGTCTACACAATATGCATTGACTGTTGGGGGCAACTCACGAAAATTTGATCCCGTTAATAAGGCTGTTGGCTCCCATTCACAAAAAAATTTCATGCCACGAAAATATCATGTTTTACAGTATATGACTTTGCCAGTTTTAACCCAATTATGATTTTTGCCTTCAAAAGTACAGTTATTCTTTTTCGGTCTGCAGAGCTTTGCAGTCATTGTGGTATATTCACTTAGTGCTTTAGTGCTTGTTTTCTGGCTCAGGATATAATCAGGTGTCTCAAATGCCCATTCAAAACTTTTTTGGTCTCTGTCCAAAACAAACATGCAGATCTTGCAGTACGACATGTGGGGAGTGACCCCCACCGACCTCCAGGACTGGGCCACGCTCAAGGCAGACATCGCAAAGCACGGCCTGCGCAACAGCCTTCTCCTGGCCCCCATGCCCACCGCTTCCACCGCCCAGATCCTCGGCAACAACGAGTCCATCGAGCCCTACACCAGCAACATCTACACCCGGCGCGTGCTTTCGGGCGAGTTCCAGATCGTCAATCACCATCTGCTACGAGACCTGACTGACCAGGGTCTCTGGACAGACGAGATGAAGAACTTGCTCATTGCCCACAACGGCTCCATCCAGGTAAAAAGGGGTGGCAGCTCACACTCTTATGCTCACTGCATCTTGTCCACCATGCCAAGACAGCACAATTTCCAGATAAAGATTAGTTTTAAAAAGAAAGAAAGATATTTTGCAGTAAACTTTGGGACAGATCCAGCAGGGTGTTTGGTTTTGGGAAGGACAGCACTTAGTTCACATTCTATTTGTCTAGAGTTGGATGTCTGCAACTTAGATACGGAATGATGACATTTCTACCAAATTTGAGACCTGTTTCTTTCATCCAGCTAGTATAATAATCGAATATGACTGTACAGTAAATTTGTTGGAGTTGACAAAGTTTAAAACGGATGTATAGAACTTTCTTAATATCTTAAGTTGAAGAATCTATGTGGATATTTGTAAGGCCAGTGAAATTAATGAACCAGAGATGTACAGAAATCTGCACTGCTAACCATTCCTTGTGTTTCCACAAGCAAAACAAAGGATCTCTCTGAAATTTATACTGTTATGAAAAGGAAAGAGAAACAAAAATGCAAGTTACTTGGTAAAAAATATTGAAGATTGAATCTTCTTTACTTTCTTGCATACTTCATCTTGCTTGATTAACAAGAATAGCTTCCTTCATCAGATTGCTCTTATGGTCTTTTGCCTATTGGATTTTCAAGACATGTGACAGGAGGCACAGTACAATTTCTTTTTTTTCTTTTTGAAACAAGTAAAGCATGTGTCCTAATCTTGATGCACAATGCCTCCTTATCTGCCACAGCAAATCCCGCAAATCTCTGACGACATCAAGGCCCTCTACAAGACGGTCTGGGAGATCTCGCAGAAGACCGTCATCCAGATGGCCGTCGACCGCGGCGCATTCATCGACCAGAGCCAGTCCCTCAACATCCACATTGCGGAGCCAAACTATGGCAAGCTGACCAGCATGCACTTCTATGCCTGGAAGATGGTGAGTGAAGTCAGGCAATGCGAAAGAGATCATCGTGAATAGAGTAATTGTTTGGATGGCAAAGTTTGATATCAGTGTTGATGTCCACTTGCGTACGGTCCAAAACTGTTTGCGCCAGAGTTATACATCGCTGAAGTCGAAGCACTTTTGCTCGTCGCAAAGACTTTGACTTTGAAGTTTACTGCAGTCGATTGGAGGTTGATTTTTGTCATGAGAGCTGACATTACAGCCTTTTTCACTGTATTAAAAATGTTCGCGAATTGGCACTGGCATTCATGTGTATAGTGTAGACAATAAATTTTGCATGCATTTTAATTGCGCAAATCTTTGCTCTCGCAAATTTGTGATATTAGAATGCATGTAAACATTTCTGGTTCTACAGTAACCTTGCGAATTGCTAACAAATATATTTAATCATTAATAAAGAAAATAAAAAGATTTTATGGAATTTTATACACAAGAAAAATGGAAAGGAAGCTCATGTACTGCATCACTGTGTTGCCAATTTGTACTTGATTGATCACAACTTTGCAAATTCATGTCTAATGATTACAACTTTAAAAAATTATAACTTTCTTGGTTTTGATCAAAATTGACTCAAACTTTCACTGTCCTGTTCCTCTCCTTCTTTTCACACAAAAAAATTTCAGGGTAGATCTCCCTTTTAAGAAACATATTTTGTGCCATGCTAACCTCCACTGTTCCTGCTTGTCTTTTTTTTTTTCCAGGGCATCAAGACTGGTATGTACTACCTCCGCACCCGACCGGCAGCTGACCCCATCAAATTCACCCTGGACAAGCTTAGCCTCAAGGACAAGGCAGGCAAGGCAGCCTCGGAGGCCAGCAAGAAGGCTGAGAATGAGGCAGCCATGTTGTGTTCCTTGGAGAACAAGGACGCCTGTTTATCATGCGGCTCTTAGAAAGGTCCCCCTTGAGAAAAAAGAAACAAAAACTTTGTTAGGAAACAAAGGAGGTCATCGACCTCATCAAACGGGTCAAGAATATGAGCACAATGTCCACATTCATGATATCAACTTGTTTGTTTTCTACTATTTTCAATGTTGGTATTTGAAGTACAAGTACATTGAAATCTATTTACCCAACTGAACTTGATTTCTCAGAAGAGATGTATTGAACCATTACTTTAGCAAAAAATGTTTTTCTTGCTACCTTTGTTTGAATTCAAGTCACAGTAGCTTGTAAGCATATTTATTACATGATGTACTGTTATAAAAGCTACATTACTACTACATTTTAGTACTTTTGATCAAGTGAAGACCATTTACTTTTTTTTTAGTGTGTGTGTGTGTAGTCAAATCAAAGATGCTTTTTTTTTCCAGCAAGTTAATGATTTTTTTTCTCTCTCTTCAGCTTGAACCCAAAATATGACAAATAACAATCACACTGAATTTCCTTATCTATTGACCAGGAATGTCCTCTAAGAATGAATATTCTTCTGAATAATGAATAAGTTTGTTTGTTTGTTTGTTTGTTTGTTTGTTTGTTTTTCCAGTGTCTTTTGCCCAAATATATCCTTTCTACATTAGCACTATTGCAGAAGTCAATGAAATATATAAAAACCAAATTTTGTATGATAGAATGTAGAATTTGGGTGTACTCATGTGGGTGCCATCCACTTAAAATGTTGTACAGGGTGTACTGTATTTTGATTTGATTTTTACTGTCCTTGTCCATCATGAGGCTGGTGTAAATTCCAGAAAACTAACATTCATTGTTTTCTCTATTGCACTGCTGCATCATTACAAGTAAAAGGTAATGTTCACGATATTTGTTTGACACCACAGTAAGACGTGGACGCATGAAGCCATGTCGTTTGAAAAGACGAGTCTGCTCTAGTTTTCGACCATTACCCCTGCCCATACATCTGTGCCTTTATTCCCCAATTTTGTCCTACCTGTATATGAGTGTTGAATTGTATGTATTTCCTGTCCAACAGATTGTTTATCTTTCTCCAAAAAAAACAGTCCAAAAAATTGTGTATATGTGTATAGTCTGTTTAATGTATACTTGTCATATAAAAACAAAACCAAAAAAAAAAAAAATGAAGAAAAAAATTAGAAAAATAAAAGTGGAGAAAGTATGCATGTACATGTGAGAGGCGTGAGCCCCAAGTTTTTCATTTTTCATTTTTGATACCAAACAGGATCAGGAGCTGATCATGAGGATATGTAGCTCCTGGCCAAAATGGGATCAGATTTGTGGAAAACGTACAAGAAAGAAATGTGCCATTCGAGAGCTTCCAACTGCGCTTTCTTTGAAGCCGCTCTGGAAATACAGTGTGGTATCTTTGACTATTTGATGTCTTTGAGATACAAGTTTGCCAAAACATGTATTATTTGCAAAGTAAATGAGCTCAAGGCATTCCACTGGATTAATTTGTACCATACACAGGCCTCCCAACCATTCTGAATTTTGAGGAAAGAGTCTGAATTTTATACTACAGTATTAGAACCTCTTGTTTTAATAGGAGTTTCCTATTTGTCTTGATAATTTCACTGCACACTCCTATGGGAACTGCTCTTTCTTTCGTACTTTTGAGTCAAATCCTTATTTTTCAGTGAGAAAGGTTGGAAGGTCTGCATGCATGTATCCCAGTGTAAGAGGACAGTGCAACTTCATAAGTACATGTACAGTTTCTGCAGGCTCGAAGAAAAAAGTGAAAATTGTTTCTAAAGTGACCGGTGTGTCATACCCGAGTGGCTTCTGTGACCAAAGTTGGTGAGAAAAACCAGCAGCATATCCTTTCGTGTGAGTCTAGCTAGCGGAACATGTGTTCTGCTGCACCTTGCTCATTTGTCTTTTGCCAAAAAACATAAAGTGGCAATGAAAGAAAATGATTGCCACAGATGGTACAGTACATAGATACAGGAAAATTCCATCAAGATCTGACCTATCCAGGTGAAGCTGGAAATGTGATGGATAGAGAAAGAGATGACATGGATTTGTCAGAAATGATGTTCTAGGGCTGTGCAGAGCTTTGCAATAAATCGGCTCACTGCCTCTTCAAACTGTTTTGTATGTGCGTCTCTTACTTCGTCACAACATTTCGTGAGAGATTGAAAATTGAAGAATGTGTATGTGAGTGTGTCTGTGTGTGTTGAATGGGTGTTTAGTGTTTGTGCTTTGATGTATGTTGCACATGGCTTCAAACTGCAGCAGAAATGCACACTTGGGTGCGACAAAGGACACACATTATATTAATGCCATTGCACTTCAGTGAATTGCATATCAAGTCAAATCTAGTGCAATTTTAAAATACATTGTGCGTGTACTTTGTAAATACAGTAGATCATCGGTTTGACACATCTATGCTATACGGTCAGAATATACGTGTCTGAGGTGCTCTACCACAATTCGCACGTTCTATACAATTTTATCAGCTGACGCATCAAAATTACTACATGTACTTCTTTCTTTTTTTTTACTTCTCGATGTACTGTATACATGTACTGGAATACACTTTGGCCCGAATTCACGAAGGTGGTACAATTGAAACCATGGTTAAACCATGGACAAAGACCGTAGTTTTGTATGGGGCACTAAGTGTCGCATGGCCTATTTTGTTACGAAATATTCCATAACAATATATAACGAAATATTCCATGCGACACTTGGCACTCCATACAAAACTACGGTCTTTGTCCATGATTTAAACCATGGTTTCAATTGTACCACCTTCGTGAATTCGGGCCATCCTGTACCATGATTGTATTTCTGTGTGTGATTGTAGGTATGTTTGGTCATCATGTCTGTTTTTCTATCCGTTCGTGTATGAGTGCAGGAGACACTACAGTAGACTCCCGTTATAACGAAGTCGTCGGGACCGGCAGTTTTCTTTGGCTATGTCGAAATTTCGTTATAACCAAACGATAAACAATAAAAATACATAGAGTGGATAATGATGTGGCCTGAATTTTTACTTCGTTGTAACCGGAATTTCATTATAACCGTGTTCATCACAACGAGAGTGCACTGTACCACCGTTTGTGGGTGCTAACCTGACATAAGCTTGCAAGATGCAGACGGGTAAAGTTGACTTTTGGACAAGATCAAAGAAATCACACTGTAAAATGGCAGCTTCATTGAAATATACTATTGTTTGGTAAACAGTTTTGGAATGTTCATTTCACAAGTTTTACATGGTTTCATAAAAGAAATACACACAGTATAGGTAACGACATGCAAAAGACATACCAAAGACAAATCTTTATCCAGTAAGAATTCCATCCAGGTCAGGGTAATATATACATTATTGTATTTACTGTATAAGGCTATGTATTAGGCCGTCGTCTTATTACTGTTCGCACTCTCAAACTCCCAGATTGGTCGACAAGGAACATAAAAGCGCAGTAACTGAGAGAATTTATTGTGAAACATCTAATTGATTGCAACGTACTGTCAACAACATTAGAGCGCGCTCTTCTGATTTCACACGCCATATGATACTAAATTCATCATGAAAGTACATGTAGCTACCATTGGTATAACATACCTCGCAAAGATGAGTAAGTGCTTCTTGTGTTATAGTTATAAGTTGTTTCCAACCGTTCATTTACACCATATCTTATTATTTTTTTAATGCTCATTTTAGCAGAAACGGTACAGAATCACTGAAGATTTGATGTGCGTTTTCTATGGTGTGTGTGAGCTTCTGGTATCAAAACTTGAAACAAGAATGACGTCTTGGAAAAATACACTTGTACTCCCTGATTACTATAATTTATGATATAGGTAGTTATTCTGTTCTTTACTAGAACAGCCATGAAGATTATGTCACGGAAACCAGCAAATAAGACTTTAACAATGTAGTAACTTAACAATGGAAGCATGCCAAATTCTGGCAGGGTTTATCTGCATTTCAATCAAAAAGAGTGCCTTACTCTTTCATACACTCACAGAAATTGTACACTGTATTTGTGGAAATAATAATTAATAAAGTCTTTGTCTTGAGTTGCACATGACACATACTGATATGAAATTTATATTTCATACTTTTCATCTCTTATAGACCAACAGAAGAATAGATTAAGTTCTCCCACAACGATTTTATTTGGTATGCAATGATAATATATTCATCGCTTGCATACACAGACAAATATGAATGTGCAGTATTGTCAATAGGCCTATGAAATCTCAAGATATAAAGGAGACTCGGTTTCCCCTTTTCCTTCTTTTTGTACATTTATCGGTTCTTCTGAAGTCAGGAATGACCGGTTTTACTGCACTGACAACTTCACTTGCTTGCGCTTTTCATGGAAAGTCCCCATGTGAATTGATGAATACATCGTCCTCTAACCGTAGAACGCGAATAAAAACACGCCAACTCCAGCCAGGAGCACGCCGTTCCACGCCACGATCTTCTTGATCAGGGGCCTCTCTACTATCGACGTCATCTTCTTCTCCAACGCTCTCTTTTCCTCCTCGCTCAGGGGCTCGTCATCGGGCACAGTTGTGTCGATGCTGCAGAGGAAGTTCCACGTCTTTCCCAAGAAGCTCGTCCTCTTTGCCGCCTCTGTTCCCGCCAAAAGCAGTACAAAGTATAACAATAATCAATTTAAGGATGAATTGAATTGTCGCAGTAATTGTAAATGTTGCCGTACTTTCAGTTAAATATTTTGAGGTTTAAAAAGAAAGGATGACTGGCCATAGTAATTATGATGTTGAAATTACATTATTGGTTAAGGAATTCCTTATACTCGTGTTTCTACCCCGGTAGCTGAAATATCTACTTGATTATCATGTGAGGTAAACGGCAGATCAGAAATCGGGAACTGAGTGTATTATCAAACCCGTAGAGATTTACCGGTACTCTACATCGGAGGAGAGAGGTTAAATACTGGACTATATAGTAGCAAAAGGGTAATTCAAATCAATTCAATTTTCAATTTCAATTTTATTTGTTCAATTCCATCAAGCACAAAAGAGATTTCTTTTGCATGCAGCCTATCTACTTTGTACTCTACTTAAGTGTATATAATATATATATATATATTTTTTTTTTTGGTTCCAACCATAACTTTTTATAGTTATTCGTGTTCATACAATTAACATGCACTGGTTGCGTATAGGCATATCGTGACTATCGAGAAGTTCGGGTCTACCAGCGAAATCTTCCAAGCTGGCTGGCAACAAGTGTTGACGATCGAGTGTCTTTTCAAAGGTTATCAACAAGTTGGGTTTACATCAATGCGCTATGTACTTACGCTCAGCAATTTCCTTCATTTTTTCGATCTTGATTGCCTCGTTTTCCTTGTCCTTCAAAGCCTGTTTCTCTGACATTGGTTCCCGGGGAAGCGTGATGTGTTTGGACCACCACGTGAGACGGACAAGCTATATGGAAAATGTGAAGATGACACGCATGGTATTTAATCACTTTGGTTTGGTTTATTGGTTTTTTTTTCCATTTTTTTAAATTCGAACAATATCATACATAACATATTACGTAGTATTAGCATGACATACAGTGGATAATTAACTAAGTACAAGATATATAAAATATGATATCATTTAACGAAATAATAAAACAATATTGTGATATTCCTGTCAAATTACAATGATGACAACGTTCATGTAATCATGTCATTAATCTCTTGGAAATGATATTTGAATCGCACAGGAGACCACCATCATAAGGAGTTATGCATGGGCTTTGAGTAAATAAGGGAAATATACAAACAAACATATGAATGACATGTATGTGTACAAGAAACTCTACACGATGATTGTAATACTTTCATTGTCATTTATTCATGTAAATGCAGTGGTAACGAGAATCGGAAGTAACGTGACTGTGTTCTTAGCAGAGGCAGCGGGACAAATATACCCGAATGCAAAGAGGCGACGAAAGGATGGAACGGCTATTCACACTCGCTTCACATGATTGTAAACTTTGTCCTTTTTTTTTTACCCTCACAATTAACTACAGAACAGTCACTGATTACTGAAGTACTGTAATGTATACGATGTTTTTTCACAAAATTAATCTTCCCCCATTAGGTGAGAAAAAAAATAGTTTTGCAAGTTTGTTCTTTTTCTTTCTTTCCACCAAATGCCTACACATTACTAAAAGAAAAAAAAAACAATTCATGCAAGTGGACAATGAAAAGTCACGGGGAATAGAATACTTCGACGCATACAAAATGTTCCATCTGTGTGTACACAATGATTATCATCTATATCTTTTATCTGTCTATTTGTCCATTTATCTATCTATCTATCTATCTATTTATCTATCTATTTATCTATCTATTTATCTATTTATGTATCTGTCTGTCTCTCTATCTATCTATGTTATGAAATGTAACTGTGTGTGTGTGTGTGTGTGTGTGCGCGTGTATGTGTGGCTGCAGTAGGCGGAGAAATTATAAAGGTATATAATAATTATGATATCACGGACGCAGAATCATACACAAAAGAGAACAATATCTTGATGATGATATACCTAAAACAAAATATATCTTATTTTATAGAACTCGAAAGCTCTTGCCTTAATGGACGGGATTGGTTTGGACAGCAGACTGATGACCACAATACAGACGAGAGTGGCACCATACAGGAAACAGGCGAAGTGAAGATAGTGGAAATTCTTCACCAATCCGGGTCGCACGTCCTCCTCGCCACAGGGAGGGACCCCGTACACGATGTCGAGCATCGCCCGCGTCACGCCGATCAGGAATCCGCAGATGATTCCGTAGAAAGCCCCCTATACACAGATGGAAGAGTAAAGAGAAATCTTTTCAGTCAGGCATTTTGTTTGTTTAGTTTTTTCTTTGTGTGTGTGTGTGTGTGTGTGTGTGTGTGTGTGTGTGTGTGTGTGTGTGTGTGAGGGGGTGACAAAATCATTTCCAATGAAGGACTCTGTAATAAGAAGGAGGCAGGTTAATGATAGATGATAGATATGGGGTATTCATATCTTTGCTCTATTAATACGACTATTGGGATAGAGATGTTTTCTTTCAATGAAATAGGGTCCGTTTCGGGGTTCGAATCTTTTGAATGTTAAATCATCTCTCATTAATTTTACCTAAAGATGATTACTAGAATTATGTGTCCACAAAGTTAGACGGCCGGCACTAGTGACGTGCAGTATTGATTTTGATTGATTTTATTTTATTTCTGAATTTCTTTTTCATACATAAATGAAATACAAAGTGAATTGAACGACCTGGGTATAATTGAGCATAGTATGATTTGAATCTGACAGTTAAAACAAATAAATTATTGATTCAATTATCCAACTTTTTCTAACACAATGTAAAATGAACACAAACAAGCAGTATTTTATGGATATGTTTATGCAAAAATATGACGTGACCCACCGTTTCGTTGATTCGTTCTGACAAGATGGCGGCCGTGTATAGAGCGAACATGGTTGGTGAGAAATAGGACGAGATGGATTGAATGTAGACGAAGAGCTCGCCGGACCCAAAGGCCTCGATGACCGGAAGCCACAGGATACTGACCACCACTAGGACTAGAGTACATAACCTTAAGGGGGAAAAAAAAAGTTACGAAACGAAATGCTACGAAGTCGGGGATTGGTTGGGGCTCTGTGGTATGAAAGGAAAGTTCTTGACTATCAACGAAGGTCACAAGTTCGAATCTTAAAAAGAAAATAACACCTTCCAACAAGATGTTGGAACCCAAACGATGTCCCTTTTTTAGCTGGATGTACGTGCGATAATGCCATCGGGTGATAGTTATAGTAACGGGGTCATGGCTGGGGAGTGCTACTACTAAAGAGGATCAACCGTGGGGAAATACGACCATATCGATACTGCTATCATTGTTTTTAGAAGTAGAAACAGTGGCTTTCAAATCCTTGACATTATTATCATCACCATCATTATCGATATGTCATTGTTGCGATCACTGCGGTCAAAATTCAATATCATATATTTCTGATAGACTGATAGAAACCTCCGTGGCTAGTAAGCTTCCATCATCCTAGTGTACATATGACACATATAGGCATACATATACATATGAACTGATTTAAACAAATAATCTGAATCTGAGTTTCAGCAGGGTATGAAAAAGAAGACTTTTTTTTAGCGAAGTCAAGCGAAACATTTGCTTTTCTCACGATATTCCAATTTTAATGATGATAATAATGACACTTTAATGAATCTTAAGTTATCATGATTTGAACTGTGGGTTGCAGAATGGAATTGCCATGGTGTTCTGTTCACTATAGAAACAATCTCAAACAAATCTGAAAATGTTTGAGACAGTTTACTACACGGAGCTATGAATCCGCCTTACTTTCCCGCCACCACAAGTTCCAGTTCCGTGGACGTCGGTCGGACCTTGAGCCAAACGTCGATCACGAACATGGAACTAGCGCTGTTGAATATGGACGTTAGGGAACTCATGAGCGCGGCAAGCATGGCTGCCAACATGAGACCTTTTAAACCTGCAGAAGAAAGGAGAGGGAATTAATAGCGAGATACTTACAGTGATAATCACAGATTACCTTGTAGAATTTGATGTCATAATGATTTTCCTATTATTGGATCTTAGTGTTTATTGTGACCTTGATAGCGTGCTCGGAGGTTAATCCCCTCATGTCGTACAGGTAAACGACATTTACTGTATGATCTCTTATATCCATCGCTCAATGTGAATCACACACAAGGTGTACCTTGGTACTAATAAGCTTGATCTTGTCATACAAGCGATTGAAAAGATACTGATAATCTTTATGTTCTGGGGCCCGTTGCATAAAACTTATCGTTGAATTTCAATGGTAACTACCGTCAAAATTAGGCGTCACAGCCAATCAGCATCAAGGATTATAAAATTTACCGCTAATTTGAAGACTTACCGCTAGAAAGGAGCGGTAAGCCCAGCGGTAAGGGTTTTATGCAACAGGGCCCAGATGTTATAGTTGATGTGTTTGCTGTTGTGTTTCAAAGTCTCTATAATGAGGTTTTCCCAAGCAAGTACCAATAATGGACGTCGATTCAATGCTGGTAAATGGCATGTTGTCTTTTTCTATTTCAAAAAAGATGAATTGCTGTTGTGTGTGATACACAAAAATGAATGCTGGACTGGACGCCATTAAATTATCTGATAAATAATCGATTTCACACAAAAATGAATTGTCAGCACTGCATTATATTTTTAAAAAAAAACTTACATTGATGTTATCAAGGATACAGATGTAACGATGTCACAAAATCCTTGTGAAACGTGTATTATATTATTACGTGGGAGAGGGACTGTAAGAATTCATACACACATACACACACATATTTTTTTATGATATACATATACATATATAAACACATATACACACATATACACACGCACACACACGCACGCACTCACACCAAAAACAAGACAAACAAACAAACAAACAAACAAACAAACAAACAAACAAGCAAACGCAGATACAACTTTCTATCGCTATCCAACTCATCCTGCATCACTCACCTGGAGGCATGAGATATATCAACATCCTCGGGTATGCAATGTTGGAACAGCCGTATTGGTTGCTGCAAACGTTTTCGCATATGCCTGGCTCGACACACGCCACTTCATCTGAAACAGAGATATGCAAATTAATTTCACTTTGAGGGCGTGTACCGAACTATGTAATAAAAATAGTGATCCAAATTAGTGAATAATTTCATGTGTTCAGCTGCACAGTAGACAGGACGAGCATCAATATTACCATCATAGTTTTAGGTCTTTTCTTTTATCGTTTCGGCAGTTAACTATCAAGACGAATTAGACTCTCATATTTCAGGGGACATAACAAAATATTGCCCTCACCAGGATCATATTCACTAATGTCACACTTTCGGATATTCCATCTGGTTGGTTAGCAATATATGTAGCAATCCTGTCATGGTAAAAAGCTTTCTCGTGATACTGTACACTATAGCTAGCTTTCAGGAATTGAAAGAGAAAGTCCCTGGCTTGTATCATGATTGGAAGGAACGGTGCTTCACCTAAGACATGTGAAAACTTTAGATCACGAAGTTATGCACTCTGGATCTATGTGATACGGACATTGATTTTAGAATAAGAGAATATGAATCTTCAGACAAAGTGTACTACAGAAATCGGGAAAACAATATTGTTAATTTTAGAGTTTTCACATGAAACAGTGAATATTGTATTGGCCGAAATCGCTATTATGAAATTAAGACATGGGACGCGGTGGCATCGCCTCAAAACGTTTTCGTTTGTCCAAACATGACATTTAATCTGAAACTTGCAGTAGTAACCAAACCCGAAATTATATAATCTACGATAGGATATATAGTTATTGATATGTTTCTCTCATTAATTCCCTTCTTTAAGGTAACTTCAATGAGACTTTGTTTACCAGGCCACAGCGATCTACTAATCATCCCAGGGATGATCATAAGGAAGAAGGGTAGGATTTTACAGTATCCCGCCAGAATGGTACCAGCCTTGGCTTCAGACACGTCTGCCGCCGCCAACGTTCGCTGGACAATCACCTGCACAAGCAAACGTCACCGGAAACATTACATATTATGTTATATACTATATATCATATATTATATATTGTATATTATATATTGTATATTGTATATTATATATTATGAAATTTCCGATCTTTTCTTTTGTCCCTGTATCCCATCTGACAATCGCTCTATTTTAGCATTTCGTGTGCAAAATTCGTTGCTTTGGAACATTACGTTTAATTTTTAGCACAGCCCCTCTGATGAAACGGCAAAATCCATGATTTCAATTTTCTATGTCATAAAACTCTTCTAGGATCATATCGACTGCAAAGCAAAATGACATCAGTGAGAACCAATTGATCTGAAATCACAATTGCATATGACATTGTGATATAAGTTGTTTTAGCCGTCTGTCTTTTAGTAACTGCAATGGCAGTGCGTTTTCTATGTATTTCTCTTTATTGCATATCGTATATCGTATGTCTGAGACAGTGTGAATACAAGTTGGTTGACGCCATCATGCCTGTATGTAAAAATTACGTTTGCAGGGAAGGCCTATGTCTCATTGGAACTTTGTGGTGCATGCGATGTCGCTTGTTATATTGATGGTGATGATAAATTTCTCCAGATGAGGGGATGTTCTTAAAGATGTTATAGGATCTGTTATTCACCTGATTAGTACAGAAATACCAGGCAGAGAGCAGGAAAATTCCCATCACCACTCCAGGCCAGGGTAGAGCGTTCGGGTTGGTAGCGCGTGCGTCGCGAAAAATGTGGAAAGCGTCGGGGGTCGGTATGCCGCAAGAGGTGTTGCCGTAGATGGCGGTAGTGTTGGGTATGGCTGTCATGTACTTGATGTACAGTTGGTCCAAGCCTCCGATTTCGTTCAATCCTAGCATACGAAAAATGACTTGCATATTTAATTTTTTTGAGGTAAACATCAGCAGTGAAGACGACTCACTCATAGAATGTCAACATTAGTGAATATCAAAAACCACGTTCATCTTTTTACTTTGGAGAAGATCTCCCATTTCCTGTAGACAAGAGAGAGATAGTGGAACACAGAAATATTCAAACAAGCGTGACGCCAGTCCTGTATTCCACGCTGATGAAGAGGTACTATTGATAAGAACATTACTGCATTAACTACTAACAAAGTAATTTTGAAAGTAGTGTGCCACGGAATCATGGGTAGACATAAGAAAGACACTTCGATTTATGCAAACCACAATCTCGTCACCACCTAATAACAATCACTTTAATGGATGCCGTTGATAGAGGAGAAGAGGTGCCCGGGAGTATGAACTCAATGGAAACCACGCTTTCATCATCTTTATGTGCTGCCAAGTATGTATAGTAAACATGAAAAGAAATCCCGGCTCGGTTCGCCGATCCCGCCGTCACACCCCTATCCCAAATCACGACTCATCCATAATTCTTCATGCCAATCCCATTCCTCCGTCACGCCCCATCTCACACCCCTTTCCCTCTCCCCTCAGATCCCAACTTTCAAAGAAGATAAGAGCAAATGTCACAATGAATTGGAGAATAAATTGTTCTTTTGGTCTGACAAGTATTACATGGACACTAACACTAACCGATGCCCATCAAGATGAATGCTCCTGTGATCATAACTACTGTCTGCAGTGCGTCCGTGTAGATGACGGCTTTCAGCCCACCGGCCACCGTGTAGATGGTCGTTAGAGCCAGCAGGAGGATGGTCGAGAGGTAGATGTTCCATCCAAGGGCCTCTCGGATGATGATTGAGCCAGCGTACATCTCAGCCTATGGGACCAAGGAGAGAGAAAGTCAGTATAAAGAAAAAAGAACAAAATTGTCAGAAGCCCTTTTTACACTTGTGTTTCTTAACCCCGGACTTTCTCTGACCCAGGACTATTGTTAGTCCCGTACCAATTTTTTCAGCTTTTTACACTCGCCAATTAATCCCGTACTAAGCTCTTGTCCGGGGCTAAGAAAAAATTGACCTTTTTACACTCGTATTTCTTAGTCCGGTACTTTCCAAACTACAAGAATATTCATGATTACGCTGTGTACTGTACACGTACCCGCACGCACCGGCAGCACTTGATTACCTCGTTTCTGATTGGTCAGTGAGGGTCGGACTTCGTCTCCGTCGCTTAGCCCAGGATTATTTTTTCGTTCTGTTTACACTCACTTGCTTGGCACCGCAATTGCGGTGCTAACCCTGCTATTTTGCAGGGCCAGATAGTACCGGACTATCGGTGGGGCTAGCCCACTTTGGCAAAAACGAGTGTAACAGAAAGTGGGCTAAGGATAGTCCCGTACCAACGGTGGGGCTAAGGCCCTGCCCCCCCCCCCCCCCTTAGCCCCACCGTTGGTACGGGACTAAGCAAAAATTTACAAGTGTAAAAAGCCCTATAGACGCACAAAATTATGCAATCATACTGGAAGAAGTAAAAGAGCACAGTACAAATTCACGGTCCTGCAGAAACACAGTCATTTTGGAAACCCGGACCATGGAGAGAGACAATCAGTATAAAGAAAACGAAACAGATTACTAGCATTGTAATAGACACACAAAGTGCCATGTGCCCTGCTCCTCAAAGTGTTTTGGTGAGATATGGTGAATGATGCAAACAGACCGGAAGAAGAAAAGGAGAACAACAAAAGTTCACGGTCCTGCAGGAACACAGTCATATCGGAAATATAAATAGTCTGGCGTTATCAGTACTTCAAAGTGAAGCACCTCAAAGTGAATTAAAAAGTTTGAATGTCCTTCACCATATAGTGTGATGGTATCTAGTATCCAGCGTGGTTCTCGTGCTTTCATTATTTTGCGCTCGTGAATGAATGGGAAGGGAACAGGATGTTTACTGATTACTTTACCTGAAAGTAAATACGATTCTAAACATCTTACTATCAATAAGAATGCGACTGAAACAAGCACGAATCGCTCAACCATTGATACTTAAACTTGAAAGTTAAACCATGTTTCATCTGCTTTAAACTTACCGACAATGAGGCTAGGACGAGCAGGAATAGGTTGATTACGGATATGCCCACTTGGAGGCGCTCTCCACCAAAACGCAGCTTCAGATACTCCGGGACAGTTGTGATCTGGAAAAAAAAAATACACCGCATTATTCATTTAGAATTCTAAGCACTGTAGACCACTATCAACATGAACACTTCGTGTATAGACTTTAAATTGAAATGTTGGTTGCATTTTGTCCTTTTTGTCGAGTAGGAGAGTTGAATAGACCATGTCAGGGGAGGAACATTGAAGATAGCGAGATCATTTACGATACTTGGAGGATCGCAAGAAATGTTGCCATATACCTTTTGATTAATTGAAATACCAAATAGCAGTTAACGATCATCATGGAACTGATTCATGAACGAATGAATGAATGAATTATATGGATTGGGGGAGTCTGACACACCCCTTGTACGGAATGAAACTCAAGTACTCTCGTAAATCTAAAAAACAATGAAATAGCGTTGAGCGGACACTCGCTGCAACAGTGTGAATTATTTGACAATTCATCCAACATCATATACCGCTGTATATCTTTCATGAACTAGCCTCGAGATACGTACCCCAGAAGCAAAGTATACAGGGACGAATATGAACCCAAGCAGAAGAAGGCAGAATATTCCCTGGAAATTTGGTGGAAACAAAAACACAGCATGTTACATTACAAGGCTTCAAATTCATCTAAGCATTAAAAAAAAAAGGAAATTGTACAAAGATTTCACAACCCCCATCAAGAAAATGAATACATTAGTACTGCAGATGATAATAACAATGATAATGATTATAGTGATACAGTAATTATAAAAATAAAATGATTATCATCATCACCTACTCAAAGATAACAATGTAATGGTAATGATAATGATATAAAGAACAACATCAACAATAACAATACTAACTAATGACGATAGAGTATGAGTCAAATATGAACGACACGACGGTCACTGCCTATGTGACAGCACAAAGCAGAGAACGTAATTTCTATCTGGAAGATGTTAATGCTGCAATAGTGGTTGCTTAATCTCTATCAATAATGATACCCGAGAAATACAACTTCATATTCACTTTGGCCAAGTATATTGGTACTTTGATACTACAATATCACCACCCAACCTTATACTATAGAAACGAAGAGCTTAGAGTAAGTGTGATGTCCAAGGAAGTTTTCATATGACTATAGCTTATAACTCTCACCAGGTGTTGACAAAATGTATTGACTTGTCAAGCAACATCACGTACTAACCTGGAATTCATAGGCGATGACTGCATATCCGGAAGCTGCGGCTGACCCGGCCAGACCAATGAATGAACTACTTCCGATGTTACTCACATACAACGATAGACCGACCTGAAAATATGTTTTTGCGTAATGGTAAATAAGTACAAATGCTTTTTAAAAAGCTTGTTGGTAAAAGGCAAATCGCTATTAAAGAAGGACGTAAGTGACTCATGATTGTGCAATACAATGTATCTCTTATTCACTGTATACGTGCAGAATATCCCTAGCTTGAAATATCAAATCTGTAAGCCCCCAATCTTAAAAGTTAATTATGTTTTTTTATGAAAAAGTAATCAGATTCTCAAGGACAACATTGCTTAGTTCTCTTCTTTCCACACGGGCACAGATCTCTATTACTTACCACCGAAAAGAAGATTTTTAAAAAGTTTCTAGGTGTTTATCATCATGATAATGTCAAGGACTCAATTCAATCTGTGACTGCGTCGTCATCAACACGTAAAAATCCTGTACGAACAGATTTTTTTTATAAAAAAAAAATCAGCATTCTGAACGTGATGCTCATGCATCCATAAACCTGTTTACAATTATCCACTTGTGCCTTTTCCATTTACAAAGAAATTTTTAAAAAATGTTGCGTTTTAGGCGGAGAAAATACAAACTCACCAGCCACCACGACATATCTCGTCCTGCGAGAAAGTATCCACTTGTTGTGTTTTTGTCCGAACCCCGCCATGATGCCTGTGTAACGTATAAGGAGAAAATGCTGAATGAAAACCATGGGAAAAGTTAAATTCATAAAGAGATTATCTTTGCGTTCAGCGGCAGTGTAAGAGCAACCACAATCGTTTGAAAAGACGATATAGATTACAGAGTTGAGGTCTGAAGTTGCACACACTGATAATCATATTAAAGAAAATAAGTATATCACTTTTCCAGAATGATTTGTGTTATTTTGTGATATACACTTTATTCGGGTAGAGATTTTCGGATTCCCAAAAGACATAAATAATAAATGGGAAAAACCAAAACAGAGCGTAAGGTACATGATTCTGAGATACTTATGTTTTGATCAATGATAAGACATCTAATCCAATTCAGAAAGGAAAATATTGACATTTTAGCACCTCCCCGTGCAGACTAAATGGATTTTACAACAACTTTAAATAAAGAAACGGTGACGAGAAATGCTAAAAAAAGATACTTAGATGAATCCAGGGTTTAAATAGTTAATATTATATGAAAATAAGACAGAAAATATACCACATAAAAAAAAAAAAACTTGGATGACAACGCTTGAATGCCATTTAAAGGCGAGATAAGGAAATCTGTACGCTGTTCTCATTTGCTGTCTTGTCGAAAAAAAAAAAAAATCAAACCAAAATACAAGAGAATTCAAGACACAAGGACCTAATTAACCAAAACGGATCGCTCGGCTGAATAAATATTTGCTCTTTGCGAAGACAGTGAAGCCAAAGTGGAAGAGTATAGATCATGCTCAAAATAAAACAAAACAAAAGAATACTGGTTGGTCTGTAAACTAGCACAAAGGAAGCCCCTGGTTTTTTAAAATGGCACAGCTATTAAATATTTAATGCCTCATCAGTCGTCTTTTCGCGATTCAAAATGCGACACCTTTGCTATCTTGTTGGCAATGCAAGGGCTGAACTGCAGGTCTCATGTCTGCGTCCTTGGCATTCCATGTGACCTTTTTTTTTTTTTGGGGGGGGGGGGCTTGACATATAGTATGCGGTTGTGGATGCCTGACGAATGGTCACTATATTTTGTTCATGTTGAAAACCTTTTTTTTTTTACGTGCACTTCCGACTATTCTCTGCAATCATTACTTGCTTCTCTACTAACCAATGATTTTATCAAATGAAATAGATAGAAAGAGAGATAGATGATAGATAAATAGGTAGATAGATAGATAGATGATAGATAACTAGATAGATAGATGATAGATAGATATTAGATAGATAGATAGATAGATAGATAGATAGATAGATAGATAGATAGATAGATAGATGGATTAAAGGGATAGAGGGCAACAAAGACGGGGACTTATTGTGTGATTGTGAGCTAACTTCTCTTACTTGTGTCGTGGACCTATATCTTCGGTCACCTCTGATTACTTTTGAGTCTTTTCGAAACGAGTGCCCTATGTTTTAAGCTCTGAAAGATGTGTCAATATAGTCACCGTTGCCTCGACAGGATGGTGGATATAAGTGCGGAAGTACTGATGAAGATGGTGAAGAAATCAACTTGAATATCACGGTCATTTTTTATGAAGATGCGAGCCCTGATATTAATGATATAACGTCACTCATAAACTTGAAACCAGTGTGTCTAATTCCCATTCGAGCTACAGATATAGCTGCCTTTATTCTCTTCATTTTGTTTTTCTTGAGTAAGGATATCAGCGTTCGTTTCTGGGATTCGTCCGAGAGATAAACTTTGATCGCAACCTGTTTACACCCTGGATCTTAATGATAATGCATTGCAGCTATGGGCTACTGTGCGCACTGTTCTATCTTAATTACTTAATTCAGTAATGTAATCGCGATTCGCACGATGTGTAGTGCTGAAAGAATTTAAGGGAGGCGTGTGTATGACAGGTATGAACTCTGCTCTGAGGAGAATGGACGAATAGTAATTATACTGTGTGAAAGAGCTGATGCTATTATCAACGTAATGTTATTGTTACACACTGCAACATGCGAGTGCAGGGGGGAAGGGTTGCTGGGGCTTGATGCTTCGACCCCAAACAACCTTTGCCTACAACAGCATCAATAACAATAATGATAAAAATATCAACAACAATAACAGTAAAAACAACAACAACATGTTTCGCGGCCCCTGGAGTGGAATGTAAAAACTTGTTCATTGTAACAACAACAACAACAACAACAACAACAACAACAACAAAAAATCCCAAATTAATTGATCGGACAGGGTCAATATACGCCTTATTGACAATTGGAGAAATAGAGAAAACAACAAGCAAGAAATCTTCACCTGCCATGGCTATATATTCTTCTCTCTCTCTCTCTCTCTTTCTCTCTTATGATATGTTTGCACTCTTATATTCTTTGTTGAAAATGAAAATATACAAATGAAATAAACAAATGAAATAGAAAAAACACTACATTTTGGTGGGTGTTGACTGAAGTTAAACTGTGAGCAGGCCCTGATGAATTCCCCATTCTCTAATACCCTCTGAACAATGCTGTACTGCTGATCGAGGCCGATTTTCATGCGACATGAAGACTGGTATACCCTATGATTCTTATATTGGAAATTTTATTTCATCACATACCCAATTATTGAGGCATCACAGGTTTTTTTTTTAATCTCTCTTGTCCAATTCAAGATCAAAAAGTTACAAAAAAATACAAATAATGTCGACACCATCAATATTTAGACAAACGAATGCTCAATGAAACGATGCCTCCATTCTTGCTGGAAGTTACTGCCAGTCGATAGGGCTTACTCAATCAAGACTATACAGCAAGATCACAGCAAGAGAATCAGAGAGAAAACTTCTCTTTTGGAGCATTTCATTGCCATGGCAACATTATATTTTGAATGAAAATCATACAGATATATTGTAGATTCAGCTAATTCATTCAGTTTCTGAGCAGCTCTCTATGTATAATAATGTTGATGCCCCGAAACCAGAGCAAAATAGAAAAGTAAACACTGTGTGCAATAAAAAAACTATCCAATATGAAGATTCCAAACACTTACCCAGATTCCGAGACTGAAGACGATAAGGAAGTGGAGAACGATGATGACGATGTCGACGGCAACCAATGCCGATGGCTCTTCATCCGCCATTGCAAAAATAGCGAGAAAACTCCAAAAATAATTATTATACAGTTATATTTGAATCAGTGGTCGTACGCAGCAGGCGACCAAGCCGTACCCTAGCCAAAGATAATACTCATGACAGTACAAACGAGAAAATGGTCCGATCCTGTGGTCCCAACAAGTGCAAAATACAGTGATTACCCAATCTGTGCCGATTTCATACGTTGCTTATTTATCTTATCACGTTTCAAGAGTCAATATAAGATATATAACACACACGCTGTATAGTCAATCGAGTGGGTTGATAGTCAAGGTAAAATATCTCAACAATTATCTCTCGGTGATGAAGAAGCTCGGTGATAAGCGTCATCCAAACCCAACGTTTTTCAAAATGTTTGATTAGGAAGGATCAAGGTACCTCCCTGTCCTTAAATCGCTAAAGGTGACGCGCAAGCACCAATCATCTATAGACGACTGGAGGTTAGTGCACGCACAAGAGTTTGTGACTTGTATATGTAGTGCATGGAGGCCTATCAATATTCTGTAAATATAATTATGCTTTGTTATTTCATATATAATATTCATGGAGCAAATGCAGAAATATCCATTACAGTCTTCAAACAGAGGCTTCAAATGTGAAACATTCTTCCTGCCCTGCACATACGACCATACTAGTTACAAAACGTTGGTGGAGTACAGTTAATTCTGAGTATACCGACGGAACCGGAACAGAAACAGAAATAACATCACACTGAAATAAAGTGAAACTTAAAGTGGACATTTGCGTAAAGTATACTTGCAATAGGTATCATAGGCCTACAGACGCATACAGAAAGAAAATGGAGGGGGGATCGAGGGAGAGAAAAGTGCGTCTTGTGGAATGAATATCAAATCTGTTTAGAGACAATTCCATTCCGCAGAGATGAAAATTTCCACTCCTTCCTGTCTATCTATTTGCCTCTTCAAAAATCCTTCCAGAGTCGAATGAGATAATGCTTGTCTTGGGTATAAAACAACAAATTGTCGGCATTTATGGCCATATACTACAGGTAAGGATAGAGGAAGGTCTATTCTTATTGTTGTTGTTTTTTTTTCTTGTTCTTGACACATTAGGCCCTATAGAAAAAAAATGAGGACTAAATAGGTCCTAACCAACTTCTTGAAAAGTTAGTGGCAGATGGTTTTATGGATAACTATTCTCCTTGCCTATGCGTAGGCCTACATTAAGTTCTACCCCCCCCCTCCCCTCCGTGATTCCCCTCCCCTTCCCCGTTAGCGTTCCCCTCCCCTCTCCCTCCTCCCCTCCCCGCCTCCCCCCCCCCCCTCCTCCCCTCCCCCTCCTCCCCTCCCCGTCCCCTCCCATCCCGCTCCCATCCCACCCCCCTCAACTCCCATCCCCCCACTGATCCCGCCTCCGTCAATTCATTAGCACATAAAAATGAGTTGGTGACGAAAGCTTAGCTAGCTACTGACTGGAGTAGCTAGCTAGCTGTACTGCGCATTTATACACAGTGAAGTGGCCGGTTGCTTTCGTGCGACCACGGCAAGTTAATAGTACACGTCATATTCGGTGGCGAGGTAACGTCCCTGTGTTTTCCTGTATAAAAAATTTTTGTTTAACAGAAGCAATGTTTTTGTAACTAGGACCTACTGAATATTCGTCTTTCAAAACATATGTCAGCAATTAACTCATTAACACAAACTTGTATTCATTCATTGTCGAGGCGATGTTCGTTTCAGTCCCATACGTCTAGAATTACGTTTGGTGATTTAAAGCGGAGTAGATCTAACACTAACGTTAGATAAATTTATAGACCCTCATCATAGATCTCTATGTTGGCTATATCTATGTCGGTAAGTAGATCCTGTAGACCTAAAATGTATGCCTAGTACATATGCGTGCCTGTTGTAGTGTTTGAATAGTGTATACCGGTACCTCTAGTTGGGGCTTGAGTTGGGGTGATCTTCACTTTACGAGGTTATAACTTGTGTTAAATCCGACCACTTAGGGAGTTTGTCTCTGATCTCCTGTTGTTAGCCTTGCCTTTAAATTTACAGTAAAATTTACTGTGTTCTGAAACAAAGCTCTGAATAGGGTGAAGATTTTTGGTCACTTATCAAGCAAACATAACAATTTGAATTTAGATTACGATAACATTAGTCATTAGATCTAGACTGCTAGTCTAGGTCTATAATTTTACAGATAGAAGTAGTTTTGATTAGAGCTGAATAAATTTAAGAATTAATGAAGTCATAATCATAAAACCCAGTTGCAAATTGGATTGATATTACGATGTCAGTACCGTAATACAAACAGATAATTTTTCTGCTTCAAATACAGCTACTGATTGCAACCTGATCATGGCAGCCTCAGCCCGACCAAATCGTGGTCGCGGACGTGGTAGAGGACGAGGTGGCGTTGCCCAAGAAATGGACAAAGAGAATGTTTTTGGTCAGCGAAGACAGAGGAATTCTCTGGAGAAGACGAATGTTTGGTCAGAGCCAAAAACAGAACGCAATGGTCCTCAACAAGGTGTGTGGTACAGTGATGAAATGCATGAGATTTTGTTTTCATTTGACGATCTTTCATCCCTTCCCATGGAACTTTGTTTCCAGGTTTTTCCTTCTCTCTTCTTACTTACACAGCCTTCATATCTTCTCCTCACTTAGCCTCTTTTCTTTCATACGGTACACGGTTTACTCTTACTTCAATCCAATTTCCATGCTATCTTTGCCAAATCCTCTCTCTGGAACATCTTTTGGCCACACCTGAAAAACTGAGTGATGAACTGAAGCAGCTAATATCTAGCATTCAATAAGTGTATTTTGGTAATGATTGCAAATGCACACTAAGATATCCTTGTGTACCAATCCTTGGCAACATTGATGTTACAAAGAAAATGATTTTGCTTTTCCGGCAGAAAATGTGTTATTTTGTATGTGTTAAAGTTATTAAATATAAATTTTACCACAATTATAACTCTGATCTAATTTGCTCACTGAAAATGATCGAGAGCATTTGTTTTTCATTTGTGTGTGCATAAGAATGAAAGGATGAACTTTGTGAGACTCTCTCCATGTGTATTTATGGTGAGAAATTAAGTTTCCCTTATCTTTGGGCCCAGTATTCTGAGAGTTAAAATTGTAAGTGACTGTAAACTTGTTGTTAGCGATGATCCAATAAATTGCTTTGTCATAAAACTTTCATATATACATATGCCTTGGATGTCAAAGTGCCCACATGTGCAAAAAATGTCATTGTCTTGAGGTATTAAGACGTATGAATCATAATTAATGTTCTGCAAGTCAGTTTCATGGTTTTATTCACTTTCATTTGTCCTGTCCTTTGTCATTTTCACCCTAACAGCAGCTAAGCACAGTATACCAAAAGAACCAGCCTCGCATGTGAATGACAAGAAGCGGGAACTGGTCATGGATGAGGACTCTTCATCTGATGAAGAGATAGATGAGAACATTGTCAATAAGATGCTTCAGGCTTATGGAGGCAAGCTTGGTAAGTATTATCTGTGTTACCTGTTATGAATAAATTTTTGTTAACATTAGAATTATTAGTGTTTGGTTTTGGTATGGCGGGGTGGGAGGGGGGAGGATGGAATGTGTCCCCACTGGGATTCCTCTGGGAGATTGTCCCCCTCCCCCCCCCCCCCAATTTTTAAAGACATTGTCCAGGACAAGTTTGTGTGCATATGTTAATCTCAAATTATTAGCTATGTTACATGTGTTATTTGAGTTTGTTAAAGACAAGTGAGATGAACAAAATCACATGATTTGAAAACATTTTTTTTTTTCTGGAAAAATAAGAAAGACCATTACAAAACAAAAGGGTAATGATAGTTTTAATGCAAATTAAAAACATTTAATCAAATCTCTTCAGAGTGCCTGGCAACTGTCTTGAGTTGAGGCTGAGGAGAGTTTTTGTAACAAATTTAATATATGTGTTCTCAAATTACTTTGACTTATTCTTAACAAGTATGTAAAATAATTGTTGTGGAGAATATTCAAAATATGCTGACTTTTGATTTGATTTCTTGTTGCAGTTTCAGGGTATCTTATGACCCTCTTGACTTCATCTCTAGACCAACAGCTTCCCTTTGCACCACTTGAAACCCTTCACATGAAATATTCTGTGTGTTCCCTTCCCTGCCAGTTATTATTTATACAATTTAAGGCATGGTCTGTTTTACCTGTTCAGGTGATCAGGGGGATGGTGTCTTGACGGAGAGCAGGCAGAACCTTCAGGAGGCCTGCCAATCTGGTGCTAACGACTGCTCTGTCTGTCTAGGGAAGATCCGGCGCACTGATGCTGTGAGTTCCCAGTGTCTTTCTCTTTAGTTGGTGGCAAGTTTTTCTTTGTTGATGCATAATTTCTGTCAGTATTGGTCTGACAATCCCCTGCAGGCTTATATTAATTTTTTATGTGTGAAGGCTCTAGTATTGTATAAATGTAACAACACTCAATTTTGGAGCAGAACAATAGATAAACCAAAATAATTTAGACTATTAATCATCGGTCATATTCTTGATTTTATTGTTTCTCTATCAGGACATCTTTTCCTTGTACAAATGTTGACATTGCAATAATTCAACCATCAACCTATGGATACCAAACAATTTATTATTATTTGTCCTCTATGTGTGCACACATAATGTCCCTTTTTTTGTCATACAACTTCCAGCATGATAAAAGTTATTGACCTTTTGGGAATGTGTTTTGTTTGTTTGTTTGTTTTTGTCTTTTATTGAATATGTGCATGGCTGTGCTTCTTGTCTGCTTTGTTACTTGTCAGATTTGGACTTGTGACTCGTGCTTCATTAGCCTACACCTTCAGTGCATTCAGAAGTGGGCTCAAGAGGGCATCCTACAGGCAAGCCTGCAGAACGAAGATGGAGACTCACAATCAGCAGCCAGTGTATGGTCTTGGTAAGGAGAAAATGACAATCAAAGCTACTCGTTTGCATCATCCCATTATTCATTAACATGAGGAGCACAAGCTATGATTTCAATGAGCTATTTAGCACTGATTTTGATGACATGATTTCAATTGGTAGATATACATTTGCAAGCACATATAAATGACAAAAATGTATGTTTAAAGCAAATTACAGCATTGAGCTTTCTGTTTCATATCCAATATTTATGTAGAAAAAAGATATGATTGTAATTATTCGTGACCAAAAAATCTACAATCAAAAATACATTGCTTGGAACAAAATGACTTGTGCGCTACACCAGAGATTCTTCTGCAGCACAATGTATACAAGAAACGGAGGCAAACTGCTTTGTTTAGTAGTATAAAGAGAGAGAGAGAGAAAGAGAAGAGAGAATGGGGAAAAAAGAGCTTTATGATTTTAATAGACAAGGTTCAAATTAATAAATTTTTCTCCTTTTCCTTGTTCTCTGGACAACCAGCCCAAACTGCAGGTCAGAGAAACCTATGTCCCAGTGCCCCAGGAGGTACATGTGTTTCTGCCAGAAGGTGGTGTCGCCCCCACCACACCCCTGGCTAGCCCCCCACAGCTGCGGGGACACCTGTGGACGGGCCCTGCGGCCGGACTGTGGTCACCGTTGCCTGCTGCTCTGCCACCCGGGTGAGTATTAAGCTTGGCCATCATTGGTTTGCTCAGAGCAGGTGCAGCCGGTGAGATCTGGTCTTTGACACCAGTTCACCAAGTTCAGAAAAAAATTTCTGCTGGTGTGCCCTGCTCACCAGTGGGCATAGATGTTTTACGGATAGGTGCAAGTGAACAGAGGTCTTGTAATCATTTTAATCTCTTTTGCACGCACAATGACCGTTGTTCAGAAATGATGCCTTTATTACACCAGGAGTGACTAACAGACATGCATTTTCACTCATTCGTAGATAAATATGAATTCAGAATGCTTGTCTAAGGCAAAGAGAAATGTATGCCCTTTATCCTACATGGGCACTGGATGAATCAAAGTCAATTTATGTTTACCTGTAGGCTTGTGTGAATACTTTTGCCCCTGTAATTCTACATGCTTAGCATCTTGTATTTGCCTGCATGGTATTTTGCTTGTATGCTTTGCAGAAATGATACCATTTACTAGTTTCAATTCTCAGAATTGCCTACCCAACAATGCAATCGTACATATAGCACAAGCTTAGTATTCTCTATCAATTGGTCAGCCAGTCAATCACAAAAACGAAATTGTGTGTCTGTATGTATGTCAACAATTGTATACTCATTTGAATATATGTATGCGCATGATAAATAGACGAGTACTGTAATGGGTACTGTAAAACTAGAAACATTTGTGAATTGGAGCTGACAGCCTTTTGTGTGCATTTTACTTTCACAAATCTTGCCTGGCAAAATTTTTGAAAGTTTCACGCAGACAATAATTTCTAGTTTTACAGTAGATCTTTAGATCTAGAGAGATTCTGGTAGTTTTCTTCCAAAGGAATGCAAACTTACAATTAGTCCATTTCCAATTATGTTTGCCCCAAGGTGCATGTCCTCCATGCCCCCAGACTGTGAAGGCCAAGTGTCACTGCGGAGGGGCGCAGGCCAAGCTGAGACGTTGCAGTTCCAGGACCTGGTCCTGTGGAAAGACCTGTTCCAAGCTGCTCCCGTGTGGCCAGCACCGATGCACACAGATATGTCATGCGGGTGAGAGAAAGGGGGCTATGTTCCAAATAAATGTATCATGACCTAAAGTAGAAGAGGAATCCAAGCTGCTGTGGTGGTATAGAGATCATCTTTGTATGGAATAGATCATATGCTGTATTCATTCAAACATCTAAGGTGACTACCACCAGGTACTGTGTAAGCTGTTATTTTTGCGAGGATTTAATCTAACAAATATCGCAAACCACTGTTGGACCGCGAATCTAACAACACACGAAAATGTTGCCATATTCAAGGGTAATACAGGGGAAACTCAATATAACGAGATGGTCGGGACCGAGTCATTTTCATCGTTATAGCCGATATCTCGTTATATCAGTAAGCATAAAAAGCATAGCATTATGACATTAATTTGCACATGTGGGACTACCCATCATCTTTCAATCAATACTGATAACTTGGTAATGTGTGTGAGGGAATTACTCACCTTTATGGGTCAGAAGATGTTTTTGGCCAATGAAATCCAATATCAAGAATGTGTTGCTTATTAATAGATGTTCAAATTTGTAGATTTATAGCTTGCAATTATGTATGTATGTGGTTATGGCAAGCGTGTGTTGTGTGTCGAAAGCTGGAATATGTTCTGCACAATGCTGTGTGTGTATGTGACTCATTCTGTGTTTATGTACATTTTGCCTGCGTGTGTGAAGATGGGGAATTCCCTAAGTAGAAAGCCAATCACAGCTGCATCAGATTGCCTCACACCTGCTATACGCCATGATGATGTTATCACTCCCACCCCTCCCCTCTTCCCTCAGGTGACTGCTTGCCCTGCCCCCACACCAGCCAGCAGCCCTGCCTGTGCAAGAAGAGGACCACCCTCCGAGAGTGTGCCTCCCCCAGGTGGTCGTGTGGGGAGGTGTGCGGGAAGCCCCTACCCTGTGGCCACCACCGGTGTGAGAGGGTGTGTCATGAGGGCGAATGTGGGGATTGCCCCCGCTCTGGTACCAGATACTGCCCCTGTGGGAAAACAGGTATGTCTCTATGATCAAAGGAGCTGATCGACTGGTAGCTTCAACTTGTCTCAGTGCTTGTTGCATTGTTAAAGACCACATGCTCATTGTGCTTAACAGCAGTAAAACCCTGTATTGATTACGATAAGGCGTCCCACAAAATTCAGTACAGTCCATAATTAGTAGTCTAACATAATAAACCTTAATGCTTCATCACAGGTTAATAGACTGTGAAATTCATATTCTTCTGCTTCTTAAACCACCAACAAACAAAAAGAATAAATGTGATACCCATTTAGATTGATGGCAGATTACTGTAAAAGCAGAAATGTTCATGTGCATTTTAATTCTGCAAATTTTGCGAAAGCCAAGATTCATGATATTAAATGCACGCAAAAGTTATTGTCTACACTATATGCATTGAATGCCAGAGGCAATTTGCTAAAATTTCACGCTGCCAAAAATATCTTGCTGTACAGTAAACAGATAGTGGATCATAATTTTTAGTGCCCAGTGATAAAAAGTGATTATTTGTACCATCTAACTCTCCCGTTCTTCAGCTCTCCAGCTCCAGTGTACAGAAGACGTCCCTCCCTGCGGAGACACGTGTGACAAACCGCTTCCTTGCGGTGTCCACCGATGCACTCGCCGCTGCCACACAGGGAAATGTGAAAGTGTAAGTGTGGGGAAAACTGAGTGAGCTTGATGCCAGGACCGTGACATGCCCACCACTCATGGAATAAAAAAAATTGATATGTATGTGAATGTCTTGTCCACATAGAGCATGACTATTAAAGTGAATTGTTTCTTTGAGTTCATGGCCTGTTTGAGGTTCTTTGAAGCTGTAAGAATCTCTAGATGCTGTCAGTTGTCATCTCAGTCTTCTTTTTGATCAATTTGGCCACTGTGAGTGAGCTGTAATCCAAGGGCACAAATCAGTAGCCCTCGACGGAAGAATTTCATGAATTTGAATAATTACGCAGTACCCGCTGCATGCTAAGGATTAGAACCAACACTTGCTGTGGGAGAAAGGTCGGTGGTCTAGTGGAGATGACGCCTGTCCGGTGATCAGGAGGTCGTGGGTTCGGATCCCGCTCGAGTATATACGCCCATGATTTTTTATCATGGCTACTACTAAAACACTGATCAATTCAGTGCTTAATTATGTCGATGCAGGGCAATTTGTCAATCTGTTGAAATCAGTAGCCATATCGTAGTAGGTATGTGGACACATTCAAGGGCACACTTTCATATTTTCAGCATGTCAATTTTTGGCATGGTGCTAGGAATGTTGCATATTTTCCAGAATGTTTCCGGGATCAAACCCCATTGAAGTAGGTGATGTATGCTGAAATAGAGATGTTTAGTGACTTTCAGCACCTTTCTTCCTTCTGAATCTCGCAGTGCCTTCAGATGTCGAGAAAGAAATGCCGATGTGGGGCGCGAGAGAAGACGCTTCCCTGCCAAGAGGAATACAAGTGTGACCACAAGTGCACCAAGATGAGAAACTGCTACAAACACCAGTGCAAACGAAGGGTATATCACATTCTCTAATTGTCCGGATAGTTACCAGTCATTCAAATTGATAAGATATTCACAGCTGTTGTATGCTATGAAGCAGGATATTGATGCTCCCTCATAAATTTGCTGATTTTTGTAGTGAGTTCCTGTCCCAGGCACTTCATTTCTTTATTTCATTCTTATTCTCATATCTATCTAAGTGATCTGAGATAAGCCTGTATGCTTTCTTTGGCAAAAGCAATGTGAAACCAATGAAAACAAAACCAGTTTATGTCTGGATGTTTTGGTATTTACCACTGCTGGATTGTAATGATCAAACTATTTTACATGATATTATGCCAGTGTCTTTTATCCATTTGTGTACACACCATAGCTACACTCCCAAAATGCTGTTTTCCAAAGAAGGGCAATTCTTATTGCTACTGATTGACAAGAATTTTGACAATTTTTTCTTCTTATGCTTGTAGATATTTTTCTTCATTCGTGCCCAAGTAAGCTGCCATGTTTGTTATTTCATGCTTTTCTCTATTTTGTCTTTTTTATCCTTATCTAACTGATACAATAAAAGCTTATCTTGAAAAAAAAAAAATCCATACGAACAACTCACCATAAAGTATTGGCATTTGTAAGGTACTTCGGCTCTTTGACAATTCAAAGGTCTGCACTCTCCAGTGGTGATGATAGTGACTGATTATCATTGTGAATAGCGCACTGAGAAACGTGTTGGCTATTTCAGTCAGACGAATTATTCTCATTTGTAGCAGGTTGCTGCAGAACAGACATATTGAATCTAACCCAACAAATAAATCTGCATTTAGAAGCAGCAAGGCTGTGTTCTGTCAATTAACCCGTTGAGGACGGTTTGATTTTGCTACAACACGCATTTCCCATAGACACTTGCTCGAGTATACTCGGGACTCGTCCTCAACGGTTTAAATGAGCAAGCTTTTGTCCAGCCGATAGATCCTACAAAGTAGACACCAGTTTCTATATTATCCTCCCACAGTGCTGTAGCGGTGACTGTCCACCGTGCGAACAAAAATGCAACAAATACCTCCCTTGTGGCAACCACAAGTGTCCATCACTCTGTCATCCAGGTAAGCCAAGACTGGCCTCTGATCTTTTGCTTGCTCCTTCCTCTCATTCCACTGTGGAAACCACTTTGAAACCATAGCAGTCTTCACTGAAAACATTATCAAAGAGATCCTTGCCATTTGGGCATAATGTGCTGATATTTTCATTAATCTTTGCTATGCTTTTTTCACTGATTAGTGGGTCTTTACATTGCCAATTGGCACGGATGCCTGAAACCTAATTGTCAATGAACAGAGATTACCTAACTCTGTAATTCATATTGTGTCACCATGGCCTTCCTGTTGGACTGAGGCACATGGCTACTTCCAAGTGGGTTGGCTAACATACAATTAAGTCAAGTTTGGAGTAATTATCTCAATGCTACTGAAAAGTCACCATATGAATATTTGTATTATTGATAGATAGGGAAATGGAGTGTCATTGATTTGTCTAGAAATAACTTGTCCCAAGTCAAGGCCAAGTTCTTAGATTTCAAATGCATGCACATATCTTCGTGAAGCAGAATCTTGAACCCAGGCCAGTTATTCTTTAGTGTGTTAACACACAGTCATAAATTGTCCCAAACCAAGGCCAAGTTCTTAGATTTCAAAGGTGGATGGAAGCATGCACTGATCTTCATGAAGCAGAATCTTTAAACACAGCCAGTTTAATATTCTGATGATGGGACAGTGAGAGTCAGTTGTTATTGTTTTTTATTGTTTGTGCACCTTTTGATAACCAGACTGTCAATCTCGAGCTGAAAGTTTTTTTTTTTTTGTTGTTGGTTTTATTTTCATGGCTTTGTGCCATGTAACTGTATGTTGTCTGAATACTCAGTGTGTCACTGTCTGTGAAATACAATTCTCTGTCTCTGTAGGTAGATGCTACCCATGTCCACTTATGGTAGAACTCAAGTGCCGCTGTGGAAGTGCCAAGATGTCCGTCCGTTGCGGCAGAGAGAAGACGATCAAACCTCCAAAATGCAAGAAACCTTGCCTGTAAGTGAAGCATCATGAATTTTTATGGAATATAACCCCAATAAACCACTTACTATTTACAGAATAATGTCATCAGACTGCAAGCAAAGTCAGGGAAATGATATGAATTTTGTGAAATCATCAAATGTGATGTCCTGTCGGAAACTTGGACCTTTGATCCAGATCATGACAATGCTTTCTGCCTATTTTGCGCCTGAAATGTGATGAAAATCATCATCAATGTCATTGTTCAGCCCAAAGATAAATCAAGGATTTTATGTTAATGAATTTTCACCAAGACAGATGTAGTCTAGTTTTGTTGTGTAGATCTAGCAAAACAATTTGGAATATTTTTTATTTCCACAACAGAGTCTTTCGTTACGTGCCCATAATAGCTGTCACTGTTGCCAAATGCCCTTCCTGGCTATTTGATGTTCCAGCACAGACCTTAGTACCAGTATTTCAATCCTTGCAGAACAAGGTTCATTAGCTCCCAGTTATTTCCTATTATAAAATGATGAAGCTGATCCCAATCAAATGATTGGTTGAGAATGTACATGCCATCAGGCATTTATCTTGCCTATCACATAATTTTGCATATGACTGGTCATTACTACTTTCACATCACAATAATGACTGCACAAGATTTCATCATTTTATTAAGTCACGATGAAGATGATTTATCAAACAAGATTGATCTGCTTTATCACATTGTAAAACAAATAATACACATCGTTTAGTTCAGGCATTAGTATAATTACCCGCACTCAGTACCTGATGCTATGCATACTATTAATTTGTGTACTGTGTGCTAGGATACCACCAGACTGCCATCACAAGGTGAGAGATCCACACACCTGCCACTTCAACAAGTGTCCGCCATGCAAGCAGGTCTGTGGGAAGGTGTTTCCCTGTGGTCACACTTGTCCAAAGAAATGCCATTCCGCAGTCATCCACAAGAACACAGAGAATAAGGTAAAAGTCAGCAGCAGCACTGATCATTAGTGGTGTGGTGTGTTCCTTTGTTCTTGTTTATGTCGGTATTAACTGATAAAAGAACGCTCACAATAATTTGAATGTGCTTTTACTGAACAAGATGCAATGTATAACGTGTATGTCATTTCTTACTCAGCAGTACAATGTCATATTTTAATCACAGTCCAGAATCTAATTTAAATATACTCACACAAACATTCTTTTACATTTAATCTGTGATTGAAGTGCCCACATAGCACACTCCTGAATGGAACTACAGTCAGGTAGTTTGGGTGATACAGTATTCATATGTCATTGAAAGACCTTCGTGTTGATAGCTTTCTTTGCTTTGTAATGGCCCTTGAATGAATTGGTATTTACTCTCTATGGCATATCAGATCTTTACAACAGAACCCTTTCAACTCATTTTTTAATGTTATGTGTAAACTTTCACAATTTTACGGCACAGCTCAGTCCTGTTGATAGCAGATTCCATTCCGTAATAAAAGCTAAATGCTATGCATGCCGTTGATTTTTTTCTTTATCTGAAGGGACCAAGAACACCTTGGCAACCAGCACCCAAGATGGTAATCAGCACCGTAAATGAGCCTTGCCCACCATGTGAACACCCCGTGCCTGTCCAGTGCCTTGGTAAACACGAGGTGAGATGGTCTTCTCACGTCGAGGAATAAGACAGTACAGTAGTATTTTAATACTGTCAGGCCCATATGAACAGGTCTTTGCTGGAGTTGGAGTTGGAAGGTGGTCGTGAATGTAGATAACAACACAAAGCTGTTTCTCATTAGATGAAAAATGAATGGTACAGGAAGATATTTTCGCGGCATGAAATTTTCGTGAATTGAAGCCAGCAGGCCTGTTTTGCAGCTTGAAATGTTTGTGAATTACCATTGGCATTCAATGCGTAGTATAGACAAGAACTTTGGCTCGCATTTTAGTTTTGCAAATCTTGGCTCTTCCGAAATTTGCAAAATTAAAATGCATGAAAACATTTCTGGTTTTACAGTACTGTGAGCCAATTGCAAAGTCATGCACACAAGTTGATTGTGATTATTTCTCTGATCAAGAGAGAAGGCTGTCTGTGAATTTGAATTGAACAAGGCTTATTATTGCATGCCATGTAGGAAATATTTCAAAATGATGACAAATATCACCACTTTTTCTGGTAGGAGAGCTGTTCATATTGATGTTGATAAAGATGTTTAATGGTATCCAATCGCTAAATGGTATCTACCTGAACCCATACAGTGTTTTGTATGCTGTTGATGAGCCATGAAATGATAAGACTCAAAACACACTTCTATGATAGAGCAGAATGTAAGAAGAAAAAAAAAAATATGTAAGAAAAGAAAGATTACTAAGAAAGGATGTTGTCATGGTTTTGGAAAGTATGATATAACTTGGGTCTCCTTTCCTCCACTCTCACCCCCCCCCCCCCCACCACCCCTCCTACCAGACAAGTGATCTGCCTTGCTCCCGTGCCAAGCCATTCTCGTGTAGGAGAGCGTGTGGGCGTGTGCTGGCATGCACCAATCACACCTGTAAATGGGAGTGCCATGAGGTCACGGGGTCACCTGACGACACCAAGGTGAGATGTCAAGACAGCATTACATCAGTCAGCTCAAGGAGACTTACCATTTCAGTGCCAGGGACTTTGGACAGTGTGTGCAATGCTATGGGGTTTTTTCTCTGCCAATCAGCACTCAAACCACCCAAGGGGTTATTGTAGGCCTGTTGTACATGGTGTGCAAAATGGTTATTATGTGGTTTTGTAAGTCTGAGTGCAGTTTGATTTTGATGCATATCTACTGAGCGTCAAAAACAAACAAGAATGAAAGACAGATGTGATTCTATAATGCATGCTCTATGAGTATCAAACCAATACACAGTCTTCGTAATGTTTCCAGTTGACATTTTTTGAATGCTTTATATGGTGTAGATGGCAAACATATTAACAATTTATGGCCATTAGGATTGGCTTGATTTTATTGTGATAACAATTTATTTTGTGTCTCTGTTTTGTTTTTTGGTTGTTGTTTTTTTTTCATTTCAATGTGTTATTGCTGAAAGATTGTCAAGAACCTGCATGATTAATACATTACGTCAGGTGAGAATGATAAGGGCGGTATGTTGCCATTAAAGCCATAGCGTTTGAGGCACCTTAACACCCTTCGCATTCTCAGCCGATGATCTGATATTATTGTTTCTGTTTTGAACATGTGATAAACCGATTTGTGTACCTTAATAACCGTAGGCTGGAAACAATTGCCAGGAGTGTGAGGAGGGGTGCAGTAAGGAGCGGCCCGAGGGGTGCAGACACCACTGTAGGCTACCCTGCCATGAGGGACCCTGCCCCCCGTGCAAGAAGACCAACAAGACCCGTTGCCACTGCAAGGCCATGGCCCTGTATCTGGAGTGCAAGTGAGTCATCGTCGTAGGTTACTGTATTAGCTGTTATTTTCGCAAGGGTTTAATTTTCGTGAATTTCGCGAATCACAGTTGGATCGCGAATTTAACAACACGCGAAAATGTCTCCGTGCGCCCTGTTAATAGGGCATTAGCGTCGGCGTCAATTCGCGAAAACAACATCGTGCGAAAATGTCTATGGCCTTGTCATTCGCGAAAATATCTGTACGCGAAAATAACAGCGTATACAGTACTTGGTGTCGTAGGTCACTGTGCCTTCCTGTTTGTTATTAATCACACATGTACTATTGTTAATATGCAAGTAACTCACAGGTTAAAGGGCATTAGTGGAGATGCAGCGCATTCGAGGGTATTTACAATGACACTTGCAAATTTGATCTTCAGCTTATTCTCAAGATTTGGTAATACTTGTGGCCCAAAGCATGTTTCAAATCGATCCACCTTGATTCCATTCACTTTCATTGAAATTAGCTTCAAATGACACAAAGAAATACACTAGTACACACGACATAAAATAATAAGCATGCATTTCCAAGAAAGGCACAAGCCTGTGTTTACTGTGCAGCAGCATCCAGTTTAGAGCCATTCCCTTTAAGATACCAGCAAAATGGCTCAGAAAAACTTAACATCTCTATGGCTGTCCTCTCCAAATTATAACACAGTGCTTGGCTATTAGCTACTAAGACAGAGAGGGAGGAGATGCAGTCCTGCAAGGGACCCTGTCCCAGGGAGCTGGCCTGTGGTCACCCCTGCTCCAAGACGTGCCACTCGGGGCCCTGCTCCGATCCACAATCCTGCACCTTCAAGGTGGCCAAGCGGTGCCAGTGTAAACGGAGAAAAAAGGTGAGTTCCCACGGGAGCAGATTGTTGTTGTCTTGCCCGAAATGTGACCGAGAACATTTTGTGTTCATTTTCAACAGCATCTGTCAATTTCTGATTGGAAGTTATGACTGCCTTTGTTGACTTATGCAGGATCTATTTATACCATCGAAACTGGGTGATACCACTTCCATAGTTTAAACTAATGTATTTCTGAATTCATGTTATTAAACCACCCAAAGATGTGTGTGGGGGTGATGTTTTGATCCAATAAAGATGTAAGTATGTGGTTTCAATAGCATCATAATACTTCAGGTTGTATGCATGAAGTTTTGCCAAGAACTTTTAAAAAAAATGAAAAACTTACAGAATTGTGCTGTGGAAAGTAAATGTGTCCATTACAGTCATCCACCCTTTTAGCGAGTGTCAGGAAGCGATTCATTGGAATTTAAATCCTTTCTGTTTTTTCTTTACCCCTCACTCAGGAGTTTTACTGCCATGAGATGCGTGCGGGAAACGCCAGCGTTGAGTGTGATGACACCTGCAAACAGCAGAAAGCGGCAAGACAGCAGAAAGAGGAGGAGAAGGCTCGAAAAGAGGCGGAGGTGGAGAACTTGAAGCAACAGGTAAAAAAACAAAGTGTCCCCCTGCTGTGTCTTTTTCCTAAAGAAACCCATTGCGGTATGGTGTTCTTTGCAATGCTGAGCTCTGTGTGAAGACTGTACGTTGATTGCTCTATGTGTGAACAGTTATTCGGTTTGGACTCATCAATTATTTGCAATTACTCTAAAGCAAGGAATGTTCACATGCATTTTAATTTGCAAATTTCGCGAAATTAAAATTCATGCAAAAGTTTTTGTTGTCAGGCAAGAATGAGAAGGGCGTTAAGGTGCCTTGAATACTATGGCTTTAGCGGCAACTTAACGCCTTTCTCGTTCTCACCTGACGTTGTCTACACTGTATACATTGAATGCCAGTGACAATTCATGAAAATGTCATGCCCTGTAAAAAGCCATTGTCTCCAATTCCCAGAAATTTCATAATGCGAAAATGCATGTATCTTGCTTTACTGTATGCTCTCGCTTCTTAGAATTTGTTGTGTGGGTTTTGTTTTTCATTTTGTTTATTGTCATAGTGGTCTTTCATTTGAAAATTATTAATTTCCCTCTGAGTGATTTTGTGTTGTTGTTGTTGTTGTTGCTGTCCTCTCTGTAGAAGGATCTTGATGAGTACAACCGCCTGATGAACAAGAAGAAGAAAACGCGCAAGAGGAGAGAGATCGTTGAGGAGGAAACCTTCATAGAGAAGTATGGGAAGAAGATGCTGGTCGTAGCAGGAGGAGCAGCCATCTTGTGTTTCGCAGCTTATCTACTTCTACTCCAGTGAGGACTGGGATGTGCAGAGTGTTCTCGTTCAGACCCAGGAATTTAGAAGTTCAGACATTTCCAGGGATATTTTAGGGCCTTTTCACACGTACCGAGTTGCTTAATTACAAACTTGTTTGCAATTAAATTTCAAATCACCGTCTGTTCACACGCAGGAAGAAGCTTCGCGGATTCTGCGGTTTTGAAAATCAGAGCGAGGAGGGGAGGTGTGGCTTCTTTCCCAGCTCCCCTCAGTCGCTCTTGTAGCCTGTGTAGTGTGTAGTAGCGCGGGTTTTCTCCGGAAGTGGTTGAAGGGTCACGTAAGCTCCGCCCTCCAATACTTGATTGGAGGTCAGTCATGTTCACACGCTAGTTTCGCTGCTTAATTCTGGTGAAACGTGATTTAAAAATACCTCCGGAGGGTGATTTGAAACTTAATTGTAATTAAGTTTCAAATCACCCTCTGCGATTCCAGTTTCCATTCACACGGCAAATTTGCTTAATTACAAACTTGATTTGAGTTTTATCACATTCCACTTGTTTTGTGGGTATGATGTTCCAGACGGGCATTGTGTAAATGTATTGACTGTATTATATGTCACTGTTAAAAGAGATATGTGTCATTCATTTACCTGATCAATTGTGCTTGTGATATGACAACCTAATTTGCTTTATAATAAAGCATCACTTGGCATTTTTTCAGATTCAATCTTGAATTATATGATTGCATAGATATATATATATATATATATATATATATATATATATATATATATATGCATTACAACTCTACTTCTTCATCTTTTCTATACTGGTACCAACACGCGGACTACAAGTATCATTATATATATACAGATATATTTTTTTCTCATATATTTCTTTCAATAAAACAGAGCATTAAAACTCAGCATTAAAACAGAGTTTGGGTAAATATGAGGGATTTTGTAGGTAAGGAGGAACAACGAAAGTGAGCCACTGGAATTAAAAACGTCGTGCCAAAGAGTTATGTTATCGCTGGAATGTGAGCTTCCTGTATCAGAGTATGTTTGTTAAACTGGAGCGCACACAGTGTTTAGATTTGATTTTAAAAGAAATACACTGCTGCAGCCTTTACCAAAATTATTTTGTAGATCCAAGTACATGGAAATATTGCAGGGTTTGATGCATAAAAAAAACAAACACAATGGTTGTGCATGTACTAACTGCAAATAAACATAGTAGTATGACATCATTTTGATGTCTAACTGTGATGCATTCCCAAAACATGCACAAAATGATTTTATGTGCAAAGATAATCTTGGATTCGAGAAATGTGGATGCATGCAATGTTTAACTTGTTCTTTTCTGTGACACCCTTTTGCTTAAATCTTTGCATTGTGAGGTAAACTTCTTATAAACTCAAAAAGCATTTTGTGCCTTGTTGAATTGATATCGGAACAGGTCATATTTGTTGTGTGCTTATGACTCTTGGGAACATGTGAAAATTGTTAAAGATCATTATCTATACATGTATATTTCTGATGCCTCAACTCATGAATTTGTAGATTGAAAGACATTTCCTAATCTTTTTAAGACTGTTTGATGTAGAATTTGAAGAATTTGAAGAATTTGAATAGTCCTTCCCCTTGTGATCTGCAGCAAGAATTTTTTTTTTTTTTTCAAATTAATGAATTCTACCATCAAGCTGTTTATTTATCTCTTTTTTTTTTGCAGCTGATTGACAAATTGCCCTTCATCAACTTGATTAAGCACTGATTCATTCAGTGTTTTAGCTGTAGCAATGATATGAAATCATGGGCATACATACTTGGGTTTTTTATCATGGCTGCAAGTGAAACACCGAATAATCAGTGCATATTTATGTCAATGAACAGCAATTTGTCAATCAGAGCAAGGATTCATTGTACATTGTGGTTGGGCATTCACTTCAATTAAATAGTTGCTTTTCTGAATTGTTGATGGACTTTTTTAGTAATGGTGATGGGTTCCAGGCATTTTTGCAGATTATTTCTTTTATTGCCGTCTTTTCTGAAGGCATGGCATGAAAATATTTAACCCTTCAGCATGCAGCACTCATGCAATCATGGAAGTTATGAATTGTCTTGTTGAGGGATACTTAAAAGTGAACCTGGCCTTGGAGGGTAAGTATCTTGGTGCTAGCTTTGCATCCAGCTCTCTTGGGGTACAGTTAGAGTTGTACTTCATATCATACATAATATTATTTGTCCTGGTGTTCTCTTGATGTTGTTCTGTTTTCCTGACTTTCAAGACCTTCCAGTATGTGTTTAACCGCTGGATGCAATCTTCAGACTTGAGAAAATCTAGTGAATAGTAGAGTTGAAGTGTGTGCAAAGTCAAGAGTACAAGTGATTGTACATGCCCACTCATTTCTAACTACAGCAGGGATAAAAGAGAAGGTTGATACAATATTCAGTAACCGAGGATATCAGAGCAAAGTTCTTCCAAGGAGACTTGAAACCCCAAATAGTCATAGGAGACCAGGGCCCTGCTGCATAAAAGTTGAGATTAAATAGAAGTCAAAAAGTCAAACAGAAGTTTCTGAACACTCAATTCTGATTTGCCAATACAGTGCACTCCCGTTATAGCGAACACAGTTATAACGAAATTCCGGTTACAACGAAACAAAAATTTGTGTTGCAACATTATCGGCTATATGTATTTTCATTGTTTATTTGTTCGCTCATAACGAAATTTCGATATAACAATAGAAAACTGCCGGTCCCGAAGACTTCGTTATAACGGGAGTCCACTGTACCCAACTTGTGTTTGATTTTCTACCTTGCGTTTGATGCATCATTTTATGCAACATTGCCCAGGATACATTTGTGAAAGTTGTAGACATCATTGACACGTACAGTCAATACCTCTGTCCTTCCATTTCTATCTCCTTCACACTGCTGCACCCATCAACCATACAGCATTAATGTGGCTTGACTCGGAAGTTGTCTAACTCTGCCTACTGAGCTGGACAGTGATGCTCAAAATGAATGGAAAATGGGCAGGTTTTGAAAATTGAACAAACTGAAACATGCTGCACAGCAGAAGCTTCTGAGGCCTAGTCTGCACCTGCAGACCCCACCATGGAAAACTAAATAATTGTTGGTATTCTTTAAAAACAGTATGTCGTGAAGCATGGCTGTGCAATTCTGTGTTCGTGGATTGGGAGTAGTTGTATCGTTGTCAGGGTCAGTTTCCTGTTCAAACTGGTGTGATGAAAATGATTTCGTGCCTGCAAAGGACATTGTCTGCAGCTACTTCCCTTTGTGCAATGCAAACTTTACATGTTGTGATCTCATCAGAATTTTCAATGTTCTCTTTGTATTGTTGCTATTTTGCATGTACTGTTGTTAATCCATGCCAAATGTGAAAAGGGACTGGATTCCCTTTTATTGCAAGGTCATTGATTCACTTCTTTCGTTGCATTAAAAGCTTGGCTTAAAGGATATCATGATGAGAGTAATGATATTCAATTTGGCCATACCATTAATTAGTATCACATTGTACCGGCACATTTCATCTTGTGTGATGTTGTTAGAAGTGTTGGGACATCTGCAAGTGATGGTGAACAAGGCAAGTGCCATAATGTGTCTCGCCCATTCGCGTACAAGAAATTGTACGCGAATGGGATATAACAGATACAAAAAAAAAAGATATAACAGATAAAAAGAGATATAACAGGGTAAAAATCTATGGCAAAAAAGAAACATGCAATAAAAACTTAACATTGGGCCCTTAAAGTTCGTTGACCCCTGCCTGTGACCTTTGACCTTGTGGTGACCATCCACTCCCCAAGGGACATCTACCATCCAAGTTTGGTCACAAACGGACCTATGGATCAAAAGTTATGACCCATAATAGAAACGCGCCATAAAAACTTAACAATGGGCTCTAAAAGTTTGTTGACCCATGCTTGTGACCATTGACCTTGTGGTGACCATCCACTCCCCAAGGGACATCTACCATCCAAGTTTAGTCAAAAATGGAGTTATGGATCAAAAGTTATGACCCATAATAGAAACGTGCCATAAAAACTTAACATTGGGCTCTTAAAGTTTGTTGACCCCTGCTTGTGACCTTTGACCTTGTGGTGATCATCCACTCCCCAAGGGACATCTACCATCCAAGTTTAGTCACAAACGGACCTATGGATCAAAAGTTATGACCCATAATAGAAACGCGCCATAAAAACTTAAAGGACAAGTTCACCTTCATAAACATAAGGATTGAGAAAATGCAACAATATTAGTAGAACACATCAGTGAAAGTTTGAGGAAAATTGGACAATCGATGCAAAAGTTATGAATTTTTTAAATTTTTGTGTTGGAACCGCTGGATGAGGAGACTACTACAGCTTGTGAGTCATATGCGTACAACAGTATAAAGAAAATATAAAAGAAAATTCAACATATTTTCACTTTTTTCGCATAATAAAAGAGCAATTGACTTGCCTCTTTCTAAAGGCAGGGGGAATATTACCCATAACATTTATCGGTAACGAGTCAGGGGAATGTGTACTTTTTTCAAAAGATGGAATTTTGTGAAATTCGCTTTATATTTTCCTTATATTGTTGTACGCATGTGACATCTAAGTTATTCATACACTGCAGTAGTCTTCTCATCCAGCGGGTACTGCAGAAAAACTTCAAAAATTCATAACTTTGGAACGGATTGTCTGATTTTCCTCAAACTTTCAATGATGTGTTCTACTAATATTGCTACATTCTCTCAATCCTTATGTTTATGAAGGTGAACTTGTCCTTTAACATTGGGCCCTAAAGTTCATTGACCCCTGCCTGTGAGCTTTGCAGAGACTCCAACTCTCCCGTTTTCGACGCGAGATCTCCCGCCGAAAACCTATTTTTGCAAAATCTCCCGTTCTCCTGCTGGAGATTTGATTTCTCCCGCCCTGGCTCTGTGTCTCCCGGTGGAAAGGATTTCTTACTTATTGCTATTGTATGTTGAAAAAATAAGCCTTAGATAGCACCAGAGAACATATAGAACACTAGGAACTTCGCGCTTCGCACACATCAACTTGGAGTCTCCCGTTTGCTAGGGGTTTCGGGCGGGAGAATCTCCAGATCAGAAGGTGCTTGGGGTTGGAGTCTCTGGCTTTGACCTTGAGGTGACCTTCATATATGGTAAAATGTGTAACTTTGTATGACCCCTCTTCCCTCCAAGTTTGATTGCAATTGAAGCCCAGAGTACAGAGTTATTGAAGTTTTAGTAGCGTTACGGACAGACGACGGACGGACGACGGATGGACAGACGCCGCAGGCGATCCCTTAGTCTCCCCTCACCTCCAATGGGCTCGACAAAAATACACGTATATTGAAAATTGACTCTGATTTTGCTGATTACATTACATTGCACTGGAGGTCATTCTTGTATGGTTGCAGTGGAGTCGTGTGTGATGCATGATGATGTAGAGAATTTGTCTGGGGACGAACGTTAACTCACATGGAGCTGGTTACATAACATAGTTAGATACAAGTACAGTCAAAATTGTTCTCCTGCTTTCCCCAACTCAGATAGCCTGAATGAAGGGATAATGTTTGCATTACGGTATGAGAAATGTGCCATTGTTTTTATTTCCATGCAACATGTGTGTTCAAATACATATATCATTATTTGCAGGAAAACAAGTGCTAATCAGCTGTTATATGGAAGTTCTTGACCTTAAAATGTCAGTGCATGGAAATAATCATAAAATCGTATTGTTATTTTTTCACAAGATTTCTTGTCGTATTGTGATTGTTATTTGATATCATAATCTCATTAGTGGGAACCCACCCACATTTGAAGAAATATTCATATCAAAAAAATATATAGGGCCTATTTGTTTCCCATAAATGCATCCAACTACATATGATTGCGGATCTGACAAAAAAAAAAAAAAAATCAAACATAACATGAGAAAACATGCCATCAGAGGTTGCAACTGATCGAGAAAGTGCCCGTCGACATTAATAAGCACTGATTATTTAGAGGTTGTTAGTTATTTCAAAAAGCTCCACTCCCTCTATTCCCTTCCCTCCTTTTAGCCATAGCACAGTGGTCTATTTGGTAACAATTCCATTTCCACACTTGTCAATTGTGATACAAGCCTCCCTCCAGCATTTGAATGCAGCGATGAATGGACAAAAGCAATACAATAAATTACACAGCATTGATATACACACAATTGCTGTGCATTCTCTGCTATATCAGAAGAATGTATCAAAAACCAGACACAACCTCACGAGACAACCTGTGTACACACAGACCACACAAACAGTCATAAAAGGGCACGATTGGAAGGCTCAGATGTTTTTGGTTGCTTTTAAGCTGAATCAAACAATTATGATTTATTTATCTTACGACAACAGTAAATGAGAAATGAACATGGTTAATTACACTTTACCTCTAAGCTACAATTTGACTTGTAACAATAACAGTCAAATAATTACAGTTCTTACAAGTATGTTGGGAGCATGCAACACCTTCACCATATGCTCCCACTTAAGATACATCTGACACCTCCATCACATTCATTTCACAACCTTACCTCAACAAATCGGGAGCTCTCAGAAAAATTGCTTTGTAAACCCAATTCATCGGCCTTCATATTGTCAGCAACGGGAGTTACACACACTTTTTTACTGAAAGCCTTTGCACGATTCATATTTCCCCCAGGAGTGATTTCATCAAAGAGGCATGACATTATTAGGGAAGCAGTAGTCCCACAGTATTATCAGATTACCAAACATACAAAGCTTTATGTTCACTGATGTACAAGAAACTGGTGAGCTTACACAGGATCCTCAGACTCTTGAGTAAGGCAAGACGGCTGTCAGAACCCCAAAGCTATCTCTAAATTTTCCATCAATCCATGCTTAGGGTTGTCTGAAATTGGCAACTTTCCAAGCAGCCCAGCTTGGTTTTGGTTTGCAATGGTGATATTTGCCGTTTATATTCCACATACCGGTACTAAGAATGTTGCTATAGGATTGGTCAAGAGCTGATCACGTGATAAAGCGTAGTTTTGCCCATCACATCAACTGAGAAGAAAAGTTTGTTACACTCTATGTTGATAGTCCCTTTTGTTTCGCTGATATCCACACAGTCCACACAGTCCTAACGCAAGATGAGAACGCGCGAAATAAAAGTGCGTTGCACTGTGGACTATCATGTGACCTAGGTCACTTGATAGTACACAGTGCAACGCACTTTCACTTCAGTGCCTCGCGGTGCGCGCAGCAAATTCATTGTTTTGTCATTTACGTGCACACGTAGCCTAAGCCCTAAGGATACCTAAAGACAGCTATAACGGTTGAAGATGTGGAATAAAATGGGAATTTCTAGGACCCTAGATGTGGAATATAAAGCAAATAATCAACTTTTAGTTTCAGGCAATGAGACACACTATCACTTCCTCGGCGATCTGAATGTGTACGCTATCTTTCCTCAGCTGCGCTTCTGAAAGATAGCTACATCCAGATCGCCTTGGAAGTGATAGTTTGTCCCATCACCTTCACCAACATTGATTATTTGCTTAATACAGAGTCAGTTACTCCCTTGACTTGTACCTCTGATGTACACCCTGCACACTTCTGTGCCTATTTCATAACTGTCAACTTTGCAATAATTTTCTTTAGTCAAAGAAGCTTGTCAAAGAATTATGTTCCCTTCTACACAGTGGAAGCAGTATTTTTGTTTTGAAGTTCTACAAACAATCCGTCGGGATGGAAATTACATGTATTAAGAATGAGACTGCCATTGAAACGTACACGAAGGCATTCCTTTGAAAACAAACCATCTTCAAACGATTCCCTAAAAACATCACAAACAATTCTATGAAATGAGAAAATTACTTCAGCTGATATATAGATATTTCTGTGAGTGGTAGTTGCCAGTAGAACATGCGAATGCACAATATGAGAAGATTTGATGAGACACAGAGTCTGCCTACACAGATCACCTAACGTTGGTTAGTTTTGAAGAAACAAGATTGCAGCTTGAAGTCTACTGTAAAAATCAGGTCATACTTAATTCCTTCATACCAGCTGCAACCATTTACACACTCCTGTAAACACTGCTGGAAGAACCACACACAGCGACAAACAAGAAACCAATCATCCACAAATTCACGTCTATATGAGAACAGCATTCTGGGTCTCTCTCTCTCACCAGCCAGCCACAAACTTCGCCAATTCTTTTAAAACTATTCTCCCAACACTTTGATCAAGCAATCAGCCAGCTCAGCAGGATTGAGCGTTGGTACCAATGTTGTCCATGCTGACAGATGTTGCAGGGTGCATCTTGCCAGTCTCAATACCATGTGGGTCAATGTTGAATATTTTTACCTCTCGCATTACATGTGTTCACACATCTCAAGCTGCTTTTCTTCTTTCTTTCTAAATTCCACATGATTGATAGATATAACTTTGTTAATGTACAGACATGTATGTGAACTTCACAGAGTAGACATGATGACCTTCACTCGCAATAGTAATCAATTAACATCCCTACAGAGGCAAAGACGGGGTACACGAGTCACATAACTCTTCCTGATGTTCTGTACATCCCATTTTCTGAGCCATCTCTGGTCAGAGAAAAATTCTTCCTGTCAGAGAAAACAGATTTGTTTTCTGTCCCTCTATTTCCCGCTGTTCGCGCTTACCACATGTAATAATAACATTTGGCTGCTGTGTGTGCTGTGTCACGGTGTCAAGTTTCATTTATATTGCTGTCATGCATAGGCAGTTCAGCTGTATCTTAGCTACATGCAAGGAACGCACAGCATTTTGACTTCTTGTTTCTTTGTTTGACCGATTATTTAACCGAGACCAGAGCGCTAGACAATGAACGGTTACTCAAACGCACCTTACAGAAAGCACACTTCTCTCCAAACAGTGGCCATTCAATGTCACAATATTTTCATAAACAAAACTGCTATACCTTTTTCCTCTTCACACCTGTATATATGTATGCCACTGATGTCGTCAAATCTTTGGCGAGACATCACACGAGGAAGCATTTCACAGACATCTTTCTACTCTTTGGTAACCCGCCCATTTTCCGACTGCTCATATACTTCTCTATGCATAAATGCCAAAAATCCATCATTTAAACTATTCCTGATGTCTTTCCTTTCCTTGTCGTTGTTGACAGCACTCAGGCATTGTTGCATTTCATTCAACAAACATGATAATCATTTGAAAGTTCTATCCTATGACAGACTTAGAAATATGCTACTTGCCACAATCATGGGATATAGTGTATCTGGTGATCAAATAGGAAGGAAATACTCTTTCTTTGAAGAGGCATGCTAGTCACCTAAATATGCAAAGAAAGAACAAAAAATAAGCAGGAAATCTACACTTTACCTTATCACTGGGGTGACAAGACCCTGTATCTCACCTTTTGGTACAAATGCCTTTTTGGTCAGATAACCTGTTAATGGTCAGATAATCATTTAAGTGATGTCCAGTTCAAATCCTAGCTGTCTTTCTCCAAAAATGAATCCACCACAGCATGTCAAAGGAAAAGTTATCCCATTTGATATAGTGCTTTGGCTGCCATGTTTGTTGTTGTTGTTGTTGGGGTTTTTTTTGCTCTCCTGAACATTTGACATTTTGTAGATACATGAGATCTTGTCGCCCCAGTGACGTTTTATACATAGATGTGGATTCTGTGAAGTAACATCATCACATGGTTACTGAAAAATCTAGCTTTTTTTCATCCCGTGATCAATGAATGTGGGGTCAAAACGACCATCTACATGTATGTGGCATGTATACCATGTATGCTTCACTGAAGAAGCCAGAAACATGCATGGTTGTTAAGTCCCATTCACATACCTTTGGAACATACAGGTCGTCTTGAGGCATTGTGATCTATAGAGTCTTACTGTCAGTGTTATATGTATAAACTGGTGTGACGAGTTCCTGCCCGACATATAATATACAACATATCATGCAGCAGTCTGGGAACAGCTCATGCCATCAGCAGGCCTGAGGGTTTGCAGAAATTTGTCATATGATTTTTCCCATAACATGAAGTGTGAATTTGATGCCATTTCGTCCACCTTGACCATTAACTAGATATTAGCAAAATCATTCTCTCCCCTTCCCCCCCCCCCCCCCCCCCCCCCCCCCCCCCCCCCAATAAAAAGAACACACAAACCCAACAAAAAGAAGGAGAACAAAGTGTAACATAAGAAAGACAATGACAGGACCGGACACTTTGCACAATGGAAGGAACATGATGCATATCCAATCACAGTTCACTCTCCCAACATGGGCAAAGAGATTTGTCAGTGGCAGAGCAAGTCGATTACAACAGGTCCACACCCGCTTAGAGAAAGCAAATCAATTGATACAGACTCATGCACTTGCTTGTTAATGCACCGAGTTATCACGAGGTGCCTTCTCTATGCTCAGTGTTGATCTTTTACTTTGCTCAAAGAAGAAGTGGACACGTCAAGTACCCCAGTATCGTAGTTACATACAATATAAATGGAAGAAACATGCATCATAACATGAAGAGAAATGTAACCTTCAAAGACAGAATTATAACTGTTGAAAGGAGAATTTTTTCGCACACTACAGATTGTATACGCTCTGCTCATTTCCCATATTACTTATCAAACGCACCCAATCACTTTCTCTCTACAAAACCAACAACGCATCTTGGACTGGTCACACATTCTTAAACATACCCACGTATGTCACTGTGAGTATATGCTCGGAAAAATAGCTGACTTTATATCCCGACAACCATCTTCTGCTTGCCAGCAGTGGTTTGAATATTCGGTCTTCTATTTATTTTTTTCACCTTTCCTTCCTCCTCTGCAGTAATATTCATCTATATCTGACTTCACCTTTTTGCAAGGGGTCAATAAGCCTCATCAAATGAAATTGTGCTCGCCTGCTGATACGTATCATTCTAACACTCAGACAAACATGCTTTATCCTTTCATCTTCTTCATGGAACCTTGCCGGTGATATTTCTCAAATAATATGAACAAGAGAATTCCCCTCGCAAAGCATCTTCAAAAGTATCCATGAATCCAGTTTGGTGCTGCAACAGATTTCAGTAAATAATGTGGAGTAAAACACTTTCTAGTATAAATGTATGCAATACAGTGGTCAATGACTTCAATGGAATCCCAAATCTGGACACGTTAAAGTTCAGAAAGATCAACAAGTGAGGATCTATACAGTCTTACAGTACTTTAAAAATTAATCAAAATATTGCATAAGGTAAATCTTGAGAAGATGCATGCTGTTTGGCTATATCACAATCAGAACCATATCAAAACCATATCTTTCTACATGTATTTGTCTTCAAACAGGCTGATACGACAATGATGAATTTTTCAAATCCTTTCTCCGCTAAAAAAAAAGCAGAGAGAAATTTATGGACAAACATGTGCACATGCATACTTCTTGTTGCGATGTTGCATTGCTGTGCGTTTCGTAGATGACGAAAGCATGGAGTATATAGTGTGTACAGAAGCTATAGCATGCCGAATCCCTTGGCGTGTGTGATGGCCTTGAGTAGCCTTTCCTCCAGTTTGGCCTTGGAGGAGTACTCGGGGAGGAGGAGGACGTTGAAACAGGTGTGTGACGTGGGTAACCTGTGGGTGAGATGGAAGTCAGGTCGGATGAGAGAGGGGGGATGCACGCACACATCTTGCATCTTGAATACAGATGCATTTCTCAGACATACAGTGATGAAATAGATCAACCAAAAAGACGAGTCTAGCTCTTGGTTCATAAATAAGTCCAAAGAATGCATATTATTCATGCAGGGACATTGATCACTGCCATGAATAAAGTAGAATAATGTAGACAGCCGTAAACATCCATCATAAAAATCATTACAATGCTAAAAAGTCTTATGTATAATGATATGGAATCAGAGTAAAACCAGAAACATTTGCGGCATAAAATTTTTGTAGATTGGAGCCAACAGTCCTTTTTGAGGCATGAAACTTTCACAAATTGCCACTGGCGTTCAATGCATTGTGTAGACAAAAACTTTCATGTGCATTTTACTTTTGCAAATCTTGGCTCCATGCGCAATTCGCGAAAGAAAGTTTCAGGCACATGAAAATTTCTAGTTTTAAAGTATACATCAAACCAAGACTAGAAGGTCACTAGAAGAAGACACCGTAGACACGCATTTCACACTGATTTGTTTCCCTTTCCTAAATCCCCCTCATAACATGAGAGACTCACCTCCTATACTCAAGAGTAGAATGAGGCATATGCTCAACTTTCTACCACTTGAAGCACTCACATCAACATACTTGAGTCTACAGCACATGCTTTAGTTAGGCATCAGAAGTGCTCACACCACACCGGGCAACATGCTTACCTGTCTGAGTCTGGTCCGTTCTTGGCAATGATAAGGCGGAGTTTGGAAAGGCCTCCGACCGGCACTCGATCACTTCCCGTGGTGAACATCAGCAGCTTCTTCTTCTGATCATCGTCCATGTTGTGCACAATCTCCCAGAAATATCTGGTTGTACAAAGAGAAAATCATAATTCGAGTAATATGCTAATAATCACGCACATGCAAATAACACCCTTTTTGTTGATGATCTTAATCAGTGAACTGGATTTCTTACTGTGTCAAATACACCCTGCCATACTCTGTTGTTGATGATTTCAATAAATGCTTCCACATATTTGAGTCATCAAATAACCAGAGTGAAAGGACACATGTCTTATTCAATGTCAAGTCTCAAAATCTGATCAAGCAATTTTGTCCTTTACTGGCTACTGCGTGACAGCACTTATCTTTGTGAAATAAAGCAAAACAGCATATCAAACAACACAATATACAACCAATGAAATGATTATGAACTGCCACACGATGCAAGACTCTTCAGCATATCTTTTCATACATTACATTTTTTTCTCTAAATCTAAGGATTGTTTCTCAGAAATATGTTGTTAGTAGCAGCTACGTATGAGTCCTACCAAAGGAACACAACCCTCGCAAACACGACAGTGATAAGGATGATCTGACGTCTACATACTTGATGATAGGAGACGAGCTTGTGTAGCCCCCGTCATACTCCGTTGCCTTCTCCAGCTCATCAAAATCAAAGTTCTGCAAAGTTAGGTACAAACACACATGAGTTGGAAAACATTTTTCTTACAACAACAGTCACTTGTGTCATACCAACATTTTGAAAATACAGGCAAACGCTGTTGCGACAAGCTCGCTTACAAGGTACCACTTTTAACAAGGTGAATTCCCCGGTCCCGATTTTCCATTCCTGTATTCAGCTGGTGTCTCTTTTGGCACGTTTACGAGAAGGTAACGATTAAAAAGAGAGGAAAAGAAACAGCTGTCCCAGCGACCATGTTGTAACTGGGAATTCCCCAGTCCCGATTTTCCATTCCTGTATTCAGCTGGTGCCTCTTTTGGCACGTTTACGAGAAGGTATCGATTAAAAAGTAAGGAAAAGAAACAGCTGTCCCAGCGACCATGTTGTAACTGGGTTTCCTTTTACATGCTGTAACAACAAATATCTATATCATGGTTTCGCGAGGAGCCAAGTAACACCTGCCTACGGAAATGATAAAAACTTACAAATCAAAATACAGGAGTATTAAAAATACTTCCCAATCTCACATTTGTCACATCTTACAAAAAGATATTTCTTCCACTTGCCAGGATGGGCATTTGGGTAAGGCAAGGGCCCCATGCTCTCAACAGGCAAATGTCCACCCATACTGTTTGCCCTACAGCAGGTCCATAGCATTCTGCTCCTCATATATTTCAAGTAATATGGTCTATGGTCTACTTCTATATCCAGCGTTGTCTCTTCAGTATTAGCAGCATTCTACTGGAGTGCCATGTCATCATTAATACCCTATCATTGCACCATATATACACCAGGGTTGAGACAGACATGGCGGGTAAATAAAAATCTTGTTCAAAGACGTAAGCGTTGGACTGGATTCGAACTTGGGTCCTCTCATTGAAAGTCTGATCTACTGTGCCACAGTGCCCCCAAAATAGTCCTCACTAGAAATGATAGATAGATAGATGCCTAGTACTCAAAAATACACATCATAGCTGGTCAGACAAGTATCTACCAGATGTGACTGATAACAAGCCACGGAGCCACACCCTACCTTGCTTCCGCACACGAGCAGCTCCACTTCATCAGGCCGGAACCAAGTCTTGAGGGGTGACTCGTCTGTCACCATGTCGAAGCCCCTCCGGAAGGCCCTGAACTGCCTCTCGATGGACTTGTTGAGGATGAAGTTGGCATACAGATCAACAAATTCCTGTACGCAAGGGTGACAGTTTGAAAACATAGAGTACATATCCTTTACTTTCAGTTCAATCAGTATAACTGTAGATAAAAGTTCACAAGTGACGGACACTTCATGTACACGTAAGGGCAGTATAAAACATGACAGATGCTAAGGTTTACTTTCTGAAGGTCATATCTACAATGTACATACAACAGCATAACAAATGAAACTGTACCTTTTGACATTCACACACACTTGTCTCCTCATCTTCAGGATATTTACATCATGACATATGTTTGGTCTAATACAATGTATTACATCATATTACTTTCATTATTTTTTTTCTAATCTATTGATCTACATACAAAGACTGACCAGCAGCACAGGGTGAAAGGGTTAGTTCACAACAGAATAAAGCATTTTTCATTCACATATAGATGGTTACACAAATATGAGATGTACACATGTTGGTACATACAGGTAGAGAAACAACTATAAAGAAGCCAGAAATAGGGAGAACATTTATAGCAAAGTAGCAAGAAGACGACAGAGAAATGAGGGAGAAAGATAGAAAGATAAAAAACTAGACATATCGCTACGGCTACTGATATGCCTCCGCCATAATGCATGGTTCTCCTAATAGGTCTATAGTACAATGTCTTGACAATGTGTGATGACAGTTTCACACAACTGGCAAAATATTAAAAGGACAGGTTTGACACAAATGTGCTGAATGTTCACTTTCCTAGAACTAGGTTCAATTGGATGAATGATTAAAATGTCAGAGTGCAGGTATTTGGGGAACTGATGATTTTTACTTGACTTTTGACCCTTTTATAAGTTTATGCATTGAGTAATTTTCAAGGTATTGAGGAAAAGTATAATTTCAGTATCAAATGGGAAAATAGCATTATCTAAACCTGGCCTTTGACCTTTGACCTCACAGTTCCAAAGAGAATCACTGTTAGGTTGAACATGCATAAATATGTAAGTTTCATGATGATACCTGGAGTTACTTTCGAGATATGGAGGAAAAAGTGCAATTTAGCACTTTCACTTGACCTTTGACCTTTGACCTTTTGGCAAGAAACTTCCCCAAAAATATATATTGGGTAATACATGCCATACATCAAGTATTAAAAAAAAAAAACCTTCAGGCATATTGCATTCTAAGGAAAGTAGTGATATTTTGAGGAGTTGACCTTGACCTTTGACCCCTGACCTTTGACCCACGACCCCAACTTCCCTAGATAATCACTGCCCATCAGTACAAGCATATATACTAAGTTCCATGAAGATACCTTGAACCATTTGCGAGATATGGAGAAAAACATGAAATTTCAAATTTTTTTTCACAAAATAACCTGTGACCTTTGACCTTTGACCCTGTGACCCTAAAATCCACACAAAGTATTATCCCCCAAGGATATACCCTCATACCAAGTTTGATGTAAAACCACCACACGGTTCTTGAGATATCGACAAAAACAAAACGGGACGGACGGACGGACGGACGACCCGAAAACATAATGCCTCCGGCCACTTCGTTGCGGAGGCATAAAAAACTAGAAATGTCGCTATGGCGACTGGTATGCCTCCGCCATAATGCATGATTCTCCTAATAGGTCTATAGTACATGTGGACAATGTGTGATTACATTTTCACAAAATTGGCAAAATATTAAAATGACATGATTGTCACAAATGTATTGAATGTTTACCTTCCTTGACCTATGTTTAATTGGATGAATAGGAGAGCATGTATTTGGGGATTTAAGAACTTTAACTTGACATTGACCATTTCATAAGTTTATGCACTGAGTAATTTTCAAGGTATGGAGAAAAAGCGCAATTTCTGTATTGAACAGTAAATTGTTATCATTTTCATCTGGCCTTTGATTTATAAGAGAATCACTGTCAGGCAGAACATACATAAATTCAGCATGTACTAGGTTTCAAGATAACTTGAGCCACTTCCGAGATATGGAGAAAGAAGTAAGTTCAGCACTTTCACTTGATCTTTGACCTTTTGACCTTTGACGTTCTTGGCAAAAAAAAAAAATCCCAGAGAATCTCTATTGGGTTATACATGCATACATTGAGTTAAAAAAAAATCCTGCTGGCATTGCATAAATATAAGGAAAATAGTAAAATTTTGAAGTATTGCCCTTGACCTTTGACCCCTGACCTTTGACCCCATGAACCCTAAATTCCCTAGATAACCACTGCCAGTCAGTAGATGCATATATACTATGTTCCATGAAGATACCTTGAACAATTTCCAAGATACAGAGAAAAAAGTGAAATTTTAACATTTTGCTTGACCTTTTGACCCCTGACCTTTTGACCTCATGACCCCAAACTTTCACCAGAGAATCTTAATTGGGTAGTACATGTATACACTAAGTTTCAAGAAAATATCTTCAGGCATTGCATAGATATGGGGGAAATAGTAAAATTTTAAGCATTTGACCTTGACCTTTTGACCTTTGACCTTGAGCATGAGCACCCAAAAGTTGATAGGCACAACTTCACCCCCTAATACACATACATGCCAAGTTTCATTAGGATACCTCAAAGGGTTTTGGTAGTTACCCTGTCCACAAAATTCATTACGGACGGACGGAAGGACGGACGGACGGACGGACGGAAGGACGGACGGACGGACGGACGGACGGACGGACGGACGGACAACCCGAAAACATAATGCCTCCGGCACCACTTCGTGGCGGAGGCATAAAAAGAGAGAGAAGGGAAGCAGGAGATACTCTCACACACACATCATTTACATACATACATTACATAACATCAAATTGCATCAGTGTATCTCACTGCATCTCACATGATAACAAAATATATGCAAGGAGATAACCAGATGTACTGTACGCTATACATGTTAAAGGGACTGTACAGTTCTGGTTGAGGTGAGGATTTAGCTTTCAACGTTTTGCGAGATATTCAGAAACCACTCTATGAGATGTCAAAGAGAATGCAATTCTAAGGGGTATCAAAAGTTTATTTGATGAAAATCGGTTTTGAAATGGCTGAGATATCCAAAAACAAGGTGAAAGAAAGAGAGATCCTCATAAAAAGGCGTGGCCTGTCGCCTTTTATTATTATCACTTTTTTGGATATCTCAGCCATTTGAAAACCAATTTTCATCAAATAAACGTTGAATCCTTCTTAAAATTACATACTCTTTCATGTTTCATAAGAGGTTTCTCCTCATCTCACTTAGGAATGTTATAAACCTGAATCCCCACCTCAACCAGTACTGTACAGTCCCTTTAATGATTACTTTTTCTTCCCTCCTGTTTTTGCTCCTTCCTTAAACCCTTTGGACAGTGTGTACAATGCTATAGGTTTTCTGTGCTAATTGGTACTAATGGCGCACAAAGGATATAAGTTGTATAGAGAGAGTGCATCTCCTTCCGCACTGACCTGTCTGTTCTCTGTCGTGACGGGAATGTCGGCTCCATTCTCCTTCAGGTCGTGAGTGATCGTGTTGCCGAAGACGTCTGTGTAGCTGATCAGGAAGTTCATCATGAAAGCTTCCTCAATGTTACCTTCATGGTCAAGGAGAGCCTTAAGGCTGCTGTAAAGCACCTAGTAGTACCGGAGGAAAACAAAAAGTACCGGTAATTACAAATCAAACTCAGAAAGCAACCAACACAAAGTGTAATTCTCCCTTGCTTCAGTACCACAATTTTACCAATTTGCATAACTGTGCACGACTTTCATACCAAGCTAAAAGGTTTTCTGTGTGTGATGCACTTTTCACTACATGTTACACAAGGAATATTATCCAGTACTCTTTCCAGCCATCAACCAATCAATACAAGCTTGAGGGTAAACTTGTACCTCACTGGGCACAAAATCACAATAACAATTCCAGGTTGTTGTTGTTGTTGTTTTTTCAACTTGCTTGGGTCTACAACAGAAGTTAAGCAAGGCCAGTTTACATTAGATGTGTCAGTGCTTTTGCAAGTCAAGTGATATTTGTAAAATTAACGACTCTTGAAAATATTGCCTGCCCTCCTGTAAAAGATATGCAGTGAATCGCTGTCTCTACAGTGGGAAATCACTAACATTTCTCTTGAAGAGGGACAACACTTATTCCTATTTCTCTCATTCCATCCCTGCCACTCTGGATCATGAATTTAACCACTTGCAAAGCTGCCTAAAAAGTCCCAATTCATGCAAATATCATGCCCTGGAAATATATGGGGTATATATTATGCTAGCCTGCTAGGGAAAGATACAATTTGTAGACAATTTGGTGCTAATGATAAACAGAATGTGGTCGCATTGAAATATTGCACAGGGTTAACAGTGATGAGACCTCTGACGCAAGACTCACGGGCTGAGCATCGTGTAGATCAGCAAGGACACCGCGTCGTCCCATCAACTTCCGGTATACAACCATGGGGAAATGGACATCGAGGATGATGTTGTTGTAGATGGCAAGACCCAGCACAATGCCAATTAGGGTGTACTGACGGTCCGTCTCAAACGACATCGGGTTGAACCAGTATGTCTGCAGTTCTGTGTTCATTGTGAACATACCTGGCAGAGGTTGAAGAAACGAGGGGAATATATTATTAGAACACCTTCTTGTTCTCTCCTTACTACAGAATCTAGTGAGGACACTTTAATATCATTGAAACACTCCTAAATTTCTCAAAAGCTTGATTGGTTTTACTCAGAACTTCATAAAAAGATACTTGGACAACAACACAACGCCATGAAAAAAGTACCTGAAACCTACATTTGAGCCATTGTTAAAGGCAATAATATCATACACACGTGTCACAGATGTGCTCTGTACTTTCAATAAAACAGTCCCTAAAGTGTCCTGTTGTTGCCACTACAAGGATTACAGAACCACCAATTGAACTGATGAAACATTTCTGGCGCTGTCTACCACCATGTGAAGGTGTACCTATATCAGGATTGAAGATTTCCTCGATGACCAGCTGGAAGAACTCTTTGGAGACACCGCCCTCATCCACTCCTTGCTCCCCTTCAAACTCCACGTACAGCTGCTTCTTCAGGTCCAGTGGGTTGTCCATTGCAATCATCTCTAGCTGCTCAGGGTTAAAGGTTCAACAAGGTAGATCAAAGAATCAGTAAACAAAGGAACACATCATACGAAAGTAGAAGAGCAGAGGACATGCATCTGCACCTCCTAAACAATGACATGAATACGAAAGAGACTATGCTACTTTTTTCACTTAGACATATTCCTAACAGTCATATAAGTATCCAGTATATGGAAAATACAGCATTCCAACATGTGATGTGGCGTGCAAGAGGCTACCATGACTCACCCTGACTAATGCATCATCCACCACATGGTCTCTGCGCACCTTCAGCTTCAGGTAGGGATTTAGCTCCTCCCCTTGCACGAGACTGTTCAGCAGTGTTAGTCTTCGCTCATGGAACATGCGAACCCGGTTGTCATAGTAGAGGCCCATGTTCTTTGTTGCCGGGGTGAGGATGAACGGGTAGTTGAGGAAGGAGAAGCGTCCGTCGCTCTCCTTCTTGTAGCAGGTGAAGTCGTGGTCCACCTCCAGTTGGTCATTGAGGGGCTCGTTGTAGAACTCGTTGAAAGGGATGAGGGGTTTACGACAGTCCATCACACTGACCCCCAGCTCCTTGCTGAAGGGGTCTTCCTTGGGCGGCTTCCTCTCCTTGTTCTCGTGGCCAATGGCTCCAAGGAATTCCTGGAGACTCAGTTCCTCCTCCTCTCGGGAGAGTCTACTCCCGACCTCTACCTCTCCTCCCATGATGGAGGCATAGTACAGCATCTTCATGCAGTCTGTGGCCGAGGTTATTGCATCGTCTTCGTTGACCGTTATCCTCCGCGGACCAGCGTTGAAGTGCCCGCTAAGCACCTTGAAAGTAATCAACTGCTGCAGGGCCTGCAATTTCCGCATCAAGTTGTCCGCGGGAAATTTCGCCCACGTCTTCGTTAAATTGGAGCAGGCGGGCAAGGGGAGATGACTCAGCGCTCGGCAAAACGTGGGAAAGGCAACTTCTAGGTACTCTGGGCTCGACATCATAGGGTTTTCCATCGTTATTAGGACAAAGTTCAGATGGTGGATGCTGTCCCGAAAGTGAGCGTTGTAGCGGACCTCCACATCGGCGTTTTGGGCTAGACTGGTCACTGCATTGAGCATAGCATTATTAACATTCTCTTGGTCTAATTTAAAAATTGCATCATAAACACGCTGTACCGCCCCAATGTCTACTTCCTTCTTACGAATTGTCTCTGAAGAGCACTCTCCCAGGTCGTGATCCGCGAGACGAGTACTGATACCTTGGAGCCCTTCCTCCGTCTCATCTGCCTCCTTTTCACCTTCAAATTCTTGCCTCCTTTCCTTCTCCGAAAGTCCTTCGGTCTCAATCCTCAGGAAGCTATTGTTCAGTGATTGCCAGCAGGAAAACACCTGCCCGATTACGCGAACTAGTGGCGAATAGTTCTCCGACTCCTTGCAAATCTGTATGAGTTCCGAGACCTTGACTTCTGATAAGGAAGACAGGTCTTTTATACCTACATGAGTAAAAAGACAAACCAAAAATCAGTTGTTTAACAAGTGACCTACTTCACAAAAACATGATGCAAAATAATATTTCACCTTTAGACAGGTTATTTATCATCATAAATATTTTGTAACAATTGCTATGTAATTACTAATCATTTGTATAGAGCCATGCACAATGACAAATCATGATCGAAGGAAAGTCTTTCATACCACTGAGAATGTGCAGTCTCATTAAATCTACTCTTATCACACAAGATCTTTACTTTGTTCCCCTCTCTTATTAATGAAGGATGAATGAAGAGCTCATGCAGCAAGATTTACGCTGCACTTTGCTATGATGTGCCAACGTTTAAATTACGTGGTTTTTATGAATCAACCATTGGAAACGATTTGCATTTTTTTCATTACAACTGGGCTATTTTGACCAAAGTGTTGCCACACCTCCATAAAATGATCAAAGAGTTTGGTAAAAAAAAAAGTATATTATTATTATTATTTTCAAAAAGAAAAAAGTATACACAAATGTTTAATGTTCTGAGAACTGGGTGATGCAGTACAGCACAAAGTGAGCCAAGAGCGCTCCTTACTTTCTGAAATGCTACTATTCCTATGTGATTTAGAAGAGGTGCTGGTGGTCACGCTGCTAGGGGAACTCGTAGATGGTGTGGGAACGCTACTTGATTTGCTTGTTGAAGGCTCAACCCCTTGCATCTCCATTCCATCATCTTCATCTTTCCCCGTTTTCTGCTGCTTGGGCGGGGCAGAGTCGCACAGGGTCGCCTTCCGTTTGAAGAGGTCCAGTGCCATGGCTGCTGCTTCGTTGCTGCTCAGGTTCTGGCGACGACCACTGGAAGCACAGAACTCATTGCAGCAGCTGGCATTACCGCAGCCGTTCACGAGCTGATAGAAGTAGCGTTCGATAAGCCCTCGTGCAACAGAGCGCTTCCTGCACAGGTATAACAAATATGGCAAGCAAGCAACTGTCATGGCGTGTTCAACTTAGGCGTAGTCTATCGACATCTATTATCTGCAAGAATTATTCACCTTTTTAAAACTGGACTCAAGTACTCTCAGGATGGTAAACATATGGGGAGATCTACACCATCTTTTTTTTTTCTGCGTGATTTATTACCAATATGATTAGAATCGATGTTTAGGCATCCATTTTTTTTGTACAATGTTAGTCAGAATCCTTTTTATCAAATTCAACTCTTTGCAAAAGAAATTGCTGGGCACTGCATCTGATGGCTTTTCTGATGTCCAAAGTTGCCTAGACACACGAACACCTGACTGGATCTTGTGAGAAACTGGTGGACCACAGATGACTGAATCAGATTGGATGGTCTTTAGTAACCTGCAAGTGAGACGTGGTCACTAAGTTTGTTCTACTCCCACACCTGTACAATCCGTTTGCTGGAATATCATAGACTGATTTTAACAGCTCCTGTTCCCAACAAAACAGGCCACAAATGGAAACAACTCACTGACATCCCACTGACATTCAGTGCAAAAGCTGTGCAATTTCCAAGGACAGGTGGAAAAAGAGTTCATCATCTTCATAATTTTAGTATTTATTTTTCCTAACACACATGTCTCAGAAGTAATGGGAAGGCATTCTTCAGTACCATAAATTTTCAGCATCATTAATTGTTGGCACCAGGGCAGATAAATTTTTATGGATCTGCTCACTTCAATAACTACACTGTCAAAAACAAAAAAAAAAGACAGAACATCCTGACTTGAGGATAAAAAAGGCTTGTGTAGTATTTGCAAGTTTAACACACTACTGTTCAATCTGCTCAAGAAACTGACTTACAATGATAAACTTTGGGCATTGGGAGAGTGCATCAGATAAGCACATGTAAAGTGACTGCATATAAAATAAACTATTCATCTTGATACTTTAGTTGCATCCGATATTCTGATAGGCATACTTACATTTCATCTGAACTGTCACCGTCTTCCCCTGAATTGCTGCAAATAAGGTATACAAGAATTATTTTCACAATTACAAAAAAAAATTATCCAAATTCAAAGTTATCTAGACTTTTTTTTTCAAACAAATTGAGTACCGGTACATTTCATTCTACAATGTATATACTGAACAGATATGTAACTGCTAATACTGGAGTGTTATGTGGCCCCTGCAACTAAAACATCTAACATGTTACCAGTACAAGTGTGTTTACGAAGATCTATGTTGGTACAGTTATTAGTTGATCAGCTCCATCTGAAACATCACTCAATAGAAAGCCACACAGCTCCGTCTGAAACATCACTTAATGCGACCAGAGAAAGCCAAAGTTTTGATTCACCTCTGAATTTAATGTCAGAAGAAATGTGGGAAGTATGTGCACTTTGAATCATTTGAGGTTCTTTAATGTTTTGTGGGTGGCAATCCTGGGTTTTAAGGGCTAAATTATTTTAGGCTTCTAACTTCAACCATACCTACGGACTTGGGAAAGCCAGATAAAAATTGATATTAATAATAATAATAATCATAATAACAATAATTGATAGTAAAAAAAAAAGATATGTTCCTATCATTAAACTTAGTTTCATATGATCAAATTTAGGTGGCTTCAAGCTTCAGAGTTTAATAGGGTTGGACTTGGAGTTTAGGGTTAGGATTGCTGGGTTAGGGCATGGCTGTGCTGAAGCTAGGAACGAGAAGCCAAAGTTAGACTCTAGTAACGTTAGTAAGCCGAGGCCTGCTAAATTTCAAAATAATTCAGTCCCCTTGTAAACCCAGCAGGATAGACATGGCATAATCTCGTAACGTCACAGCTGTACGGTGGTGTCATTAAACATGTTAAATACAGGCCTATGTCTAGATCTATGCCTTCCATAAGTTTACATTATCATGATGAGGCATACAAAATGCAATCCCGTAAATTTACCTGTCTTGTACTGCTTCCTCTTCCAGAGCTTCTTCCTGAGGAGGCGAAGCTTTCGAATCCTGCTTCGTTGAATTCATACGCAAGATTAACCCAGACCACACGCAAGCAATCTGAAATATTCTGTCCAACGGTAGTCAGTGCAATAACATGACAACACACCTCTCTGTTAACTGCTTGTCTTTTCACTCAGTGAGCTCAGCATCCAGCAGGCAGTATTATTTTCTGGAATGGCAGACTGCCTTGTTTCCACTTTCACAAAACGTCCATAGGCTCGGGTTTCATCGCATATTTCACTGCTCGATAATCTACTGCTATGTCTTGTCTCTACTTCAAGGAACGGGCATCCGTTAGGCAGCTCATTCCTCCTGCGTGATCATGCAGTGCACAACGTTATACTGTGGTGGCGGCCGTATACAAATACATGCATCGCATGTCCATGTATACCATGTATGATAATGCTTTATTCGTGTGATGTGACGAAGAAGGTCATCCTGGCGACCGCTCGAACAGGGAAGAAGCAATTCGGCCAGCGTATGATCACCTCTCATTCAGTATAGGTCGCCCACGCATGTCATAACTTCCGAGACGCTGAGCTTCGTTGAACCATGAAACACAATGATGACACATACTGTAGTATAATATGATGAGATGATACAATGTAGTCAAAAGTAGAATTTCCCTTAATCGAAATATGTCTAGGTGTACACTGTACTTGCGTGCTTAAATTGTGTGTACATGTGTGTCAGTGCAAGTTAGATGTGTGTACGGGAATGGTTCTCTCGGAACCCGTAGCCCAACTTCATGGCTTTTTTTATAGGTTTCCTCATACATTATTTTGATTTCGAATATCTTGTAACATGACAATTACGGTATCACATAGACTGATTAAGCGTGTCCTGTAGTTTCAGTTCTAATAAGGGTCATTCTGCATGCACGCCAATTGCTATTGTTTAATGTAATTTGCACTGAAAGTCAAGACATGAATGAATGTGCCATTTTAAAATAAGTGACATTCAAAAATGTAAACAGAATTCTTCAAACAACTTCATGAAAAGAACCGGTAGGATATTTCTTCCACTTGTTACTGACGTAAGAGGGCATGATAGGCCTATACTCCCCATTATTACAGCAAGCGGTATTTTCATTACGCTGCTAAAATGAAAATATGTTTGATTCTCTATGCATTTTCTTGTTATTATAGTTGTCCTATCCCTGTGACATCATGAATTATACAGTTTTCTTGTCCATCTCTTGCTCTCTATTTGTCCCACATATTCTGGAGTCCTTTCATGTTTTCCACTATATTTGTCACTCGTATCATACACAAAAAAAAATCGACTGTTGATCTCCGACGTTCAACTGAGGACCAACAAACATTGAAATACGAATTAGTACAGTTTGTACTCCAACATGTCTGACGATTCAAAGAGGAAATGGTTTTCCATGAGGGGCGAATTTATTATGGCCGAGTTAAATGAGCGGTAAGAGCGATGTCGAAATACGCGCTGACCTCAGAATCTTGAATGCGACTCATTATGCGTAAGTGTATCACTGTGAACCCTTGAACATAATCAGTCCAGAGACCTACACAAATGAGGTAAATCTTGTAATTCATATCTTATATGGTGATTATAATACCTTAAATTGATTTCCAGAAATCTTCTTACAGGTGATTTAGACCACGACGGAGAGACGAACGAGACTATATGATACACACCATGGAGGGAATAACCACCCCACCCCACCCCCTCACCCCCACCCCACCCCCGTGGTGCTTGGGGAAACTCCAGTTCAACTGTTCATGGAATGCATGTGAACTGTCTTAATTACCATCCGGAATTACCATTAGGGTAAATAAATAGATTAGCTATATAGGATAAACGTTTCATAAAGAATAGGCAAGGTGTAAGGACTCTATTTGATCGTACATGTATCTCAGAATTTACCATTGAATACAATAGCACATGGAAATTACACGAAGTGATGATGCATTTGCCTCATATATCATAATTATTATTGGACGCGTCTTTCCGCCTGAAATATGTCAATCCTGTTAGGCCTATTACTGTGTAGGCCTATTTATATATATTAACGTAAGATAAAGATAGTGAAGATTGTTATTTTTTCTTTTTTCATAGCTACTGTGGTAATGACATCCTTTTGAATTGTTTTATACTTATTTGAATATGTATGTCTGCATTCCTTTTTGTTGTTTTTTTATTTTTGTTTATTTTTCTGAAGGCGCACAGGGGTTATTAATTATAGTATCACATGTATTGTTTTTCTTCTTTTCCTTTTTGTTACCGTTATTTTGGTTTTGCATTGTCCTAGTGTTATTGTATTTTCTAGTTTTCATGTATAAATAGCACCAGCGCGCTGAGAAACGCCCGTATAAAGTGCCGTATAAATGCAATTATCATTATTGTTATTATTATTATCATTATTATTATTATTACTATTATTATTATTATTATCATTATTATTATTGTTATTATTATCATTATTATTATTATTATTATTATTATTATTATTATTATTACAAATACAGATTCCCCCATAACCTAAAGAAGTATGAAATCGGCTTTTATCATTTTACCAAACTTCTTATCAACCAAACACGTAGGTCCATGGTGTGTTTACAAACCAATACTACGGGCCTTAAACAATAATAATAATTGTTATATTTTGGATTAAACATCTATCTTCTAGTGATTGGCCGAAAGAGCTTCACGTGATTCCGGGGTATTTTCAGCTATATCAGAGTGTTGGCATGTTTGACACTCCATAAAGTACTATTTGCAAAATGACGTCACTCCTATGACGACATTTTGCAAATAGTATACTATTTGCAAACTGATGTCACAAAGCATTTCTTTGCACCGTCACTCTGTGAAAAGTAACAAGTTTTAACAAACAATTGTTACGTCACAAAGCAATTCTGACATCGCGCACTGCATGCGTTGTATCGTCACTTTAAAATTAATGTAGCATATAAAAAAACAATAGTGACGTCACAAAGCAATTTTGACATTGCGCGCTGCTATATGTTCGTACCGTCACTTCAGTCTGTATGAGTTCTTTAGCAGTATGTGTTCTTTATTTCTTCTCCAATAATGTCTTTGAAAGTCCTTCTCTTTATCAGGTGGTTTTACGTTTCGCCCTTTCTAGATCTAGTGATCAAAAGGTGTAGTTTATAGTTTGTAGTTTATTAACTCAATCACCCCTCCATTGAGGTATGCCAGTTCAAAAAACAAAAACAAAATACAAAATATGAAAACAACACAGTATATACAGAATGGCAGTGGCCAAATCAGCTTGGCAAAATCTAGCAAAAGATAATGTTCACAAAGTTAGGTGACAGTACAGCTTATATTATACTCTGGCAGGAAAAAACACAAATTCATGTATAGAAAAGTTACAGGCACCGCCTGCAGTCTGTATGAGCACACATCAACCCATGAATACTAACCAAGAACTAATATAGTGGAAAAATTAATACTGAGGTCTGACACATGAGCAAAGCATCAGACACATCTAATTCAATTTCTTTGTTTTGTTTGACCAGGCATCATCTACCAATATCACTATACCAATACCAAAGAACAATATAACTAGGAAAACTTTATGATACCATATATGCCAAAGACCTTCTTTTATATAGTTTCACTAGATTACCTCTAATGGACATATAATACAGTTATTTGACTGCGTAATGTCGTGTGTGATGTCGTTTCATTCTGTGTTTGATCATCTATCAAAATAGGCCTATCTTACAATTTCCTTACAAAATCTCGCCATCTTCACCTATACTGTCTCTTTATATGACAGTAATGACAGTAATTTATTCTCATGCCACCCCACTAGGGTATTGGAGAACTCAATTTCAACATATTAACATGAAAACATATTTACACTTTGATGCAGATTTTTTTTTAACACTGTATCAATTTCTTGTAAAGCGATTGTGACGTCATAAAGCAATTCTGACATTGCGCATTGCTTCGTACCGTCACTCTGTGAAATGTAACATTTTTGAACAAAACAACATTGTACCATCACAAAGCAGCCTGACATCGTGTGCTGCTTACATGTGTCCCTTCACAACATCGCATCCACCACTACCTGACTACGACGTACACGACTTCTCACTTCGTATTTTCCCAATTTTCCCCTTCTTTTGTTTAAATTTTTGATCCAAAATATAAAACGAATATACTTTGCCTAATTTCGAGTTTCTGGTTAAAACTATAGGCATCGGTGTCTCCAAAAGAACTATTCACTTCGAAGCTGCGCCCTTCAGTAAATAGTTCCTTTGGATTCACCTCTGCCCATAGTTTTAACCAGAAACTCTCAAGGCAAAGTATATTTATATACTAACAGGTAAACTACCACAATCCCCAGTGGTCCCAAAATCTGATCTTGGAGGTATATTTCCCACAGACCTGGGTCCGTTTATCCATAGAGATGTAACTTTGTATCCCTACGGTTTTACTCTTCTCACGTGGTGTAAAGCGGACCTTCGCTAAAGAAAAAAAAGAGAGAAAAGTATGAGATTTTGAAAAAAGTTACCGATCGTAAGGGCAGCCTCTAGCGCGAGTAAGCAGCATCAATTCATAAAGAACAGAACTGGCATAAACATTCCATCAGTAAATGATTGGGCAGATCCTATTCATTAAATTAAAATCATGATTGGTTGAGCGAACACGAGAACAATGGGCATTTATTTTGCATAACACGAAAATAATGCTCATGACCGGTTATTGAATAAAGTATTGAGAACCGGTCATAAGTAAAGTAGACCCATAGTTTGACCGGTCATTATTTAGCACTTTCACGTCGCGATGGTGACCGGGCAAGATTTCTTTGTTAAATCATTTTAGGGTGAGGGGATCTAACAAACGACAAGGATGAGCCTCGTCATCTTATAAAACAAATTAAACCCATCATTTTATTTGAGCATTATTTCATGTACACACTCGTTTAGACCTTCGAAACAGTCCAAACACCCTCGGCTATTGCCGCGGGGGGTGTTGTAAATATTTCCGGGATACGACTGTTCCAAATTAAGACCCCTCTGCCCTCTCTTTTCTGGTTGACGAGGGCAATACCTGAAAACTGTTTCTCTTTTTGAAAAAAAAAAATCAATTAGGAGAAAAATTACATGAGGATGTAAAGGTAGGCCTATACAATGACTCGCGGCTTCGTTCTTTTCACTCTTTAAGTTTTCCATAAATCAATTGCGTTAAATAATTTCTGCTCAAGATTTTTTTTTTTTAAAGAGAGACTCACCGAATTGTTTATTGTGTAACAAGGCGGATGAAACATAATTGTTCATTTATTTATTCACTGTGATAAAGTTAAGCCAATTTGGAAATATTATTCAGAAAATGATACAAATAGAAATTTCTCAGGTTTTGAAAAATAATATTATGACATAATATTCTTCTTGATGTAAAATATCATACAAGTATCTATAACATGTATTTTTTTTTTGGGGGGGGGGGATAACTCCAGATATCGTCAAATTGAAAGCTTGAACATTAAGTCTATAATGAGGAACTTCAGTCGGTTTTTAAAAAAATGATAAACTTAATTTACATTTTTGAAAATGGAGATATTATTTTTTTTTACTTTCTTTTTCAGTTGAACCTTCCTATTATGAGGTTGTATATAACAAAACTCTGTTGTGATGAAGTAATTTAGCTGGTCCCATATTCTACAGTGCGTATCAAAAAAAAAAAAGTAATCCAAATTTGGAGGGCTACCATTTCTTAATTGTCAGCTACGGAGAGCTCAATGTTGGTTGTGTAACTCTTCCTCTTTCCATTGATATCTAACTATGGTGGCAAATTAATGTCATGCATGACTGAGCACATGAACTTTAAAGACAACAGTGACAAATTGCCATTTTTCCAAGTCTGAGTGTCACATGAAGGAACAATGCATGTCTCACTGAATGGATGAGATATGTCAATGAAAGTGTCCAAATAAACAGGCCAGCCTGTACGAATGCACGTTTGCGTTTAGGCTTGTGTTCAGTGTTTCTTTTAACATTTTATGGTCCATATTAAACCTGCAACGTGGCAACCTATCCGATAATTTGGTCACTCCCACAAGGCCAACCCACACAGTCCATTTTCTCTGTTCATATTCAACGCATATAGCTCATAGCTGTAGACCATGTTTTGAAAATGAAGAGAGAAATGGGTTAACCTTTGTGGGAGTGACCAAGTTATCAACAACATTATGGCCATGTTGAAGGGTATGGACCATAAAAGGTTAGAAGAAACCATAAACGCAAGCCTGCAGTCATCAGGCTGGCCTGTTAATTTGACCACTTTCATTGATTGATACGCACTGTATTTATAATCTTTTGTTTTTGTACTTTGATACAACTTGGAATTTGATGAAGCAAGATGACAAATCGTGGTCCCAAAAACGTAATCAAAATGTCGTTCCAATTGATACAGTACATGTACTTGTGTTATTCATGTTTGTAAATCACTTGATTATTGTAAGCTACTGCCGCTTTCTCGCTGTTGTTGTTTTTCTTTTCTTTCTGTAATTTTTGTCTGATGTTGCCTAACAGAAGGTGAGAGATTTAAAAAAAGGTATACCTCATGCATATTATGAATTACTAATGCCCTCACTGATGTTTATCATCAATTTTGTATACTAATTGACTAGAAAGTGTGTATATTGTGACGTCAGAGAAGTGCGATGGTGCACTCAAAAACGCGAGTTTGATTTAAAGTCGCCGCTAGATGATGGATGACGCCCTGGAATTATACTTCATGAGCGCTATTCAAAACTACTTGCACAGCGAAACAGCCCGATGATAACACTGTGCAATACCCCATACACACACACACACACACACACACACACACACATTTACATATATATATATATATATATATATATTACATTTGGACTTACATCTAACATTCATTGTATCTATTTCAACTTATACCCATGGACATAACACAAAGTGAACACGTTGAAGTCGTAGAGATAATCGTCATTATAGTTGAAGTTTAGAGCATAAATACGATATACATACGACAAAGAACCACAATTATTGTAACAGTGGATTCTCTCATATACCGACTAACAGTGATAATCCTTTCTTTTTACGTCTTTAATTCCTCATTATACATTGTAGCATAATACCCCATGCAAGGCAAGAAGAGTTTCCTGTCACTCCCAGTCTAGCTCTAGCTCCCAGCTCTAGTCAAAGATTATGTTTACTGACTCTGGGCAGAGGTTCTGGAAGTGACGGACTCACGGATAAGAAAAGGAGGATTGATATCATTATCTTTATTACCCAGTTATAGAAAACACTCACCATAAATGACGTAGCTTTTTTTCGCATACATGCACTGCTCTATACACGTATACCCGCTATTGAGCTTATCTGTGTCTGTCTCTATCTGTCTAACTTTGATTTTCTTTTCTTTTTTTATTCGAAATGATTACAAAATGATTATCTAATCTACATTTTGGCTTCGGAAAGAATCCATGCCCACACCAGGGCCGGCGCACTGTTTTCAAAAGTGTGGGGGCCCACTTCCGGGTTTCATGAGCTAACAAGCAAAAAAAAAAAAAAAAAAAAGGTCCTCAACTCATCTCTCCCCGTCCACTTCCGAGTTTCTTCAGCTAACAAGCAACATTTTTTGCCTCTGCCTCTCCCCTGTCGCGTCGGAGTTCAGTTCATGTCAACGAGACTGCATGGGATCACGTACTAAAGGAAACCAAGACCCAAATATGAATATGAATTGAGTGAAAGCAGAAATTATAGAACACATCAGGGAAAGTTTGAGGAAAATCGGACAATCCGTTCAAAGTTTATGAATTTAGGACCCAACATATTTTCACAGATAATGAAAGAGCACTTGACTTACCTTTCAGAAAGCACGGGGTATATCATAGTGTCTTTTTCCCTTTAGTCGATGGAAGAAAATAAACGGAAAGATGTTAACTCCGCAAATGCCATGGGTCGTCAGCAGCACACCAGGGATCACCAGTGTTTCGGCCATTTAAGTGCTGTACACCTCCCCCTGGCTGGCCGGTGCTGCGTTGGGATCCCCTTGACAGCACCCCCATGGCATTTCAAAGAGAAAAACAAAAAACAAAACAAAACAAAACAAAACATCACAAAACAAGACAGAAAAGAAAAAGCTTGGCATCAATCACCTCTCCTCACTCCCGAAACACTCTCTCTACACCCCCCTATTCCCACCACCCCCCAAGCCTTCCCTACTATCCATGCAGATCCTGTCTCCGCTGCCCCACAAATTCTCCTGATCCACCTTCCCCGTCCCTACCACCTATTCCCATCCCTCTGACCCACCTCCTTACCGATCGACCAGCATATCCCCTGCACCCCACCTCCACAGTATGCACCTCCGCTCTCCACCCCCTTTTCTCACACTCCTCCCTCAACTCAGCATACCTATCCAGCTTCCTTTCCCTTGCCTCATCCATCCTTGTCTCCCATGGCACAGTCAGCTCCACCATTGCTAACCTGTGCACAAACCTAGCCACCAGCACCATGTCCGGCCGAAGGGCAGTTACTACCACCTCCTCTGGCACTGTACGGTTTCCCTCATCCACCCGCACCTCCCAATCATCCCCCGCTGCTAAGATTCCCCCACCATCATCCCTCTGACCCTTCCTTCTCACACTGCATCTCACACCCTCCTTCACAAACCGGATTCCCCTCACCCTAGGAGGCCCATTCTTCTTCCTTGCCTCCACTGCCACCCTCGCCACCTCCGCCATCTCCTTCAACACCTGGTTATGCCTCCATGTATAGGCCTGTAATAGACCTCTACATGCTGACAGAGTGTGCTCTAGTGAGCCCTTCGCCTTGTTGCAGACCCTGCATCCACCAACCTCTACAATGCCCCATCTCTGGAGATTTACTGGAGACGGCAAAACATCAAAGGTGGAACTGATCATGAAGCGCACAGCTCCAGAGGACATTGACCAAAGGTCATTCCATGACACCTTCCTCTGCTCCACCCCTTCCCATCGGGTCCATGCTCCCTGCACTCCCTGCTGTACAGCCTTGGCAAAGCGGTACTCCTCCTCCTTCTCCTTAACCGCCTCCACCACCAACTCCCTCCTACCCTTCCTGCCTTGCTTGCTGTACCATCTGACACCCTGATGAAACCCGACCCCTTTCCGACCCACCTGAACCGCACCCTGCATCTCCTTCCACTTTGCCATTGCCACTGCCTCGTCCGCAGCCTCCTCCGCCCTCCACTTCCTCCCTGTGCGGATCGGTGGCCTAACTCCTGCTATTACCTGGTCCTTTGACTCCCTCATCATCATCACTAGCCTAACCTTGCCAGCTTTGAACTCCTCCACCACTGACGTCATAGGCAATTGCAACCTGCCTGATCTGCAAAAGAATGCCAGATCTGTAAGCATTCTTGGAACGCCTAACCACTTCCGGTAGTATGAGTTCATCTTCTGCTGCATCCTCTCAACCCTGGACACTGCCACCTCGTACACCTGCAGTTGCCACATGATCCGTGGTAGCAAGCCAAACTGGCAGCACCACACCTTCGCATTCCCAGGGATGAGTGTCCTGTCCACCCTCTTCAACCACTCCACCACTTTCTCATAGATCTGAACTCCTCGGTGCCTGTCATTCAACTTGCACTCATACCACCGCCCAAGGCTCTTTACTCCCTGCTCAGTGACCTGAGGGATATCTTCTCCCCCAATCTGAAATCTCCTTGCGACCACCTTCCCCTTCCGCACTGACACTGAGCGGCTCTTCTTGGCCTTGAACTTCATCCGTGTCCAGGCCACCAACTCCTCCAACCTATGGAGGCCATCTTTGACCTGGGTCTCGTTGCCAGACACGATTGTGAGATCATCCATGAAAGCCCTAATCGACGGCACAACCACATCTGCAGCCAGCATCAACCCTTCAATTCTCGGGGCCACACACCGGGTTAACACTTCCATCCCAAGGACAAACAGCAGCGGCGAGACTGGACACCCCATGGGGATGCCAATTTCTAGCGCTTGCCATTCTGTTGTGTAAGTCTGGGTCGTGAATCTCATCCTGAACTGGCTGTAGTAGCTCTGCACCATCTCCCGGATCACCCTAGGGACCCAGAAAAACTCAAGAGCAAAGCTGAGATACCTGTGAGGAACTGATCCATATGCATTTGCAAGATCCAACCAGATGACATCCACATCCTCCTTCTCACGTTTGCACCTCTGGATTGACTCCCAAATCATCTGGACATGCTCCGTACACCCAGGGAAACCTGGTATCCCTGCCTTCTGTATAGAGGTGTCCACAAACTTGTTCTTCATGACAAATCCTGACAACCGCCTTGCTAAGACACTAAAGAGGATCTTACCATCCACGTTGAGAAGCGAAATCGGTCTAAACTGGCCAATGCCTTTGGCATCCCTCTCCTTTGGGATATATACCCCTTCTGCCACACACCAGCTGACTGGAACAATCCGCTCCCCATAGCACCCTTAGGATCCGCCACAGCACCCTTCGGACACGAGGACAGTACTTGAACAGCTTGTAGGACAAGCCATTCTGCCCAGCTGCACTGCCAGCTCAGGCCTTTTTAACCACGGCTTCAACCTCCCACAACTTCAACTCACTCAAGTCAAAACTGACCTCTGGCTCCTGTGGCCTCAATAGCCCTGCCACCCCAGTAAAAGGCTCCTCTCTCCTCTCATCACAGTATGTGGCCATCAGATGCCTCTCGAGCTCTTCCTTCGACACCTCCAAACTTCCTGAAACCCCTTCCTCAAACAACCTCTTTGTGAACCTGTGCGGATTCTTATAGAACTCCCTCCTCTCCCTCCTCCTCCTCCTCCTCTTCCTACACTGATATTCGGCCCTCCTAACATCCGCATACCTCTTCTTCAGGTCCTCATACAAACCCTTCAGACTAGCCCTTTCTCCGTCTGCCTGCCTCCACCTACGCCGCAAGCTCTTCTTCTCCGCCCTCAATTGGGCCATCAACCGCTGTCTCCTCGACCCTGACTTTCCAAAATCCCCCTCCACATTCCCCCCACCTCCACTACCCACAGGCTTTATCCCAAACTCTTCTGCACAAGCCCCATAACACAACCCCTCAAACATACGCATCTTCTTTTCAACACTCCCAGCCAATTCCACTTTCAAAACTCCCGCAAGCTTGATGTCAAAAAGCTCCCACTTCTCACTTCTCGCCGGTGGCCATGCAATCGGCTCCTTCCGCTCAAACACAGCATGTAGAGCATGCTGAGGGTCTCCGGCTCTGTGGTCTGAAACCTGACTGGGACCTCCCACTGTCTCACCCAGCTCATTGCTGGTGCAGTCATGCCCTACTGCCACTCTTCCACAGCTCGTTCTTGCTCTGTGAACTGCCACACCTCTCTTCCCCTTGAACCTCCTCCCGCATCCCGCACACACACCCTCTTGATCTTTGTTCATTGTCGTGAGTCAAAGTACCCGCCCTTTCAGAATCCAGTATGGATTCTTATTCAGCACGACTCAATGCGAAAAAGCGGATGAGGCGGGTGAGTAGCCTTTCAGTCAAGTGGGCACACACTCACCAATAGGGGTGAAAACCCCTCCCACTGCCACCCCTCAGCCCTGGCGCACAGCCCTACGCCGCAAATGGGCCACACTTAAAACCGGTAACTCTGAGGGGCCGGTTATTTGCTTGCCATAGCCATCAGGGTAGCCTTCCCTGATGCCCCACCTATCCGGGGTGTCACTGCTCTATTCGCAGTCGTCACCTGGCCTCTCCCAAGCGTCTCAAAAGCAAGAAAATAAACGGAAAGATGTTAACTCCGCAAATGCCATGGGTCGTCAGCAGCACACCAGGGATCACCAGTGTTTCGGCCATTTAAGTGCTGTACACCTCCCCCTGGCTGGCCGGTGCTGCGTTGGGATCCCCTTGACAGCACCCCCATGGCATTTCAAAGAGAAAAACAAAAAACAAAACAAAACAAAACAAAACATCACAAAACAAGACAGAAAAGAAAAAGCTTGGCATCAATCACCTCTCCTCACTCCCGAAACACTCTCTCTACACCCCCCTATTCCCACCACCCCCCCCCCCCCAAGCCTTCCCTACTATCCATGCAGATCCTGTCTCCGCTGCCCCACAAATTCTCCTGATCCACCTTTCCCCGTCCCTACCACCTATTCCCATCCCTCTGACCCACCTCCTTACCGATAGACCAGCATATCCCCTGCACCCCACCTCCACAGTATGCACCTCCACTCTCCACCCCCTTTTCTCACACTCCTCCCTCAACTCAGCATACCTATCCAGCTTCCTTTCCCTTGCCTCATCCATCCTTGTCTCCCATGGCACAGTCAGCTCCACCATTGCTAACCTGTGCACAGACCTAGCCACCAGCACCATGTCCGGCCGAAGGGCAGTTACTACCACCTCCTCTGGCACTGTACGGTTTCCCTCATCCACCCGCACCTCCCAATCATCCCCCGCTGCTAAGATTCCCCCACCATCATCCCTCTGACCCTTCCTTCTCACACTGCATCTCACACCCTCCTTCACAAACCGGATTCCCCTCACCCTAGGAGGCCCATTCTTCTTCCTTGCCTCCACTGCCACCCTCGCCACCTCCGCCATCTCCTTCAACACCTGGTTATGCCTCCATGTATAGGCCTGTAATAGACCTCTACATGCTGGAGAGTCGATTAAAAATACCGCTTCCGATGATGTTTTCTGACCCGGCCCTTATTTCTTCCATAATTAGTGGCTTCATGAAATGCAATAATCTCCCACGGAGACTTTAAAATTCATCACGTGACTTTTGAACGGATTGTCCCATTTTTTAAAAAACTTGTTACTCGAATACTAAGTATTATTGCTGCTTCAAGGGCACTCGATCCACTCTTATATTTGACCATTGGTTTCCTTTTATGAAAACGTGGGATTTATGCAAAGAGCTTATTAAAATTTAAAAAAAAATGAAAAAAATAGGCCATAATGAGATGGTACGGTAGTGAGAAAACTCCAAGGAGATTTTCTCTTGAATTGTCATTATTAGCGTAAATCACCCATTCTGAAAGCGCGGCGAGACACTCCGCAGTGTGGGATCTTTCCAATTATGACGATCGTATTAAAAACAACAACAAGAAGTTCAATAATTCTAGCTTGCCTTCGCCGTTGATGTCAGTAGAGTGAATGTAAAGTCTCTCACGAAAAATGTAAGTTTCTGAGCTTTATGTTTGACATTTAAGCATTGCAAGGTGCATTTCACCAGGAGCAAGTTATCTTGTCTTTATTGAACTCGTATGTGTCTTTGATGCTCCTAGTATGGATGACATAGACTTAATCGACTCTCCAGTATGAATCAGTTGGAGGATTGTGATCGCTCCACAGTGGTCCCATTCATTGCATTTGATGTTATAACTAGCCAGACTATACGGTCGCAGAAACTAGAGTAACTGCGTCAGTAAGCGGCCGTGCAGCCGTTCGCGGCAGGTACAACATACACGGTAATATACCTCTAAACACAGCATTGCACTGTTACATGCACACTACACATATACTAACACACTAGCAATCAACAAAAACCAACCGATAAAAAGGGCACAATCTCTGACAAAAGTGAAATTTTCTCACCTAAATGACAACATATCGCATCCAAAATAAAATTTTCGGTACTTCTGTCTTCTTAACATAACAATTAAGAAATAATGGTCCAAGAAACTTGATTTTTTGTCGTTTTCCCGATGCTCATGGATTTTGAAAACATATCCTCACATAAAATAGAACGTTCGCGAGCCAATGTGGGCCGCCATTTTTGTTCGGAAAGTGGATGTTGCCATCGAAAAAATTCAGAAAAACACGAGAAAGACATCAACAACACCGCCAGAATTGCGATCTTGTTTGCGGCCAATGCATGTGCGCCCGCTATTTTCACGTGCTTTCGCAATGGGAATTGGCGCTTACGCAATGTTCGCGAGACATGTGAAGGCGGCGTTCAGCTAAAGATTGCGGAGCACGCGCGTATTGCATAGGGATTGTACATCGTGCCGCAAGCAGAAATACTACGTCGCATATTGCCCTTATCGGCGAAAATTGTGCCGGGGTTTGCCCTGGTAAATCATGAAAACTGCGTTGGTCAATGGTAAATTTCTTTTATGAAAACAATTGTGTTAATGAATAATCTTGTCTATGATATATGAAATGGTTGAAAATAATTTGCCTGATTTGTTTGCAAGTTGGTAAAACCGTTAACATTGCTTAAACTGCCACAAACGGGATATTTTACTCTAGTGCCAAGTGGCATGCAAGCGCAAATCGCGTACCCTATGCGAACATCACGCATCTTGATATAGAGGTCTAGTGAGAGATCTATAGCACCCAAAGAGATTTTCCCCAGTGACTGCTAGAGTGCGGACTCTTCATACGCCCTGTACTATTGGTTTGTGAACGCATGGTGGGGAGCATGCACTGGATTACAACAACGAGGCGGTCGGCTCATCCCACGGCCACATGCTAACACGCTAGCGAACAAGCAACCGAGGAGCAGCCAAATCAAGAAGTGCCTACTGCGTAAAAGTTCAGAAGTTCGCGTAATACGCGCTGTAGAAATGTTACTTAGTACGCAAAGTCCGCCATTACTAAGTGGGTACAATGGCAGCCCCCATGAAATCACTGACACCATTTGTAGAGTCCGCCCTCTATTAAGTGGTGGGGAGGAGAAAAATCTCTTTGATAGCACCCTGGTATGGCCTGGAGCACCGATGCCTTAGCCAGACATGTTATTGCCTTTACTAAACACCATGGTAATTCCGAACGCGTTCATATCTCATATCTCTACGTAATACTAATAGTGAAATTCTGAATGGGACTTTGCAGACAGAGACATGGACAAATGAACTCCAAAGTCTCAACTCATAAGTTTTTATTCATTAAATGTTACACATTTCAAACCATCAATTTGTCATGTGCATGGATATAACATGCTTCAACTACAACTTTCTCACATCTCTGACTGTGTGTGGTAATGCCTATGGGCTATAGTTATGCTTCTATCCCAATCTTTTTACAACTAGAGTAGAGAAGCACTCTGAGATGAGCGCAGACATCCGCCAAGCAGCTAATTTCCACCAATGATCTTGTTCTTCCACAGAGATCAGTGATTTTCACCCATACATACGCATGCTAAAAATTGCCCGAATTTCCAAGCCTTTTGTTACGTCATCATCTTCCAGGTGCACGGCACGCGCCTCGCCCTAGCAGAAACTAGAGCATGCACTTCAGTGAGCTTATGTAAACCTAAAAAATGCGCAGCTTGAAATCTCAAGTTCATTGACCCAACCTGCCAAAATATAGAAAATCCTTCATAAAATCCATAGAAGTTTCCGCATCACTACCCAAATTTAATCATCTTTTCCTTGTGTCATTCTCAACATTTCCTACAAGTTTCATCTAAATCCGTTCCCAACTTTGGTGAGTTATTTTGCACACAGACAAACAAAGAAACGGTTACAAAAACATAACCTCCTCCCTTGGCGGAGGTAATGAACACCTCATGGAATTGGTTGTTGTTGTTTTTTCCTTCAAATCATCATATTGTCAATATCATGTCTTTGGTATTCCAATAGACACTGTCAGCAGTGCCTGTGTGTGGACGCTCCGGTGTTTGCACTGCTGCCCTGACATATTGGCACAATGGATTTGGAGGATGATGGAGACACACTGCAGGAGTTCTCTCTCACTGGTTTCATGTTCGGCAATATCAACGAGACGGGACAGCTTGAAGATGATATCCTAGATGAGGTGATGTTTTAATGTTCTTATTTGATATGACTCGTAGATATTTATGATACTTGCAAGTGAATTTGCATATTCCCAGACAGTTACTAGTTTCATCACATATCAAAAGTTAATGAATCATCAACGGAATTGACATCATTTGATGTTAGCTTAGCCAATTGTATGAAAAGCTGAGTTAATTTCAGTGAAATGTATGAGCTTGCACACTGGACAGACACAAGAGTTATTATACCCCCACCCACACATAGTGTGTATGGGGGTATATAGGAATCACTCTGAGGTCAGGTGGTCGGTCGGTCGGTCGGTCGGTCGGTCATTTTTTCAAATGTCTAAATACAGCATACAGTATGTACATACATGTATTTTTTTTTCTCAAGTGGGGTATTGCACATTTACTCGTATATTAATGCTGCAGTTTGGTTAATAAACAAGGCGGCCAAAAGAAGAATGTGGAAGCATGGGAGTAACAGAGTTTCGAGCATTGCATGATCCTTATTTAACAATGCGCCTTGCAGGAGTTTTTTTATCGATGAGTGAGGCAGCAGCAAAGTTCTCATTACTTCTCAATTTGTGTGCAAGGTCTAGTAGCACACCATGCTTTGTGTAGGCACATTTTACAACACTATGATCTGCATACAAGCACCATTAAAAAAAAACCAAAAACAAAAACTACCCAGTACATCAAATCTATTAAGGTTGATAATGAGTGCACTGTAATATTTTCATGTATCAACATTCCAAGTGGCAGAATTATGAGTAATACACTGTAGTGATACTTTATTTAATGTTTCAATCCTATTCAAATAGAGTCCTATAGAAACAGTGGAATCTGGGAATTTTTCTTTGTAAGTAGATCTTTTAGTGTACTTTAATTACTTTGTGTGTGCATTTTTTTTTTTTTATTCAGTACTCATATTAGCAATCTAGGATTCATATATTTCATGATTTTGATATAAATAACATGACACAGAATACACAAGTTGCAAACGCAGTTTCATTTTCCAAAGCACCATCCTATTTTTTTTTCTGAACACTCTACATAATCAATGAACATTATAATCAGTTGTGATATTTCATTTGGTTTGAAACTTCCATTGATCAGGAGGCAAAATGTCATCTATCTGGCCTAGGAGCTCTGAGTGGTCTGGACTCCTTGGTCCAAGAAATGGCCCGAGAGGGAGAAGAAGACGAAGATGGCGACGAGGAGTCGGCCTCCGATTCAGATTCTCTTAGTAAGGGTAAATGTAATGCTTTGTCTGCCGGTTGTGTGTTGTGGATCCAGCGATGACATTGGATTGCGGTAACGTCACGGTATTTGCTGCTCTTCTTGGCACATTTATGCGTGGTGTTTAATAACAACAGAAAGTCCACTTAAGTGGTATGTCACTGATGCTTTAATGGTTTAGCAAGCATCATCACATGAAACATACAAAATTCATGTGTGTTTTAATGATCTCTGTGAGTCGACCTTTTCCTAGAGCAACTAATGTGAGCCACCAATTTCTTGACAATAGTGAAGGCGTCAAATATTAGATCATGAATTTGATGTCTTGTTATGGCCACTTTGGGTCGAGCATCAGATGCCAGCCTGTTGATGAACAGTTGGCCCACAAATGAGCTGACCTTTATATTTTGTATAGTACTTACAAGTTACACTGAGAGTCAAGAAGTGTTTCTCTATTTATTATTGATGTCAGTATGAATGGAAAAGTCTGATTTGTATTCTGTCCTTATGAATGTTGTGTACTTGTACTGCATTGTATGATATATACTATACTAGTAGACTTCCTTAACCACTAACAGTCTACACACATGTGCCACTGCATTTTACACCTAAGCCCAATTATTAACGTAATTTCTCTCTTTTTGAAACCATATTGACTTTTAAGGTTGCAAAGAAAATTTGTTTGATGTAGTCAGTGTTCAATATCAAAGTTGGTTTTGTGCAATGGAGTCATGGCATGGGCAACTTGGTCTCTTTAGCAAGGGATGTTATAATTTTCCAACAAAGCGCAGTGTAAGTGTATGTCCAGACTTTTGAACACTCATAAAGTCCCAATTTTCTTATTCTTCTGAAGTTCATGGATTTCTGCATTTATATTAGTAACAGCTATCTCTTTGGGATAGATCTGATTTGATGGCCCTGCATTTATACATTAATCAGGTCCAAAAAATGATATTAGGATATTACTGAAGGAGCTATGTAGCTTTACAGCATGCTCAGAACTGTTACATTGACACCACATCCATCTCCAAACAGGTGACGATGAGGGGAGAGTGGAGGCAGTGGACTACTCTGACATCACAGAGGTTGCTGAGGAGGAGCAGGTCTACAAGGAAGCCATGGCAAGCATGGCACCCAGACAGAAAGGTATCCACGTCCTCCAAGTGTGAGATGTGATGTCAGCTTAACACTGGCTGCATATTACATTTCTCATTAAATTACGTATTTTCTTCACATCTTTATTGTAACTTCTATAGTTGGATGTATTTTCTGTGATATTTCGAACTTGTACCTAGATGTCACGGTGGAGTGTCCCTCTTGATTACATTTGCTCACCACTTTAGCGTGTTGTGCTGTACAAAGTTCTGAATTTGATGAACATTTGTCCAGCACCACTTTAGTATGTTCATTGTTGTGCTACACAAAGTTGTCCAGCATCACTTTTCGGCATGTTGTGCTATACAAAGTTCTGAATATGAGTGAACGTTTGTCCAATGACTGCCTGCAGCCAATGACGAGGATGATGACTATGATGACTACGACGACGAGGAAGACTCCACAAGAGACGCCAAGACCAAGGACGACTCCATCCTGATGCCACCCCCGCCCCTTCCTCCCCCCGTGTCGAGACAAACCCATGCCCCTCCAGCCACAGAGACAGACGGCAGTGGAAGAGACACCGGTTCCAGTGATGCTAAAGGGCAGGTTGCCGGGGACGATGCGGAAGGAGCAGTCAAGAAGGAGGAGAACAAAGAAGGGGAGAGGGGCGAGGATGCCTCGGCTAAGAAGCAACCTCATCATGATGCCGGTGCAGATGGCAAGACTGCCAGAGAAGGATCTCTTATCAATGCTCCTCTAAAGCACCTGAGTGCCGCAGCTGATGAGAAGCTTAGAAGCAAAGACGTCACAGAACTGTTCCCGGAGTTCAGGCCAGGCCAGGTGAGAACCCTAATTAATCTTTGTCATGCTGATGTCAAATTTCAATCTGTCACAGTTTGGGAAACTGCACAGAAAGCCATTATTCCAGGCTGGTTTCAGTTTATGTCAAATGATTTCATGTTCTTCAATAGGCTATAAATATCGGGAATATTACGGCTAAATGTATTTTTGTTATACTCATAAATCAGTACTGTTAAAAGTATGTAATTACACCTAGTAGAATGGATGACGTCAAGTTGTAGGTAATTTGTTTGTTTTGTGTGTCTATTTTTTTCTTCCAGAAACCTATGAAATGTAAGAGTACAAACCTTAGCAATCTTGTGCAATAATGACCATCCACACTGCTTCCAGTGTGCCACATGTATTACAAGAATGCTTTTCATAAAATTTTTCAGCCAATGCAGGTAGATATGTCATCACTCATGAGAAAAGTATGTTAATGTTACTGTGAAACTTTGCGTGTATACTTTCATTGCATCATATCCTTCCCTCCCTGTCCAGGTCCTGAGATTCTACCGCCTGTTTGGCCTGCCACAGCAGAATCTGCTCCCCCAGCTGTGGCGAGGCATGAAGAAGAAGAAGAAGAGGCATCCTTCCGGTTCGGAGGCGGCAGTTCAGTCCCCTCCTCCCAGCCCCACCCGGAAGACAATAGATGGATGGGATTATATCTATGCCCCGCCCCCTCCTCCCGAGGACTGTATGCCGGATGATGCTGTAAGCTTCCTCCCTACACGCTTCCCACTCACAAAAGTGTTTGCTTTTGTGAAGCAGATTGTCTAAGCTTGAGTATTGAGTATTCAATATGGAGAATTGATGGAAGAGATGTGAATTATTATTCATTTTTTCTCTCCCTTTTCACCAGACACATTATTGTAGTGTCAAGGTTTCATTTTTAGGTGTAATATTCGATGGATAAAACAAGTACCGGGTAGTGCAGCCATTTTTTGTTCTGTTCTTGTCAGCAAGCTTGCCAGGAAGAGAAAATGTTTATTCTATATGTCGAAGGTATTGTCAGGATAGCATATGATGCATCACGCGTTACCCCAGGGTACCACGTTGTGTAGCGCCACCTCACATCCACTCGAGGACAGCCGCAGAGAAATGCATGCACTGTGTGTGCGTGTACATAGTCATTCCCATGCCACTGCATGTTATACTATGCATGCATGGCACGCTGTGCTAGCAATAGCGTGTGCTTCAGTGCAGTGCAGTGGCTAGCACGTGCTAGCTCCAGCACCAAAATAATTTCCACTTTTTGGCAACCCAGGGTACAACCTGTTAAAAAAAAATGAATAATTCAACTAAATGGCTGTTTTTTATTTGGTACCCCAGGATACCATTTATGTCATCATATGCTGGGAATATGAAGTGAAAACCTTGTAATGCATAGTTTACATGTGCATCTCTACAATGACTTCATCGTAAATATCTTTCATCATCCATTTCATGCAGGAGTTGATAATGGCAGCAATGGAGGCAGAAGGCCAGAACGCTAATGCTGACAAGGACAAGAACAAGGATGCCCTTCCGGAGATCGCCGAGTGGAGATACGGGCCGGCCCAGTACTGGTATGACATGCTGGACGTCCCTGATAATGGGGAAGGCTTCGGCTACGGCTTCAAGCTCAAATCAGTGAGGGACATATCAATTTTAGTCTTGTCTTAAAAATGCTGTTAGAGATCATGACACCTACTTGAAATATTAATTGATTTTCATGTGTGCTATTCCAAATATGTTGTGTGCCCATGTGTTGAACGTTCTATATTTTTGTTGTTGTTTTGTCCTGAAATATTGTCATAAAGTCCAAAAAAAATCAACCTCACACTTAAACAAAAGGAGCATAACTAATTATTGAGTTGAGTGCATTCAATGAGTGCTTGTTATGCTCAGCTTCGTATTCTATTCAGCTTCACAAAAATGTTTTGCTGTGACATGCTATATCAGTAATTCACATTTGGTAAATTTTAATGATCCTCAAGTGTGTGTTTTTTGATAGAAAATGAGTGTTATGCCAATCTATGATTACTGCCTGTGTGAGCAAGGAAAGATTTGCTTGCAGATTGGTACTGTAAGAGTATGTGAGAGAGAGACCAGTTATGATGCTAAAGTTGTTACTATGCTCAGGGTAGATAAAGGAGTAGCAGGGGGAGTCCTGTCTGTTTTGACAGTTGGTCATCTGTAAGGGAAATGCAAGCAAACAAACTTGATCACTCCCATTGGGTACCTCATTGGGCTCCCTTGTTTGCGCCAGGCCAAGGAATTTTCAGAGAGGGAGAAGAAGGAATCGGAAGGTAGCCCTGCCGCGACCGAGGATCCCCTGGCCAACATGCCCCCCTTGCCCCCGGCCTCGGACGACTGCTTCGACATGGTGACCCAGCTGGCCTGGGAGAACGACGTCATCTGGGATGCAGAGGAGGTCAAAGACAAGGTCCTGAGCTCCACTTCGGCCAACAATGCCGGCTGGGTGCCCACCCTGGCCAACCGCACAGCTCTGGCTTACTACCAACAGCAGGGTAAGGATTCCCCTTCTCTCTTTTTGCTTAAACGTCCAGTTGTAAGTATTTGCTTGCTGTTTTTTTAATGGAGGTTTCATGTTTTCGCATTGCATGGTATTATGATAGAGATGTTTGAAAGGAAAGAAACTGACTCACTAGAAGTAATTGAATGATGTGAAAGCACTTGTAACTTGTTGCTGTTTTTGAAGGTTTCATGTTTTTGCATTGCCTGATATTATGTTAAGAGATGTTTGCAAGAAAAGAAACTGACTCTCTTGAGGTAATTGAATAATGTCCAAGCATTTGTAATGTTGTAGTAGAGAGTATTCGCATCTTTTGAGGAAACTTCTTCCTGCTTGACACACCTTTGACCCCCAGTAAGCTCTCACCTCTTCAAATTTCAAAAGGCATTGTGGCTGTCAACAAGAATCTCTTTTTGTTTTTTTGTTTTTTATGTTCATGAAATTATGTTTTTAGGACTTGTAGTTCTAACCAGCTCTGACCACTTCTGCTAGTTCTGACTAGTTCTGACCAACTCTCATCTCTTAGAATTTCAAAAAGCAGCGTGGCCATCAACAATAATTTCTTTTTTTGTGTGTGTGTATGGTTTTTTTTTCATGATACTATGTTTAAGATTTCCTTTGACAGATTTGTAGTTTTGACTGTCTGATGCTGACCCTTCCTGCACATTTTTTTTTTCTGGCTGTACAGGTCAGAGAGAGGTGGATTACCTAGGCCCAAACTACAACGAGAGGACGGCCGTGAAGGTGGTAGGACCGATGCTAAGTGACCTGACCAATGGCAAGCTGGCCAAGATCCCATCCACACCTCCCAAGCAATCCCAGAATGCAGGTTGGTCATTTTTTGTGTCACCGATTTTATTCATCATTTATTCACCATTTACACCGAAACTATGGTAATGAGTGGTTAACATCTCAGGAAAAAGACAATGTGGGTAACTTGTGTTTCATAGAAAGATGTGGCATGCGCTTAGAATTTGCTTTGTTTCGTGTTATCCACATCTTGTAGTTTCATGTAGGCTACCCACATCCAAAGCTGGACATCATATGAGTTACCTGCATCCAGCAGTAATAAACAAACAAATATTGTCACAGTGGCAAACGTGCAAGGATCGAAAGTCAAATTACAATGTACACACATCCAATTCATACATGGTTATAAATCCATTGTGTTGTCAGGGAGCGTGGAAACCTACGGAAATTATAAAATCTTTTCATGTACTATAGAAGAAAAAGGAGATGATGTATTCCCGTCAAAATTAATGTTCTCATATCAAATTGAATCTTTATGCTGTCTGTAGCTCCACCCCAAGAGAAAAGTGAAAGTACCTGGTACTCCATCTTTCCTGCTGACAATGAGGAATTGGTGTACAAGCGCTGGGAAGATGACATCATTTGGGACCACGAGGCCATGGACAAGATACCAGCCCCGCCCGTACTCCGTCTGGACCCCAACGACGAGAACATCATCCTCCGCATCCCGGAGGACATGGATCCAGACAAGATGGCCGCCAGTGGCAAGGAGAAGAAAGAGCCTCGCAAGTCCAAGATTGTCATGGAGAAGAGTGGGATGACCAGAACGGAGCCGGATGATGTACGTAGCATCTTTTCTATCTGTACATCCATCTCCTTCAGGTCCCATGATGGTCATCTGTCAAAATCTGTATAGCCATCCTAACAAGGCAAAATCAGTTTGCCTAGAATTTCAAGAACTATCATTGACATTGCTTGAATATTTGAAGATCCCATTCATAATATGAAATCCAAAAAGTATATCCAAAAAGAGCTAAAACACTGATCAATTTAGTGCTTATTTATGTCAATGTAGGGCAATTTGTCAATCACTAGCAATAAAGAAAAAATGGAAAAGTGTTCCCCACCATTGAAGAGATTCTCACTTTATAAAATAAAGGATTGTCAGAAAGTGTTCTACAATGTGCATGTGCGCGAAAGACAGTGTGTAAAGAAATCCACCCACTGGAGTTGACTGAAATTTGTGATGGCACATATTGTCCCTAGATCCAACATTAGAATACTGGAGCTTAGTCCCGGGGATGTTAAAATGTCATAAAAGAGTCCTTTCTGGCCTGCACTCATTTTCAGTCTGCATGTATATGCATTTTGTCGATGATTATGCTGTTATTTCTGAAAGTAAATTGAGTATGTGAATTTATCTCTTGCTAAGTTTATAAAGAAATGAATGATTTCATCTCATAGACTTGTTCGCCAACAAGATGATTCTCCAATACGCTTTAAAAAAAAAAAATTGTCTGTAGGATGTACTTCCAGGCAATAAAGAGTATTTTACTATCATTATTTTACTTTTAAGCACCTAGTCATTACGCACCAGCATAATGTGAGAAATCCCATTGCTGTGATTTCTGTAGGATTTCCAAGATCAGCAGGAGAACAAGAATCCATTCAACATCTCAAACGATGAGCACTACTACCCGAAGAATATTGGAGAAGGCAAGCTAAGACCGAACAGATCATCTGACCTGCAGGTAGGTGTGATTTACACAACAGTTAAACAAAGTACTCTAGCAGTCAAGTACTCTGAACCACAGCCGTTAATCTGTCCTCTATGTTTACCTGAAACTGTTAGACATTTGCCCTGAAATTGACAAAGTAGGAAATTTGGGTGAGAAGTTAAGATCTTAACAATTGGAAACAGGTTTTGTTCCGGTCACTTTGAGATTTTTGTTAATAGATTGGCCATGTATGTTGTTTATCTTGTGTGTGTGAGTTTTAGTTTAGCCAATTTGTCCTTTAGTTACAGATGAGTCCAGTTACAACAAAGTCTTAGGGACCTCCTTCATTATATCGGAATTCATTGAAGCCAAACAAAAAAGTATATAAAGATATATAGATGATGATTTAGGGACCTGAATTTCTACTTCGTTGAAACAAAATTTTTGTTATAATTATGTTCTTTATAACAGGAGTGCACTGTATTATAAAGGAATAGATGGATGGGAATGAACACAAGCAAAAGTTTGTTTGATAATTTTTAAAGTAAATAAAGCGTAAATGTACTTGCAAAGATTTACATGAGCACGGTAAACATTACCTGCATGATAATCTTCATTTTCAGTGAAAAGAGCATACATTATTTTGTATATATACCAAAGTTATACGATCTGGCCAACTGACATGACAATCTACTCATCTTCTCTCTTTTTCTTTTTCTTTTCTTTTTTTTCATGTGGTTTTGTAGCACTCTACTCCAGCATCTGAGCTCCGTCAGCCCTACTTCCCCACGCACATGGGACCCAACAAGCTGAGGGCGTGGCATCGCCCCGTCATGAGAAAGTACAACTTTGGTCTGCTCTCCTCCCCAGGCCCCCATGGTGTCTTCCCGCTCGTCAGAAACATCAAACTCAAAGCCAGGGTAACGAGGGCAATGCCGCTCCGTGATTATTAATCTAATGATTTTTTATAAGAGTGCACGGCATGAAGGGAACATCTGTGATTTTTTTACAACAGAGCACATTGGTAAAATGGTCTTATATATTGATTTCATGCATATTAACAAGAAATTGTAAAGTATTGATTCAAGTAATATTGAGATCATGACATGTTATTACTGTCATCACTGAATTGTAAGATGAATTGTAAGAATCTTACTATTGAATTCCTTTCAGCCATCTTTTTTCCTTACAAATCTGAAGACTGTGAAATAAAAAGGAACACATCAACAACATCTGTTTTCCCACTGCACAATAGCACAATTAAATGTATTGAAGTGCATCACCTAACATGCATTGAAATGTATGCCCAAATATGTCCTTGAAGAAGAAAAAAGGTTATGTCTACATGCACACACTGAGATGAAGTGAATAGTAAACAACCTTGTTTGAAATATCATGTGATTCATTTCATTCATTGTGATTGGTCGATTGTTGCTGTGTTTGATGGAGCAGCAAAGAGAGATTGAGAGGCAGGCATCAGGAGGAGGCGAGATGTTCTTCATGAGGACCCCAGAGGATCTCTCGGGCATGGATGGCCATCTCATCCTAACTGAGTACAGTGAGGAGTATCCCCCACACATGATGCAGATTGGCATGGCAACCCGCATCACCAACTACTACAAGAGGGTGAGTAACAGATCAAAGATACCCTTTCCTGCTATACTAGCATTAATACATGAAAATGTGCTCTTTTGTGTGCTGCTGTAAATAGGGGTTGTTTCTGATCTCAATACAAATACTGCTCGTGATTTTCTTACTTGTTTTGATAGAAACCCAGTTCAGATGCCAAGCCGCCTCGTTACGACTATGGTGAAACTGTCAACGTCCACAGTTCTCCTTTCTTGGGGTCACTGAGGCCAGGTCAATCGCTGCAGGCTTTCGAGAACAATCTCTTCAGGGCGCCGATTTACAAGCACCAAATGCTGTCCACTGATTTCTTGCTCATCAGGACCAGGAAAAGGTAAGCCAGGGCCCGTTATATCAAAAGATATAACCGATTATAAATGTTCTTACCACACAGGCTGCCATAGACTTACTATAGAAATAAATTGCATAATCAATTATAACTCTTAATAAAACAGGGCCCAGGACTTACAGTCCTCATTTGTGTTCATTATACCATGATGCATCAACATGTTTGAATGGTATGGTGCTTTCAGCACAGAATGACATGCTACATTACACAAGCATCCTCTGACTATCTTTTCTGCCTTTGTCATCTTGATTTCCAACAATCTCAATATGCTTGTTATTCTTCGAGGCTGGTTTCATTTGAAATTCCATCAAGAAGCGTACAATGAAATTCAGTCAGATTTGGTACAGTGGTAGGACCATTCATTACGATATTCCAGTTGAACTGATGAGGATCAAGGGCCACATGTTTAAAGGTCAACTTTTTCTATTCTATATTTGCCACAATTTGAGAACTGTTTAAAGAAATATATTAATGTGTTAATATTGAATAAGAGGGGGAAAGATAATCACTAAGATAAAGTTGTAAAATGGGGCATAATCCTGTAAAGGTAAAATGTCAGTTATTCTATTCCTGACTTTTGTGTATGTGTCATTTCTTATTTACTCAGATGGCTGTGTGAGAATATTAAATACTTGCCTTCTTTTAGTCATGTGAAATGAATTGTGACCCTTGGAGATGTTTACATTTCTTTCAAGAATAAGAAGACATTCCAGTTACAGGTAAATTGTAACCGTTTGTGACAAAATGAACTTCTATCCAGACATTCCAGTTGTCTACATTCTCATTGACTAACTGGTGTGATGTTACCCACATTAATTTTCCTCAGGTATTTCATCCGTTCCCTGGATCACATATTCACTGTTGGCCAGGAATATCCGCTGATGGAGGTGCCGGGACCGAACTCCAAAAAATCCAATAACCACATCAGGGATTTCCTACAGGTAAGGCTCAGCACTCTAGTGGTAGGTTTCAGATGGAGCAAATCTCGTGTATTAGGCATGAGACTTGTGTCTCAAAGGTATTTCTTGTGTTCTTACACCTGACAAGTCTTTTCTCACTCCTCACAAAAAAAGAAAGAAAAACCAACATGAATTTTAGTATATTGGGTGTCAGTTTGATTAAATCATATGTAGCTGCAATATATGGTAAGAAAGTTCACCATGAGAGATCTGATTACTTTCACTAGACTATCTTCTTCAATAGCAATATTTTATAGGTGAGGCAGTCTTTTTTTTAATGTTGTTGTTGTTGTTATCCAGAGGTAAGTGCTGTAACCTGTGATGACTTACATTAGGATTCATATATCGTTTGTTGCCTTTTTCTGCAGGTGTTCATCTACAGGTTGTTTCTGAAGAGCCCCGACCGCCCCCGCAGGATCAAAATGGAGGACATAAAGAAGGCGTTCCCCACTCACTCGGAGAGCAGCATTCGCAAGCGACTCAAGCTGTGCGCTGACTTCAAGAGGACAGGTCAGGCTCGCCTCTGAATTCTAGAAAGCGGGGGTATCAACACAAACCAGGGCCACTAGAATTTACCAGCAAATCTGTAGGAATTGATCTTTTTTGTTTTGTTTGAAGTAGAATTGTGACAGCAAAGTTTCTTTCAGAGACAAATTGGAATGAGAGTCTTTCCTCTCTATGTAAACCAAATATTAATCAATATTTGGGTGACATCTCAGTGTGGTCACATGACCCAGATAGCCTACTTCGAATTCCTCTTGGGCTAAAACAGTGCAAAGGGTACTTGTACATTCAAACAGTTATGAATTTGGTATTCTGCATCATACCTTTTTTAAACTCTAATGGAGATTATGCGTTATTTGCAAGCTTCTAGTAAATTCAAGTGTAGACTTCTTAATTTCTCTGAAGAAGTTTATCATTCAGTACAGTCTACCATCTCAGTGAAGGGTCATCTACAAGCCGCTTAATGAGATCACTGCATTAAGTGTCAGGTGATGCTCAATTGGATTCGTAACATGTGTGTGTAGGAGATGAGGTGATGAACCCAGCACCTCAGTGGCAGAGTACAGTTGTATACTGTTCTCTGGTCCTCTTGTTCTCCTTCTCTAGGACTCGACTCCAACTGGTGGGTGATGAAGCCCGACTTCCGGCTTCCGTCAGAGGAGGAGATCCGAGCCATGGTCTCCCCGGAGCAGTGCTGCGCCTACTACAGCATGCTGAGCGCCGAGCAGCGGCTCAAGGATGCCGGCTACGGGGAGAAGTCCTTCTTCGCCCCGGAAATTGACGACGACGAAGACAATCAGAAGATCGATGACGAGGTATGGTTCCCCCCCCCCCCCCATCTGTTCATCGAGGGGTTTTGACTCACTGGGATGTGTACACAATAGCTGTACAATGTGGTGTGTTTTCATGTAAAAATATACATAGAATTTGTCTTCAAACAACACTGAGCTGTATTTAATTTGTTGTCAAGTAAAATTATACTGGAGGGAGAGAGTTTTCAGCATTCATGTTGTTTTTAAACAAATAACAAAGCCCCACAAAAAGTTTTGATGAAATATTTCTGCTGTCAATAGTATTGGTCCTCAATATGTGAAGCAAATATGTCATAGTTTCATTATTGTTTGATATGTCCTGTAAATCACTCTGTCCTTTTTTGTGTTTGAGGTAGTGTGAGGGAGTATTTGTTGTTGTTTTGTTTCTGTTGGTGTTTCACGCATTAATTCAGTCATCTGGAATTACTCCAGAAAGATTTACACACTCCAGCAAAGCTTAATTGGAGTTTGTAGTTTGACTTGACCAAGATGATTACGTAGAGTCCTGGGGTCATGATACCAGTGGACGTAAAATCTGCTTGTCTGTTATCGTAGGTCAAGACTGCCCCTTGGAACACAACCCGCGCATTCATTGCAGCGATGAAAGGCAAGTGTCTGCTGGCTGTAACAGGCGTGGCCGACCCTACCGGCTGCGGGGAGGGGTTCTCGTACATCAAGGTCCCTAACAAGCCCACTCAGCAAAAGGTAAGGGCAAAACATGCCACACCCCGAACATATCATTTTTCATTGTTTTGATTTTCTCATTAACATTTACATATATTATGCAAGACCCTTAGTTTTCAGAGTTGTTCAGCCATTATGCAGTGGTACCTGTACTGAAAGTCAATATCAGTAAGTGGCAGTCAGAATGCTATGTGCCAAGATGGCAACAAACAGACTGGGATTGATCACATAGTGTTAAGGTTGATAACAAAGTGTCAGTGTTTGCAAGTAATACAGATTTCATTTCAAGGATTTCAAGGATTTCAACTGATTTTTACTGTTTTCATAGGAATCATATTAATTATGTGATTGAAGATTTGCAAAAACTTACAGACTTAGAGACTTCAATTCAAACAATTACACACAAAAAAAACCCACAAGATTTATGCCACAGTATGAATATTTTATGCACACATAGTAGAATATTTGTTACAGTGTTGATATTTTGAGAATCATTACTTTTTCCTTTTTAAGATTTCTATGATAAACAGTTCATATTCAATTGACTGCAATATTTTGGTTAATAGTGGTCAGTGAAATGAGTCTGAGGTAGAAATTCATACCCGTCTTCATCTCAAGAATTCTGTAACGATGCAGTCAGGTTGATGTAATCATCAGCTGTAGTGATATATTTGATGCGTATTTCATGAAAAAAAAATGTGTACAGGTGTAGCGTGGCATTAGGCGACATGTAGTAAAACATGGGTAGATAACTTCATTTGGGGTATATGTGGTTCCGTGATCAGGAGTATGCAATCACGTTACCACATGCATGTATAGCTTTCCCATGCATGCATCAGTTATACCTCCCATTCGCAAACCCAACTTTCCTACTCAACTCCCAAATCAGTGCAAAATATGCTTTGTCTTGCATCTTTAAAGGAAAAGTAACCCTCCCAAAAAAGCCTTCATCAAAATGCCCCTCCCTTCATCCAAAGAGCTGTATCACCAATTTTCTTCTTGTGCATTCCCCCTTTGCATGCTGGAGTGTATACGCAAACCCTTCTACTGGACTCATATGTAGTGGAAGTGTTTTTTTTTTTTAAATGCTCAGAACCTACATCCATGATAGCATTTAAATGATTTCAGAATGTGAAGTAGAACCTTCAAAAAATGAATTACTTGTTGTGTGTATCTGATGGGGGGGGGGGGGACATGTATGCACAGTCTGAATCAGGCTGTGTCTCGAAACCCTCAAAATCTTTAAGCCAAACATATCATTTATTTCTAGTCATACCACTCGCAAATACATGCAAACCTTCTAATTTGATAAGAACGAATAATACTCACTTATTATGCTTTGAAACTAGAAAGGATTTGGTGAAGCTCTTGCCTAGCGTTGTAAACATTCAGGATTTGATCGAGTTGATTTACACAAATTCTGTTGTTAGGGAGATGCAAACGCACCCCTCCCGGGGGGTTTCCAGTTGGTAAGTACAGTCTTGTGTTTGGCGTATATTCACCAGCATCTGAACGAACGCACCACCATCTGTTCTCTTGTGGATACAACGCACAGATTCACTTGTTATCAGTCGCCATGGTTACGGAGGCAGATGTGCCAGAGGCAGCTCACAAAAAAAAAGAGCAAAAACAGGAGAGCCTCATGTTTGACACTGACATCAGTTTGTTTGTTGTTTTCTCACCTTTTTTGATGTGCCATTGCTTTTGTTTAACTCTCTTGGAAAGTTATTGTTTGTATTTTTTCATGTGATTCTGTGTTTACGGATTAATTGACCTGTTGGATTTTGCCTTGGGTTGTTATAACCATTTCTGTATTTTGATGTGAGTCATTTGTATCTGTTGAATGCCGTCCCTCATCACATCCAACTTTGTTTGCATGTCATTTTCTAGAACATCCTCTTCTTTCTCTCTTTTCATTTCCATTCTCACATGATGATATACCCAATGGCTAATTCATAATATAGTACCTGCCTTACATTGATTTGCGAATATGTCTACAGAAGTACACCAGTTTCTGTCAAACCTGCATAGGTTGACATTTCTCTTTTGTGTCTCAGCTTGTAAAGCATCTACACTCATCAACAGTCTGTATATTGTCTACTCTTCCCTGAACCCATGCAATCCTGGGTTTAGATCTTTATTCTTCATACCAGGCGTATACTAGTAGTCTGTTCTTCTCTACACCCTCACATTTTTTTTTTATTTCTCTTTGTGACATCATAAGAAGTGCCAGTGGTAGCAACAAAACTATTACAGGCTTGATGCATTACATATAAAGTAATTGCATATCGTGGGAAAGAGCACTTTCCATACTACCGGTATTCAAAAATCCATACTCCCCAACATACTTAAAAATTTCATGTAAGGATTTGCTTTACAGACATCCCCATTCCCTTCTTTCACTCTCTGTCTCTGTGTCTGTCTTGTCCTGAACTTTTCTCCCTTTCGTATGCATTCCATTTCCCTTTATTTTGCTCCATGCAACCTCTATTCCCCTGTTACCATTCTTCCTGCAGTGTTGTTCTACCTGTCATGCATTGTCCCGCATTGTTTGAAGTGTGTGCCTCTCCACTCATCATCCTACTCTTCCCTTGTCGAATAAAACAACAACAACAAAATGCCTTGCATTGCTGCCCCCCCCCCCATCTCTGTAATGCTGTCGAGACTACTTGTGATTCTATGTTGCCCACATCCACTCTGCCCGCTTTCCTGCCGCTCTAAAACCCCACCGCTGTGTCTCTCATCCAGCATCGGCAGAATGCTGGGTTTGCACACGGCCCGTGACCCGATGCATGCGCGGTGTTTGTTACCATCGGTACGGCGTTGGGGCGTGGCCGAATTCGGTCTTGGCTCCGAGCGTTGACAGAGAATAAACAGTCTTACCTTTGTGGTCATGCTCACAATCAATGAATTAATTATCGTTGCATACACTAGATGCATGTGGCGAATATTAATAGCAATCTTAAAGCATGTCAGCATGACACAGAGTTTGCAAATGCAATGCCAGTCTAGAAGGCAGCTATTAATTAGTAAACTTCTTGTGTGCCAGAGGCATCTGTTTCAAAAAAATTGAAAGTACAGTAAACCGCGCTTAAGTCGACATCGCATAAGTCGACAACTCGCTCAAGTCGACACAATAAAAAAGTCCAGATTTTTGCCTTTGTTATTCCTTGAAAATTTCTTCGTCTTAGTCGACATTTATAAGTCGACAACTCGCGTAAGTCGACCTGATTTTTGAGTGCCAACTGAGCTGAAATACGTGTTAATTCCCTCGTCTAAGTTGACATAATTTTTTCCCTCAAAATCGTATCGCCATTCTCTGAAAAAGAATTGTTTTCCTGCTCCGATTCGCAGCATTTCTACTTGGTAATTCGCTAGTGTACGGCGCGGTAGCGATCGCGCCATGCGTCCATTGTCTTGTACGCCAGAATAGAGAGGACATACACTCATTTACTGTACATTGGAGAATTACATGTAGTACCCAAAGCAGTTCACTTTCCCCCTTTTCTCCTGCTCGTTATTCTCAAACGCACAAAATTTGTACACCTATAGGTCCTAGTAGAGAATCATTATCAGAACATGAAATACATGTAGGTGTTTCCGTTTATCCAAATATTCTAACGTTAATTATTTCGAAGCGGAAATAGAAACCTGGGCCCGTTTAAATTGATTAAAATGCAACTATTGTATGTAATTAAATGCAACAAAAAATTTAATGCAGATGTATCAAATCAACTTTGCACATAAACGCAAGTGCATTGCTGAAAAGGCTTGCGCTTGATAATCATATGAAACTAGAAAATAGTTGTACGAACCTGAAACTCAATTGCGTTTAAACGCAACTCTAAAAATCAAATGAAGTCCATCAAATCACGGGCAACGCTGTGTTCAAAAGCGTTGCAGAGAAGACTTTCGGTTTTCATAAGAAACTAGAAACTGCGTTTAAAGGCATCTCTTAACATCTACGGAGGTGCGTTATTGTTGAAAAGTCTTGCATTACTTTTTATTTCGTACGCAAAATTAAACGCAACTCCGAAAATCAAATACAATTGCAAGTCCATGATATCACACAGAACGCTGAAAAGACTTGCGTTTGATAATCATATCATATACGAAACTCGAAAATTGTAGGGAACTTTTTTTTAAAACTCAATTGCGTTTAAACGCGATTCTAAAAATCAAATACAAGTCCATCAAATCACACGCAACGCTATATTTAAACACAAGAGCGTTGCAGAGAAGACTTGCAGTTTTTGTACGAAACTGTAAGAAACTGCATTTAAACGCATCTCCAAACATCTTCGGAAGTGCGTTATCGTTGAAAAGACTTGCATTATTTTTTATTTCGTAACGGAACTTTCGCCGTGACCGAACTTAGTCTGCACTAGCAGGGGAAAGACATCGCAACATTTACATGTTTCAAACTACCGAAACGCATACTGCTCACAAAATGTCAAGAAAAAATAATAGCAGATTACTTGTTGCAGTTCGCTATGCAGAAGGTTTAAATCTCAGTCCAGTGTTAAATTAGTGCGACGATGGAAAGAGATTTGTTTTTACGAAGGTTAGTAATCCGAAAGATGCCGTTTTCGGATTAACAAACTTTTCTTCTTCTTTTTATTTCAGACTGGCCCGCGCCGTACAGAGCGGTAATTGTTGCAAATCGGAGCGCGAGAACAATTCATTTTCAGAGTATGGCATTAGAAATTTAAGCAGAACAAATATGGCGAATTAGGGAAGGAAAATAACACATCCTATTTCAACTCAGTCGGCACTGAAAAATTGTCTCGACAGAATCATACGAATTCACACGCATATCTTCGCAGCAACGCACTTGAATTTAAAACGCAAAGTTGCATGCAATTTGGGGAATATGCGTTTGATTTTTCAAATCAAATTTAAAACGTACAGTGTCTAGAAACGGGCCCAGGTTTCCGAGCCCGCTCTCTCAAAATTTCTCTAGAGATTTGGGAATTGTGCGTTGCCGTTGCTAATCCGCGCGAGATTTATGAATGAACTAAAACATAATAATTGTTGCTAATTTCAGTAGGTATGTTTTTGCAGCAAAAGGAGTAAGATTTGGGTAGCGATTCGCATCGTGATCTTACTCTGTATAGGGGAAATTAGTTTTCATTTATAAGATGACAAAATGTCGACTTACGCGTAAGTCGACTTTCGCGTAAGTCGACGTGTTTTTCTCAGTCCCGATAATGTTGACTTACGCGAGGTTGACTGTAACTAAAATCCTGATAGTGGAGTGATGTACTTTAAAGGATGAGAATCCATGCTGAACAACTTTTTTTGTGCATCAAATATAAAGAAAAGTTAATTTCAGTGCATTAGATAGAAGAACGTGTATTGGAAAATAGCTCTATGCATGTTTTATTTGAATTATTTCCTGTTTCATGAATTATTCAACATATATGCAGAGGAATGTTCATGTATTTAATTGATATAATCAGTCATCATACTTCAATTTTGTCACTTCTGTAACATACATCACATCTTCTCCTCATAAAGATTTAACTAATTGATTGACACGTTTGTTTCCTTGCTGTGAATTTTTTTCAATTGACTTGCTGATGCAGTGACCTGAACTGAATTTTAAGTTTGATATTAAATTCAGGGGGTCATAATGAGCGTGAAATCACATATGCGTGTTGTCATGATAACCCTATCAAACTGTGATGATCTCATAATGCAATGTCCCATACATGGCGTGGTGGTTGCAGCACTCAAGTGATATTGAAAATGTGCGAGGTCATCCAACATCTGTGTAAAAGAAAAAAGAAAAGAGATCAAGGGAAAGATGAATTCAATAACCAAGCAGAATTGACGGAAGATAGATGCATGCATAGTTCAAGTAAAAATTCTGATTTCCTATACTCAATGCTGAAACTCATTGCAACCTTTACACATAGTGAGGTGAGAAGTGATTATTGAAGTAGGTAAACATGGGGCTAGCAGATTGTATGTTACCTGTAGCTGAGGCAGTTTGAAGTGGAAATGTTTTATATTTTGCTGTGAATCAGTATAGATTTTGTGACCATTTTGGTAGATTTGTAATTCTGTAAGCACATCTGCTCGTATCAGCTTGTCACTGGCACAAGTGTTAAAGTCGTGTTTCCATTCAATTGGTTATTGTCAGAATAGGATGAACATATCAGAGAAATTATTCTAGAAAGATAGATGATAATTGCAGAAACAACTTCTGATGGGATTTGTTTAAGTGCCTTACCAAATCTATGCATCATCCTCTGTTGTATGCATGTCATGAGTTTTAGTGGCTTGTAAAGGGTTAAACACAAGTACATGTCAGTAGAATGAAATGGTTGCTGTATCACGCCTGTGTGCTTTTACACACTTTGGAATAGAAAACATGTCTGTTAGTGTTGCGCAAGTCTGTAGAGGATACGTGTACACTGTACACATCGGTGAGCACACTATGACACTCCTGTGTAGAATGCAGTGTTTGCAATCCCACCATCGTCTGATTGGTCCCTGCAGCAGGACGAGGTCGCAGCGCCCCCTCAGCCCAAGAAGACGGTGACAGGAACGGACGCCGATCTCAGGAGGCTCAACCTCAAGCAGGCCAAGCAGCTCCTCAGGAACTTCGGCATCGCCGAGGAAGACGTAAGCCCAAGTTGCATCCCCCTCCCCGCGATCCAAATTCTCTGTGGGAAAATCATGCCAAATGACAAATGTTACTTCTGCAGTGTTTATGCATTTGCAAAGGAAACATTTTGATTTTCAGTCTCTACTCAGAGGATGTAGATTAGAGATTTGAAAGAGTTTTTAACCAGAATACGATACAAGATGGTGGATAATTTTCTGTTAAGCAAAGTCATCATCGTGATGTTTCAGAGACCAGCTTTGAAACGAATGACATATATACAGCTTTCCTAATACAAACTTTATTAGTGTGTCAACCAGCTTTATTTATAGGAAATGTTCCTCCTTATTATCTTTAAGTCATCTGGGTTGCTTTTTTTTTTCTTCATTTTCTTCAAAATGTAAGATGTAGATTTATATTTTTTTTCCCAGTTTGGATATCCCGAACATACCTGTTGTTTTCATCATTATGAATAATCAAAAAAACTCTCTAATGAGCTTGAGTAAATGATGTGTGATCTGAAATATGACAATCTTCAGGAATATAGTTGATGCAATGCAGCATTACTGCCCTGCAATTTATGATAATGTATAATATAATTTGTGTGGTTGGTACTGCAAAAATTATCAGTAGAAATCTTACCATGCTCCCACCCCTACAGATCAAGAAGCTGTCCCGTTGGGAGGTCATCGACGTCGTCCGGACCTACTCCACCCAGCAGGCTCGGACTGGAGACAGCACCACCAGCAAGTTTGCCCGCGGCAACCGATTCGGGATCGCCGAGCACCACGAGCGCTACAAGGAGGAGTGCCAGCGCATCTTTGACTTACAGAACAAGTGGGTGCAATCGAGTATGACCTCGTCACCCCTCAGCTGTGGTGGGAGAAAAAAAAAATGATAATGATTCATTCATGCGTGTCATGGGACATTTGGCTTATCCGCAGTTGGGGGGGGGGGGGGGGGGGAAGGTATATCTAAGCCCTGCTGTGTTTTGTTTGCCAATTGGCACATATGTCTGGAAACTCATTGTCAATGCATAGAGATTACCTAATCCTCAATGATTCCTATTGTGTCACCATAGCCTTCCTGTTGGTCTGCAGCACATTGTTTAATACACCCAAGTGGGATTGCTAACTTTACAACTAAGTAAAGATTGGATGAATTACTGAATGCTGGTGATAGAGCTTGACGGGTTAGAATAAAGTTCTCAAAAAGTTACTAGAGTAAAGTCCTTGGCAAAGATCTTTGCTGTTCTTTTGTTTGCAGTCTCAACTTGTTTTTGAATAATGAAAATGACAATCATATAGTGAGTTCAGCTTGACCCCTCCTGTGCCCACATGATGACCCAGAAGTGCAAAGGTTTCAAGTACAAGAGACTTGATTTAATTTGCCTTCTATTTGAAAATGTAACATAGTGCCCCACTATCGTTTGAAAGCGTTACCAGTGTTTGACTGACCTGAATGATTTGACTAAGTGATATCTTATTTGAGGAGGATGCATGCATGGATGAATGAACACCTTTTTCCTTGCTGCTTTTCTTACCCTTACTCCCCCACCCACCCCCTCCTCCTCCTCCTCCACCCACCCCCTCCTCCTCCTCCTCCACCCACCCCCTCCTCCTCCTCCTCCCCTCCTCCCCCTCCTCCTCCTCCTCCACCCACCCCCTCCCCCTCCTCCACCCCCTCTCCCACCATCCCACCAGGGTACTGGCAAACACTGAGGTGTCCACCGATGAGGAGAGCAGCTCTGGGGAAGGTGAAGACAGTGACTTTGAGGAGATGGGCAAGAACATCGAGAGTATGCTGACCAGCAAGAAGACCAGCTCACAGGTGGGTGGGGCCTCCCCTTAACCACACCCTCATCAGGTTTACACCGGTGTCATGGCAGAAGTTGTTGCATGACAACGATGTCATTTTGTACAATATAACACTATTGCGGTATCAATTTTGTAGTACTGTCTGTATTTTCAAGTCAGATTTGTGTGATAAGTCATATAGAGACTCGAACAATCATGTTTGATGCTGACAGCGATGGCACGTTTTTCATACTTTTCGCAATGAAATTTCATCTGTGAAAAATTATTCACATGAAAAACTAGACTCAGAGTCAATAATAACAACAACAACAACAACAATACATTGTTGTAACTATGTCACTTTGAATGAATACAGCTTAAGAGCCAGGAAGTGAAATGCCAATGGGTTGCTCATGGTTCCAGTAGTTTGAAGTTGTGAGATGTAAATGTTAAACCAAACAAGGCTGTAGAGTCATGACGTATACCAAGAAGAACTTTGAAGTCACGCCTTATTGCAGATATGATCCCCTCAGCGGAGCCCGTAGACACATCATCCTCACAGGTGCATTGCTCCCCATCTTTCTACCCCCAGCTCTCCCATGAGCGTGAAGAGGCTGAACGTCTGGAGCTGCAGCGTATGATCATGGGCGAGGACTCCAACAGTGCCACGCCCAAACCCGGCAAAGAAGGGACGGGGCCCTCTAGCTCCAAAGGGAGTCGCACCAACACCCCGATCCCCGGCAAGGAGGATGACACTGGATCTGTGCAGAGCTTTGCTTCATCATTGGTGAGTGTTTTTTTGTTTGTTTGTTTGTTTGTTTGTTTGTTTGCTAGTTGTTGTTTTTTTTTCTGTCTTACATGATCAAATATTAAAGTGTAAATTGGTTCTTAGTTCAGTATATATGATATTATTAAGTTGCATGGTAATGCATCCTGAAGACAGATGGTCAGTTGAATCACATTTAAAACAGATGGTCTCATTTACAAGAGAGGACAGATGTTAGACATTATGGCATACATTTTTTGGTGGTTTGCTCTTTTAGATTGAATAAAGACACGATTGCCAATATGTTCATCATGCTTTTGGTTTCAACTTCCTGTTGCTTTGCTCAACTGTGTACATGAAGAAAGTAAACTGTTCAAAGTTTGGAGAAGTAACACAACCTAATAGGTTTCCTGATTTACTTGCAATGCAGCATACTCATGGGAGTGGTGGTGTTAGATTAGAGAGAGAAAAACAAACAAACAAAAGGTGAACATTATTGTAACCCCTCCTCCCCCCCCCCCCCCCCCCCCAAACAAAAGAAAAATACATTGAAAAAAACAACCCCCAAAAATCTTCAACTTTCTTGGAACAGTCTGGCCGGCGACTGAAGATTCACCGGACATTCAAAGGCGAGGATGGCAAGGAGTATGTGCGTGTTGAGACTGTGAGGAGAGCAGAGGTCATCGACACGTACGTCCGCATCAGACAGACCAAGGACGAACAATACATGTAAGTTTCACGGTTATGTCTTGCGTGCTGCTAGACCATTCCTGTAGTCCAAGAAGAGTCAATTTTTACTGAGAGCGGAAGAGGTTGTCCTCCTCGATCGTCTCGTTATCAATCTGATCACTGTATACTTGAATCGATGTGTGAACTTCACTGCGATAAAGTGACTTCCTGTAGAGACTGTCGGCATGATGGAGTATTCATGATCTAAAGTGCATGCTCTGCTCAGGGGAAGGCGCCATGCTGCTGGAAGCTGATGACATAAACAAAAAGCTTCTATAATGGGAAATTGGATGATATTCAGCATGTTTGTATTTGCAGAAATTAGCTGCTTGGCAGAGGTCTGCGCTCTCAGAGTGCTTTTCTAGTTTCATGATGCTTACAAGTTAAAATATTGATGTTGGCCAGATATCTGTTAAACTTGTTGGGTCAGAGTTATCCATGTTCCATCTCTAGAATTTTAAGGTGTTACGATCGATAGTTTATTGTCATGGAAAAATCATGTAGATATTATCTGCCGCAAATTATCATGAAATGCTGGAGTGCTGTTGAGATAACATCTTTTAGGCAAGTGTGAATAAATTGATGTAAACCAGCTGTCATGGAATATGTGATATTTTCTGTCGATTCCCAGTCGGCAGTTTGCGCTGCACGACGAACGCCACCGGGAGGAGATGAAGAAAGAGCGTCGCCGGATCCAGGAGCAGCTGAGGAGGATCAAACGCAACCAGGAGAAGATGGAGAAGGAGAAGACCAATCCCAAACCCAAGCCGGTTAAGAAGCCCAAGAAGAAGAAGGAGAAACCAGACCTCAAGGTATGGTGTTATTCTAAAGAGATTCCCTCGTCTTACCTTCTCATAGTTTTTACCTCTTCTTCAATTAATGGTTGCTCAATTTGATATGAACAACACTGTGAGGGGTGATATTTGAATATAAGTGAACATTACTGCATCTCAAACTTGAAATTACTCTTGATTGTTTTGCATTGTAGCACAACCTTCTCCTAGTGACAGATTAGTAATCTCCGCTTATTCAAGGGCCATGCCCGTACACGTTGTATTTTGTGCTCAAGTTTTACCTCCTTGTCGTTTTGTCCGACAGATGAAGTGCGGAGCCTGCGGCCAGATCGGTCACATGAGGACCAACAAGGACTGCCCCATGTACAAGAAGGAGTCCCTGGAGAAACAGCCCTCCATCACCGTGGCGATGACGGAGGAGCAGGAGGAGGAGGAGAGGCGACTGGACGACGACGAGCTGGTCAAGACGGAGGGCACCAAGATCCTGTTGGACAAGAGGGTCATTACTCAGTGAGTAGCTCTGAGAGGATACCAATAGTTTTATTGCAAAATGGGCTAAGTGCCATTTTTAAAGATTTTAAAGTAAGTCAATTATCAGGTAGAGGGGAATAAAACCTTTCCAGTGATACCTCACTTGTAACATGACAAGGAATATTCTTAAAGTTATGATAAGAAAAATCCCACATTTTCTTATTGTTTTCTTTCTTTTTTAGCAGCTTCAATTGCAAATATCTCAAATTAACAAGAATGCAGTTAGCTTGTTTTGCAGTGAAACTCTTTAAATAGCTCTTGATTGATTGAAAGCAGTTGCCCAACTTTGTTTGATGTGTATGTGCATACAGTCAAACCTGTCTGTAGCAGCCACCCAAGGAAGAAGAAAAGAGTGGCCGTTATAGAGAGGTGGCTGCCATAGACAGGTTACTCGACATTTTGTGTGAATTGTATACATATACATGCATCATTGTATACATTTACAAGTACGTACGTGTATACCTATACATGTGCGTGACTGTGTTTCATGCTGTGAACAATGGAGTTATTTGCAGCATACAGCAGGTCAGCGGGGTATTTCATGAAGCGGGTATTTCAAAAAGCATTTTGTCAGATACTTTTTCAAAAGGCTGTTTAAGCTTATGAAATCCCTGCATCTGATTGGCTGAGAATGAATTTGTCCAACATATTTGTGGGACAAAACATTTCATGAAATGCCCCCCAAATTCATGTCATGTAAAATTAATTCTTCTTTTGTAGGTATCTACAATATGCTTTGCAATTTTTATTTCTAAACATATCTTAGGTCATTGAATGAGAATGTTGATTTTCAAACAATGCTTGTACACTGTACATTCTTACAAAACTCAAAACTCATGTGTGGTTAACAAAGAGTACCAATCCCGTACTTTCTGTAATGTAGTGCGGACAAGGTGCGGCGGAAGTCACTGGTGCTGAAGTTCCCGAAGGAAAACATCAAGACGACCAAGAAGAGGAGGGTCAACCCAGAGCCTCACTGTGATTACCTCAAGGTCTGTCTTTAATCCTCTCAGTGTCCCTTGAAAGATATGTCCATATGTCCTTCCTATGTGATGCAGTACCGTGGTCATTCGATACTGAGCTGTTGTTCACCTTTTTATGAGAAGATATGTCTGCATACATCCTTGCGTTGTTAATTAGAGCAAAAGGATTATAATGAAGAAGTAATTATATACAATTTTCAAGTGTTCTTATGTCTGAGAGATGGATGCTCGCGCGACAAGTATGTGAGTTTAGATATCTAATTTAAAGCTCTGTCGAATGCTACATATTTTTTTTTTTTAAATGCTCTCAATCATATGTTAGTTCAACGTATGAGAATGTTGATTTTCAAGGAATGTTCGTATATTGTTTGATCTAATTCTGTTGATTGGGATGCCATTTTCACACAGCGACCTAAGCAGTCCAAGAATCGGAGACGAACTGACCCGCAGGTTATTCTGAGCACTCTACTTGAGGATGTCCTGAATGCCATCAGAGATATACCCTATGTGAGTATTATATTATCCCTCTATCAGAACAAATATATTCCCTGTTTCTGTATGTTGTTGCCTGCCAAGCAGAAAGGCCCTGTTATGTAATTTTGACCCCAAACTTGAACTTTGGTTTGTGACACAATTCAACAGAGTTTTGAAAGATCATTCATATAATGTAACCATCATTGCTTTAAGATTTTTTTGAGCAAGCATACCTTTGCCCCCTTCTAACAAATAGGGGACATTGTCTCTCTTTTGGTATAAAAAAAAAAATTCCCTGTGAGAGTGTGTATCTCTTTTTTTTTTAAAGAATATATATATTCCCCATATTTTAGTGTATCTCTCTGTAAGAACATATGAATTGTGTGTGAGAGTATGTTCCACACACTACTAAAGGTGTTTGAATTGATATATAAATCTGAAGCTCCTTTTACTCAAAATCTTAAGAATCTTGGTAACTTTTAATGGATTTCTCTGATGTAGGGCCACAGTTATTCATCCACTAGTGAGTAATGATATTCATCCACTAATGGGTAATGACCGATCTGTTGTTTTGATGATACACAGTCCACCTTATAGAATTCTTTCTCAGATGAACATCAATCCTAAAGAGGACCTACCAGTTCAGAAAAAACAACCAAGCTGTTATGGAGACTAGCTACCAACATTTTTTTTTTTATTATTATTATTTTTGCTCCATATGTTCCATTTCAATTTTCAGACTCAGCCATTTCACAACCCAGTTGTCAGGAGACAAGTGCCAGACTACTACAAGATTGTCACCAAGCCGATGGATCTCCAGACAATGAGAGATGTAAGAAAACTATCCAGGATAACTCTTCTACAACTAGAAGCCCTCGGAGAGAACAAATCTCTGCCGAGCTCATTGGGCTAAGAACATAATGGAACTGTGCATGCATCCTTTCAGATCAAATTTGTAGATCCGGAGCATGATCTGAATCACATTAAAAATCTTACTACCAGTTCCTTTCACCACAATGGACTTTTCCAGAAAATTTTGTCAAAATCCATTCCTGACTTTTAAAGTGATATTTGGATCAGACAAGGAAACACAAAAATACATGAACAGTGGTAGAAGTTATAGGTTGACACCAACAAATAATTACAAAATCACATATTGTATAAACAGTAAACTTTGCGTGAAACAGCATTCATGGGTATGGATGGTATCCAACTTCTGTGTGACTTGACAAAAAAAAAATAGACAGTTTCATAAGAGTTCAAGTCACCTTTAGTTGTTGATATATGGATGTACAGTAGAAGGTTGATGTGAAATTGAATGCTGATGTTGTGAATTCATGGAGTTTATTAGTCTGTAAATCTTTGCCATTTACTGTATGATGGATACCTTATGCAATGAACTGAAAAGCCAGGTCAGCTATGTGTAAGTGAATAAACCATGGTTTGTTTGTTTGTTTGTTTGTTTTTGTTGGAGTTTAACTGACAAATAAAGACATAGTTTTAAAAACAATCTGGTATTGATGTTTTGGCATCTGTAATTGAACACATTCTAGTATTGACATGTTGAAAGAAAGCATAAAAATAAAATGTACATTACTTACCTAACATACAACTTGTGTGTTAGTCTTAGCAAGAGTACCTCGTATCACAGAAGTCCACGAAAGAAAACAAAAACAAGAAATAGGTGTTGCATCATGTGAAATTTTTGACCTGCTTTCCAGAGCATCCGGAAACACAGGTACGCCTCGAGGGAGCAGTTCCAGACTGATGTGATGCAGATCGTGGACAACAGCATCCTGTACAACGGAGCGAAGAGCCCCCTCACGATGGTGGCCCGAAACATGCTTCTCCTCACTCAGAAAGAGATGGAAGAGGTGCTGTATATATGCAGTATTTTTCATTTTCTGTGAATTCTGAGAGTTTACTGATATTTGCAAAATCAGCAACTCTTAAAGGTCCTGTTTACCTTTGGGAGCAGTGATTTAAAACATTTTCAAGATATGACATTTAATGCATATGTGTAGGTCTGTTGTACCACAAAACATCCTATCATATAAAATTTTCGCGATAAAGCCTCAAATATAAGGAGATATCTGTATTTTTCTCATACCATAACTGTAGACGGTTTGGTCTGGAAACTTTTTTATTATAACTATTGTTCAAATTTTGTACATTTAACAACACTTAACATCGATTTTACTGATTCAAATTTTTACAGTCATTGTTTTTATCCCTAACTCACATTTTAGAACTATTTTAAAGCACTAATGCTGGGTTTTTGTTTCATCTGCAAATGGTATTTTACTGATATTTGCAAAATCACCAACTTGCAACAAGTTTTACCTCCCATAGCTCAAATGATTTGTAAATATTGATAACATAACAAATCTATCATATAAAAAAAGGAGAAGATTACTCCAGCTCTACGCTAAAAGCCCTTGTGAAAGTTCATTGGGTGTGCAAGTTTAAAACCTGAAAAAATAGATTTTGAATAAGAATGGTGCAATGCATTTTTTACTGTTTTGTATCTTCATTTAGACATTTTACTGTACACTCATATGGGACGTCACTTTTATTTTAAAGCCTTTGTGTTTCTGTATTTGTCTTTTCACTACTGTCTGCCAGAATGCCAACAAATTCTCTCGTCTGGAGAAGGCTATTAATCCGTTGCTAGGAGACGATGACCAAGTGGCCTTCTCCTTCATCTTAGATAACATCGTGGCCGCCATGAAGGCAGTGCCAGAGGTAAGGATAGTCTCTGTCCAGTCTTTTGTTCTCTTTTGTCTATCAATTTATTTGGAGGAATCCTCATTCCCTTTCGCATCCCGTCACATTGTGAGAGCCCTATTTATCAGGGGAGAATGCACTGGAACCTTAAGGGATAGATCCCAAGTAAGTTTCCTGGACAATATGTACATCCTTTGGTGAAGTGCCAGTGTTCCCTCTAAGGAACACAAATTGGTATAAACCTAGCGATGCTAGGTTAAATATTTGTGTCATTTGGAGCAGAACTAATATTGGTGATTCTACCCATGTTGAATAAGACATTATTAGAGACACCATCATGATGATTGTGATGGAGGTAATGATATTTATGATGATGAAAATGATGATTATTAGTAGCCAATTCATCTGCATAATTGACCGTGTCTGTTGTTTTTACATATCTAGAGTGGCATGTAAATTTTTCATTGTAAAATTTTCATATCTCTGTTGGGGTGACAAAACCCCGTACCTCAAAAATATCCAATATTTAGGACAGCAAAACACATGGAAGCCAAAGCATTGCAACAAATGAGATTGCCTTTCCTTTGACGTGTTGTAGTGGCTTCATTTTTGGGATGAGACAGCTAGGATTTGGACAGGACATCACCTAATTCATTATCTGACAATCAATCAAATTTTTTTCCCCAAAAGATACAAGGTCTTGTCATCCCAGCACAGATATGACATTACTTCTGCAGTGTCTACCAGGTCATTAAGCAGTCATTGAGAACACCGATCATTTTATTCTTGTACTGTAGTCTTGGCCCTTCCACAACCCAGTCAACCCCAAGAAGGTGCGGGACTACTACAAGATCATCAGGCACCCGATGGACTTGGAGACGATGCGGAAGAACGTCGCCAAGCACTTCTACCACTCCTCGGAGGACTTCCTCAAGGATGTAGAGCGTATCCGTGACAACTGCATTCAGTACAATGGTGAGACTGAGAGCAAACCGTCTGCAAGCCATTTAATTCATATTCCTAGTGAATGGTTGTTTGTGTGATTATTTCCTTGTTTTGAAAAAGATGTCCCTGACAAAATGACATGGCGTATCATTATGATTATCATGAAATGGTCGAACAGATTATCCTTGAGATTATTATTGTGATTGATGAGATTATCAATGAAATTTGTGCATGAAAATATGTACTTACTTGCTGCATGTTTAGCTTAGAGTTGAAGTGTTGTTTCCTGTCCCTTGTTTTAACCATGATGAACCACTTTGTACTTTATATTGCCATTATGATGTCAGGTAACTTCAGTAACTTTCCTGTTTAGTTCAACCAACAGTGATGCTGTTTCATTCGATTGATTAAGGTGTAAGGGTTTCGCTTTCATTATCTCCGTAGGTTCATTTACATCAAAGGCATTGCCAATTAGAAAGAGTGTTACAGTAGTTTCAGGGCATCAGTTTTTAAGACCATCTGTACCTATGTCACTCACACTTTAGTACATCAGAGTTATAGCTCTGTTGTCTTGACATTATGGAGTCAAAGACATTTCAATGCATAGACAAGGGTAAAGAAAGCACTGGAACAAAAAGTAGATCAGTGAAGATTTTGTATGAGTCATACAAAAATAAAGATAAAATAAAGCAAGAGAGTGATGAATATTGATATTAAATTGGATGGCAATGTACCCTGGTATTCTATGAAATAAAGCCAACCAATACAATTGTTATCTCAAATCATTATCTAGAGAAGACAAAAACTGTAATAAGTAGATGCTAGTGACTAGAATTTAAAATAGACACTGCACAAAAAAAAAAAAGGAGTAGTGATTTTCACTTGTAGCAAGAGTTTGCACACTTGTGGCAAGAGTTCAAGCACTCATCAAGTGTTTGTCCAACAGACGAGACAAAATACAGTTTATAATTGCACAGCCATTTACTACAGTTGCCTATGTGTTTCATTGAATATCCTCTGATATTGCACATGAAAATGAAGCAGACAAAAATGAGCATTTTTAATGCGCTGCTAAAATGCCATAGAAAGATAGTAATAAGTTTGTCTAACGAGTCACGTCATATGTCTCCAGGCAAGGAGAGTCAGCTGACGGCAGTGGCTGAGAAGGTTCTGGAGACGTGTAAGAATGAACTCCTGGCCAACGAGGATCACATCTCTCAGCTAGAGAGGGACATCGCCATGGCGCAGGAGGCCCTGGAGGGGGCGGAGATTGAGGGCCTCGCCCCCAACACGCCCATGAGTGGCGCCACCAATGATGACAGCAATATGGGTGAGTTTTGAGAGAGCAGTGTGGAATTGCTAGTCATGAAGGAATAGCATTCAAGTCCCATCATTTCAATTCAATTTTATTGTCCATTTCTGGAAATTTGTTTTGTTTGCATGCATATACAGAACACGTTGATACATGCATAGAATGCATACCTGCAGGACACGGTTTTAACATAGACACATAGACATATAAGAGATATACAACAATATAATACAGTATAAATGTCAAAGTATGAGATACATGATATTGGAAGAAATATACTGTATATGAGTAAAAAATCATGTTGGGTGTGATATGCTTCTATGCAGTGTCATTTATCACATGTATGTGTGTGTCATCCCATGGAATACAAGTTTATGGGTGGAGATTTCCTGTGGCAGCTACAAAACTTGCCTGACAGTTGCTTGATATAACAACAAAGGCTCATACATTTCCTACAAAATTCCAAATATTTAGAATGGTTACATGCTTGGATATCTTATCACTGAATTCTCACAGATTAGACATGAATAACTGAACAAGTTTTGGGTATGTTGCCAAGTGCTGAAAGCCATTCCAACACAAATACAAAAACATGCATGCACACACATACAAGCATGTACATTATGTATTGCTCCATGCAGTCAAAGCCTCTGAAAAATTTGTGCAAGTGTGATTGAAAGTATTGATGACCGCTTTGTATCAGACCCATGGTTAGGTAGTGAAACCTTTCACTCGTGTAAACGCTTACCATCTTCTCTTTGCAGGCTTCGAGGATGACAGTGTGATGAGCGGCGACAGAGAAGGTGGCATGGAGATTGAGGGAGACGGGGAATACGTGGACATCGAAGGAGGAGATGATGTAAGTTGGATGTGTGGGTGTGTCCATGATATGAAGCAGTATACAAATAGTGAATGGTTAGGAGTGTGATGGTATGAAGTTTCACACAGGTGAAAGATAGAGACACTCCTGTGTTGAATAGTGCATGTCATCTTTCACCGCATGCAAATTCTTGCATTGCACAACTAAAGACCATACACTTTTGCATGACTAAAGATCATACACTATTTGTTTTATGCAACACCTCAGATGTCAACAGATGTATTCCACACATCTTCTTAAATTTAGTACAGAAATGGCAACCATTTTTTTGTGTGTGTGAAAGGCAAATGACTAGCACAGTTACAGTTGTCAGTGGTACATAAAACCGATCGGTTCAAGTTGTTGATAGTAATTCTAAATCTAAACATTTTAAAGTCTTCTGATATTAGTTCAGTGTACAGGAATATTTTTTTTCCCAAAAAATTTATTGTTTGTTACTTGATAATCCACGATTTTTGCATCCATACAGAGTTAGTGGCAACTAAAAATGTGATGTAAGAAAATTGTCCTTCGACATAGTTTCACATAAGTTGTGGCGATATTTTAAAAAATGCTTATTTCCTCCTGTATGTGTTATTTCAGAGCCGACTGGAAGGACTCCATGATGAGAGTAGCGTCCTGGTCAATGACCTCCAGCTCACCCCAGACAACAGCGAAGATGACGAGAACGAGTCCGAGGGCGGAGACTTTGATGAAGGGGACAATGAGGAGGACGACGTGGACAGCAAGCAGGGCATCGAGCCCAACCTCAGCGAGGGGGAGGAGGTGGAAGAGGATGACGACGACAACGACGAGATGCGGGCATCATCGTCGTCGATGATGATGATGGGGGGCATGTTCAGCGAGGAGGCGCAGTCCGGCATGTTCCAAGGGGAGGAGGAGGACTCGAGGAGTTCGGCCTGGATGGAGGAAGAGGAGGGGGAGGAATCTTTCGATGCGGGAGAGAGCAGGTTGTCGATGTCGCGCCCGTTCGGGCTGGATGCCAAGAGAGATGATGAAGAGGAGGATGAGGACGAGGAGGAGGAGATGCTGAGGAGGCATAACCTGGACGCGGGGGAGATGAAAGAGGACGATGAGGAAGATGATGATGATGGGGAGGACAGTGATGATGATGTTTCAGGGGACATTGATGATGAGTCATGATAGCGCGAGCCTCATCACTCTGATTTCGAATCGAGATGATTGTGATGGACATCATTATGTACAGTGCCAGTTATTGTTGGTGTCTTGGTGCTTATAGGCTATTATAATGTTCATCTGTATGCACAGAAGCTAGTCTCTTTCGATGTATACAATGTATCATTTGATGACATCAAGTAGAATTCAATACTTGTGGTGCCAGAATGTTACATTGGCAGATGTACCAAAGGATGTGCATTTGGTGTCAGTGTGTGTGTGAAATCCTTCAGTTAATTTACCATATTACACTGTGAGTGTGAAGATACATGAAACATGGATATCTTTTTAGAGATGACTTGTTTATTGAAATTCCCTTTTATGTGGAACCAAGATTGGAAAAAGAGAGAGGAGTGAGGATTGATGTTCCCTGTGACACTAAAATGAACACATTTTATGATTTGATCACATTTGAATCTGCATGCCACACTTGTTGGATTTCTCCCCATAAAAGTTTCATTGCTACTTTGTCCGCCCTCCCAGTTGACATAACATCTAAGACTGTGAGATTCAGTTCTATGAAAAGCATATACAGTCAACCTTGCCAAGTCGAATCTATTCATACTGAAGAAATGGCTTTGACGTAGAGAAAATTCAACTTATGAGGGATTAAAATCAATAGAATATAAAGAGAAGAGGGCTTGAAAAGACCTTCGACTTAGGTGATTTTTCGACTTACGCGAGGTCGACTTAAGCAAGGTTGACTGTACCTGTATAAATTTCAGATCTGAATTCATCCATATCTCACGATGTGATATATTAAATTTTTCTCAATATTTCTATCAGTTACTTTAAATTACCTGTGGCCTCTGTAAATGGTTCTCACATTGCTTGTGACATACTGTCCTTGTTTGTTTGTTGTATTAACCCATTGAGAACGGACTGATTTTGCAACAATACGCTTTTCCCATAGACACCTGCCAGAGTATACTTGATACTTGTCTTCAACGGGTTAAGCATTTTGACTTCAAGTCATAGTGTTTGAAGAGAAAGCAAATCAGCAAACAACTTCATCTAATAGCCTTTGGACATGTTATTATGGCGGGGGGGGGGGGGTAAATTAAGATGATGAGGAAACGTGAGGCATTTCATACACTAAATCTAAGCAAAGTGTGCATCTGATGTTAGAAACTGTATGGCTTTAATACAGTTGTACATAAATAGTGGCTGCTGATTTAAACCCTGTCACCATTTGCCATGTTTTGTTAGCAGCTACAGTTATTGGACATTGTATTATATTGTAAATATCTCATGTAAATTTATGCAGTATGAATAAATGATAAAGATTGACAAACGTTCACTTTGATTGATGTTGCCTGATATTTTCATGTTGTTTCTAAACTTAAGAAGTAAGAAAATGTTCCTAGTTTAGCAAGCATAATTGTAATTAGTGATGAAAGTCAGAGAGAGAGAGAGAGTACATTCTATATTGCTAGAGAAAAGCTCACGCTACTTGCAAAGTTGACAAATTAAGTTTCATGCACCACAAAAGTGGCACAATTGCAGTGTACTAACACCTGTCGATCAAAAGGTAAATACTATATTGAAAAGGACTATCATAATCTTGACAAAAATATTTTTGTATCTGTATGTCAGTCTGTCTGTTCTCTCTTTTACCTCATTTCTCTGTCTATCTTACTTTCTGCCTCCCACTTCTGCTAGTCTCTCTAAATGAAAAGAATTACAGGCTAAGTGAAATTTTGTTCCACTGTGTGTAGACACTGGCTTTAGGGTACTGAATAACGGCAGCAACCATTTGTAGTTGTACAACTAAAAATAATTTTGTCCTCCCCATGGGTAAATATAAGAAATACACGTGTATTAAGTCACGGACACAGTGTGGTCTTTTGATCACGCAATCATTTAAATCTGCCTCAGTGTGTGCCCATTTCACTTTACAGAGAAATGGGCCGACAAGTTTTATTTGGTCACTGAAATACATTGTATTCGTAGCCCTACTCGTTATATATCTGCACAGCCATGGAATCATGTTTTGCCAATCTAGATTCTGACGTGCTAGATAAAGGTGAGAAGGAAGAAATGAGGTATTGATGGTACAAATTACACTGTATTTTCATGTGATGGCGACCTGAACAATCTTTTCCATCCACGTGTAGGGTCTATAAGATACAAAATGATCCATCATTAGACATGATTAAAGTTGCGACTTTCTTTCGACCTGCCTGATCGCGGCGCCAGCCAAGGGTAGCGCGTTTATCCCACAGTTTGTAGGCCAAGAATGCCGGATGTTCCGTCTGCGGGCGCGGGCCGGATCGCACGTGTGAGGCAATTCCACAGGGCGCGAGATTTCGAGGGTCCCCGTTCACGCGGGCTGCAACACTCTCCGTTCCCTGTCGTCTGCGCGACTGCTACTAGTACCTACCTGCGCGGGCAAGACAAGTGTCTGTATAATAGGTCACTTAAAGGATCTGGCGTGCTTCCCTTTTAGATTCTGGGTACACAAAGCTGCAGAAGAGAGATCACCATATTATATACATTGCATAACTAATTGTTTTTTCGTCAATACTTATATTACAATCGTCATGATTAACGACATCGTTTGTTAATTGTTTATAGTTATTATGCTTATTATTTTGATTTCCTAGCATGCAATATATCTCCAAATACATTAGAAATGACGATACAGTCACGACTGAAAAACGAGGGGTGGGGATGATTGACGTGCCAATGCTAAAAATGGTATTGAAAGTATCGGTTTCATTCTAGATTCAACTTTTTTTGGTGTTGTTGCGTATACCAATTTTGCACGTTACGGTTATTATCTTACACTATTCTTTATTTCGTGCTGTTCCATTTTTGAGTTATTAGCTGCAAGAAACACGATCCTTTAAATCCCAGATGATTTCACAGACGGCCTGGTCAGACGCATGAAGGTGGTAATGGGCTAAATGAAAATCGAGTCTGAAAGAAAATTACATTGAGGCGATGAATATTAAACTGGGTGAGCTATCGTAAAAGAAAAAAAAAAGAGTGGTTGTAACGTTACCGCCCAAAAATGCTACATGATATAAGGCCCTATGTACTATGGAGTGCCAACTTAGATGCACTAACTGAGATCTAGCCCTAGGTTTAACTAATTCATGCGTTCATCACATTGGTTTTTGGTACAGGAATATACAAACCGAACACCAGAAAGAAAAGAAAAAATGCGGATCTTCGATTCCGTAGATTCGATGCGTTGTCAAATCCATAATACTCCAGATGAGCTCCAAAGATACTCCAAAGATCTCCACGGTAGAACCTCTCCAACACTCACCTACATTTCATCAGTCCCGTTTGAATCTTGGTTACGTTTTCATATTCCATTTGAGTGGACTCCATACACCGCAGCGCTATGGAAAAAGACGCAAGACGATGAATTAATAAGCAGTCGCAGAGAAACGCAAACGGTTGAAGTCTCCATTGGCACGACCTCAGTCATTTCATCGTTTAGGTAACATGAATAATGACGATATATTTGTTTCACAAGGGACACTGAAATATTCAAGAGCCGGAGCTATGACTGGCTGGAATTTCACTGCTAACCAACTGCTTCTCTTTTCCATCTTTCCATCTTTCCATACGGGTGCAGGCATGCCACCAGAGCGTTGTTGCAATAGTTTTGGCGATGGCACAAAGCCGATATTTGTTTGTTTGTTTGTTTGTTTTATCCATGTTATGTATATAAAATCACTTAATGCAGCTCATGATGATTGCATATTCAGAAAGGGATTATTAGGTTTAACAAGACGTAACAACATGCTTGTAAATTAATATGGATTTCCAGCGTAGCGAGTATTGTAAAGTAGCTATGCAGATATAGAATTACATAATTATAGCGGTGATTTGATAAACACAGTTTTGCCTTGGTCGAGGAAATTGTATGTTGATGCAGAATCTGCTCGCTATTCTTTAAGGGGAAAAAAAAGATACTACACACACACACACGCACACACACACATCGTTATATATATGCGTGTGTGTGTGTGTGTGTGTGGTACACGGGGAGAGAGGAAAACCTGGTACGTGTGTGAGTTTGTGTGTTCATTGCAAATCCTATGCATCAATCGTAAGTAAGATAAAGGGGAGATGCATGTAGCCATGAGCAACGTAGCTCAAAGAATACAAACAGACCGACAGACAGATGGAAAGATATGAAAGAAACAAGAAGAGAAGCACTAGATATGAAGCGGTGAAGAGAGAGAGAGAGAGAGAGAGGAAGAGAGAGAGAAAGAAGCAGGAACAAGAAATGATGTGTAATTCTAAGTAAACTCTTCTGATCATTTTGCAGTCGCAACATCTGATGAACGACATCAGTGAGACCTCGATCGAATCGCCTCCAGTAAACACAAATATTTTCATTGAAATATAGCCGTTCAGATATCACAGCGCCAAGGTCCCGACACTGGGCAGGAGTCGCCTCGCCTCATACCAGAAATTATTTCCTAAAAGAGCGAGGGAAACACGAAAATAGGAGGAGGAGGGGGGGGGGGGGGGGGGTAAGGGTAGTCCAAGGGCTTAGCTAAACCTTGCGGAAGTATCGCTATATCCGTGGACGGCTTCTTTCCCCACCCGAAACGCCCCGGGCGCGAAAGCGCAAGTTGCATTGATCGGAAATGCGGGTATTACTGCGCCGGTAGCGCGCACACCTGCTACTCGCTCAGCGGAGCTGTCCGACGAAGAAGCGAGGAAGTCGTTCAGAAAGACGCCATCGTAGTCTGAAAGCGAAAGCGCACCTGTCCAAAATTTAGAGGGCTTGAGCCTGTTCGGGGTCAAACAGGTTAAGGGAGTAAAGGGGAAAAGTAGCTTGGCCGTGCTTAAAAGGGCAGTCTCTCGGTTATCTATGTCTTACAAGGAAGAAATGTAATCACGTTGTGTCCATGGTGCTTTCAAACAAACATGATGGGTATAATAATATGTCGGAAATAAGAACAAAAATGTCCATGTTCGGTAGAATTGTCCTTGTTCGCATTGTAGGGGGATATTCCACTTTCCCACTTAATAGTGGGTAGACTGAATTCAGATCGGGTTAGACGACTGCCATGTCAATGGCAAAATTTCGCGATATACGTGGCGTAACCAGGCATCTCACCTAACGCAGCTGTGCAAAGACTCGAAGCTACCCGATTCTAGGATGAAATATGTCACGATCTACTCAAGATAGCCCAAAACGAAGTGCTCGTATCTGCTTACACACACACACACACACACACACACACACACACACACACACACACTAATGTCTATTCGTATAAATTTTTTACATGCAAACACAAACTCACACACACATACACACACACACACACACACACACACACATATATATATATATATATAATTATGTAATTATAGATATATAAATAGATATAGATATAGATGTAGATTTAGATATAGATATAGATATAGATATAGATATAGATATAGATATAGATATAACTTATATACACACACATTCTATTCATATGCGCGTATGTGTGCCTTCTCGTTATTTTGTATTTAACACAGGTAATCTTACGTGCATGCTATATACCACATTCTGCAAGTTCAGAGAGCTGAACAGGGCTTTTTAAATGAAATCGTAGTTTGCTGTCAAACTACCAGCACTTTTTGCACTCAAGCAGATAACCTACACATATCCATCCATCCACCCACAGATGTATACACATACACAGACAAATTATTAATTCCACACACGTATGGTTGTATCCGAAATCGCGGAAAACAAATGCAGACAATATTATGCCCTCATAATACCAAAGTGCAGAAAGTAAAGTACGCTTTCCCGATTGCATTCCCTACACATGCACGATGATTGACAAAGATCGAAGAAAAGAGATTGTTTGAAAGACGATCAGTGAGGTTATTTTTGTGTTTACTATCAAAGGTTGTGATACCACCTACTAGGTATTCTGGGATAGTATTCAACAAAGATATTAAAATTCATCGTTGCTAAGTGGACTGAGGTGAACGTAAATCACACCATCACCATTTGCCATCATATTATGTTAACATATGCGAGGTCTGTTTTCCCTACTCCACTAACACTTACAGTACTTGCATTTAAGTTATTGTATGTTCAAACTTAACCCCTAAGTAGGCTCTACACAATGTATAATTATGCATGTATTATCATTACATTCAAGGTCTGATTAATGTCATCTAACGGGGAGGGGCGGTCATTATAATTCAATCCTATCTTATAGCTGCTGGTGATTGAGTAGTGATCATTAAGTGAAGAAAAAAAATACAGTAATTTGTTTCTTTTTGCCAAGATACTTTGCACTATATCCTTTAATACTTTGTCCCTGCCTGCATCTGCATTTCAGTTTGACAATCTTATGCAAAGTGAATAAGAAGAAAAGCCAAGAAAATACGACATAATCTAACATAACATTTCTAGCAGCTTTATTTCTCATCGTGGTTGTGTACTTCTTTGTAATTCCAATTTTCTCTCTTCTTCCCTTTCTTTTTATACTTTCGCCAGCTCTCTCTCTCCAGGCTTCCTCAAATTTCCCGGAGACTCCAGAAAAAAAAATGAAAAGGATGTCGTCTTACGTGTGGGCAGTCATACGAGGTGAAGCGCACCACTGAACGCATTTTTTCACCGTCTCCCCGGGTCTTGATCGCTCATTTTTCTCCTCCACCCCACCCGAAATCCCGTGAACCACGTTCTTCTGATACCACAAGACCTCGTATTCTTATTCTTCTCCCCTCTCATCCTCCACCTCTTTTTCATTTTCATCGTCATCGTCTTCTTTTCTTCTTCTCTTTCTACTCCATCTTCTTCTCCTCCTCCATTTTCTTCATCGTCATCATCATCACCATCATCATCACCATCGTCTCTATCTTCTTCTTCCCTGCTTCTCTATCTTTATTCTTCCAGTCTCCTGCTACCCTCCATCTCTATGTTATTTCGTTTTCATTTTGTCGTCCAACTGGCTCGTTTAGCCACTCTGCATCGGTAACACACAACGATAGCTTGACTTCTGCTCGGGGACCCCTCCAATTCCCAACTCTATCATCCTTGCCTCCGCGCGCCTAATGACGATCGAATCGACTCCGGGTTCTTGTTATGGTGATATTATGACTATAGCAGCGGCGCGGGCAGTCAGCATATAGCACGGCAAAAGAAAAAAAAATCATACAGCTCGCCCTATACATACGCAAACTGGTCTATACCGTTCCAACGCTATCGGAGAGGAGAGGAGGGGAAAAACAGGAATAAAACTGAAACAAAACCAAAAAAGCAATGCCGGCGCGGTATCACGCTTTCTCTCCCCGCGCCTCACTCGATAGCCATCGCCCGAGGACGGAGAAATTCTGCCAGTGAGCCGTGCTAATTTGAATTCAGCCTCTTCATTGCTCCTTCAGTTGTGTTAACTTTCTTACCGGGATAAGACCGCCATCTGCAGAGGTCTGCTGCGTTCCGAGTATCACTGTGACGCCGATCCGGGCCGCTTTCTTGCAGACTATACCCGAGCATTTCACCTTTTTTTTTTCTCCCGCTCATCCATCCATTTTCCATCCTCCTTCCCTCTCAATATTATACATTATATCATTTTTTTTCTCTCTCTGGCTTCCTTAAATCCAATGCGCAATTTTCTCGGCGACGATGATTATATCTTACAGGACATGAACTTTTGGCAATTACGGTCATCATATTTTGGCATTGTATGGGCGTTTCGAAGTCATTACTGTAATAGCTTGAATGACAGTGGTGATGGCAACAAGAAAAGATAATTGCTTTGTCGTAATGTCTGTATTTTCGGATCTTCTCATCTCCCTGGCAAATGGAACCAAATTGAATCCCACTGCAAAAAAGCGAACATAAATGCAAATGGAAATGCAGGAAACGAAAACAAAAACAAAAACAAAATATAAAAACAAAACAAGAACACCACGGAGGTAGAGATAGCTTGTTCGACTTATTTATGACGTTTCCATGACCCCAGCAGGAAAAAAAAAACCGATTTCACAAAAGACGGCAGATGGGGAGACAAGAAAGTCATTTCTCTGTCTGTTTGTTGATGAAATTGAAATTGTATCAATGACATGTTTTGCTTTGTTATTGTTGTTTTTTCTTCTTATTCAAATTCCTTATCGTTACCAATTCTATCCAGCATAGACCAGGTCACGTGGTTTGGCGTCGTCTGACGTCACCCACTAAAGAAAACTCTGAATTGGTGTACGACACTTGCTTCCTGTGTTTCTTTCCATTGCTTTATTTTGTGCTTGGTTGCAAACAAACGTTTCTTTAGTGAGGCAGAAATCCATATTTTTGTGAATACATTATACTATTCTCATTGGCACCAGAATATTTTTTTTGTGGTTGTTGTATATTTTCATTTGTTGTTCCACTCTGCAAGGTGAGCGTCTTCAGTTGTGCAAAACTACTTTCCAAAAGTGAACTTTAGATGAAGACATTTTCATTCTGAATGCAGAAACAACATAATGAAATACTGCAACATTATAGTCATTCAATTGTGGAGGTGTTAGTAGCATGTAAGTCATGAATGACCGATTACACATTAATGATTGTAGATTAAAGATATACAGCACGTTATGTAATAATATGAACACGTCGCTTACAGGCGCTGACCCATATCAGAAGAAAACGAACAAAATTTATGAACAAAATAACATACGTCCTTACACTATGTAGGCCTATATAGTGAGCTCTGTCATACCCAATTAAAATCAAGATTTCGTCAAAGATGTCTTTTTTTCCGTTTCTGATAAAATGCGACCTTTAAAAATTGTTGTAATGCCTTGATTCAATGTCCTGTATGGGTGTCCGACATGAATATTTTTAGGTTAGTCGACGTAATCAATCTTTCGCTTCAATTAAATGATAATGAATATTATATACATAGTCATTCATAATCTCTGTAATGACTTGAGTTAATGTTCTGTATGGATGCCGAAGATTATAATACTTTTTAAAAGTAATCAATCTTGCATTTCAGTGATGGAATTAAGCATGGAATAATGTGTATTATCACAATTAGTGATATCCTGGAACATTTCACACACACACACACACACACACACACACACACACACACACACACACACACACGCACAGACAAAACATCATAAAAAATGAGGACGTCATTTCCCGCAGTCAATGTATCATCAAATCGTTTGTTAAAGATGCGGCTTTGTATCTTACAGGGCGGTGTATTTCCGTGATGCACTGAAAAGGTGTTATCGGCATTAACAGTTATTTCTGGCTTGAAACTTTATAATAACATCAGTTTGAGAGTTGTGGCTAAATAATTAGGGCGCCCTGAGCGGGTGATATGTTTCTTGAAGTCTTGATCGGTGTTTGATGGGATTCCAAGTCTATGATTACCGTTATGAAACGACTAAACCTGCGCTGGACAGGCGGATTAGTTTTGATGAACTGCAGAGCTTTTAAGAGTCATAACTAAAATGTCATCTGTCGTCGGGGAAAAAACGCCAGGGGCAGTTTTGGCGCTTTTGTCGATGATACGATATACATCATCAGCGAGGAAGAGGGGACCCTAGTGTCGGGGGCGCAGCGAGCGTTGACGCCGACCGCACCGGCAATACATCATGTCAGTTCCCCGTTGGCCTCTCGGCGGACGTGACTGCGCGCTCTCTTTTCGCGCTGGCGTGCCGCGCGAAATTTTCTGTCGTCTCCAAAGTGAGATCCGTAAGGCGGTATATACAGACATCCTTTTCCCTTTTCTCACTCAAACCTATGGGTATGGCGAGCACGTAGCGTATTCAATGTACCCATCTTCCCGATAAATAAAACAAGAGCATCTGTGTGAAATTTGCGAGAGTAAATTACGCTTGTCTACTTTCTGATGGCTTAATTAACTGTCTGTGATACCAAAGTAATGCTAGCGAAAATGACCCTATTATTCACGGCTAGTTTACGAGACGCTATCCGAAATAACTCCTTTCTCTCCATAACTTGGATGAATTTTTGATGGTCGGGTTAAATCGCTGTAGCACTAGAAAGGTTCACTGATGCAATTTTCACGGCGTTTATAATGAATCAATATTGGTGACGCGTCTGGTCTGTCTCTGATCAATTATGGATAGAAGAAAATAGAATTACATTGCTCACTGCAAACAAGTGATTCCCTTTGACAAAATTGAAAAATGACGAAATTTCACCAGAATGCCCGTTTTGCCTTGACATTTCGTTACGCGCCATTTTACTAGTGTTTGATGCGTAATAAAGAGACCTTACGTTGTTGCTTGGCCGCGGAACATGTCTACACTGGCTCTAATGGCATCCACTCCTTGAACAGACCTTCGCCACAGACCCTAGCAGGCGCTTACGTATCCTGTGTCTGACGTAACAAACCGTGAATGGAATCAAAAAGAGGAAATCGGTTTCCTCTCCGACTGTCTCGTTCTCCTCCTTCCCGCTTCTGGTTCACACGTCTTCTTCTCGTATCGATTATTCCACCTTTCTAAATTCAGATCGTCTGCGGAGACACGACAGTGTGCTGGAAAAGTTTGATAATCAGTTTCGTGGTAATATTCGCCTAAAGCCTACAAAATATTAATTTGTATACATTTCTGGGAAAGTTTGCCAATATCTCTGTCTGTTTCTTCTCACTGCCATTCCATTTTACTTGAGTTTATTACTAATCCTTGGCTATTCCTTGTTCCCCCATATCATCCCATTTTAGGTGTTTTTTTTCCCATGGAAATGGATAAAAAATCTTCATAAGATTATATGAAGTTTTACAAGTATGTAGTATTACATTCATTATGTTATTGTCTCCCTTGCAGACAATAAGTTGTGCTTGATATACAGGCGTGTATGTAACGAAAGTGGTGACAGGACTGAGTGGGTAAAATAGTGTTGATAATTGCCTTAAAGGGATCGTATAGTTTTGGTTGAGACCCAATTTCAGGTTTCTAACATTTTGGGGTGAGATAATAAGAAACCTCTTATGAAATATGAAAGAGCATGTAATTCCATGAGGAATTCAACGTTTATTTGAAGAAAATTGGTTTTGAAATGGCTGAGATATCCAAAACAGAGCGATTCTAATAAGTGTGGGACCCACACTTTCTTATGATCGCTTTGTTTTGCTTTGTTTTTGGATGTTTCAGTCATTCAAAACCCGATTTTCATCAAATAAACTTTGAATTCCTCTTAAAACGGTATGCTCTGTACTATTTCATAAGTGTTTTCTTGGTATCTCGCAAAAAGTTAAAAGCTCAATTCTCATCTCCACCAATACTGTACTATCCCTTTAATCATTTGTGAAATCGTGAGATAAGGAACCTCTGATCTATATCATTGAAAGTAATAATCAAGATATTATGTAAGTACTATGGATTTACTAATTAGTCTCATTTCGTGTTTTCTTGTATATTTATTTGATTTATTTATTTTGTCTTGTTTTAACTTATTGCCATTTCACTTGTGTTTAGTATTAGTTCCTATTATAGCTACGTATATGTTCTTTTCTTTCTGTGTCTTTTAAGAGACTTGCGTCACTCAATGATTAACGCAGATTTGTCGAGAAGTCGACATAATCATCGAAAACGAATTAAATATGATAATCAACTATTCGTTTTCTACGTAAAGAGCCGAAAAAGAAATACAGCAACGTAGAGTGCAACTCCCACAGCACAGGTATTATATGTAATAAGGGGAATAACTATCCTGTCTCCACACACACATACACACATAAACCTAAAATATCTATTATACTGATATGTGACATTATAAAGATACATTTCTTAAAAGTTTAGACAAGAATATGTAACATTAATATATGTGTATTTATGTTTTATACTGTATATAGATATGGGAGAGAATATATGAATATAAGAGAGAGAGAGAGAGAGTATACTAACATACTTAATTATCTACTGCAATCTATGGTCTTAAAACATTAAAGTCATATCATAAAATAGGAATAACTATCCTATCTATACACACATACACATACACCCACATAAATACTTACGCTTACTTTATATATATATATATATATATATATATATATACATATATATATATATATATATATATATTCAAATATATATTCATTTATTCATATATATTCCAGTGGCGTTAATCGCGTCAGTTACTACAAGTCAGCTGTCTCTAAAAGTTCAAGATGGTCTTCGGAGTAGGAACACACATAATGCACTCACGTATTCTATATAAACACATAAATCATATATTTGTAGCATACAGATATGAAATATATCTGAATACATTATCATTTATACTAGTTCAGGAAAGAATATATATTATATGCTTATATAATACATTCTGCACCAGTTAAGCAAGAATATATATCTGTGAGAGAGTATATGTTTGTATATCCATTGCAATCTACGGTCTTGTCTAAATGAATGCAAAAAAGGGGGGATTTGTAGTAACCTATATGAGTCATACGTTTCTCCTTTCTCCTTAACCCCTGATCCCACGCCATGATAATATACTACGCCTTCCCACGACCGGAGCAGGTGTTAGATACACGGCACGTCCGGCCATGTTTGCCATTTACATGGGATGCCCGGGAGCAGTTTGTGAAATTACGGGAAATATTCCTTGAGTATATGAATCGCACGGTAGTGAAGCCAGATTACATAAAAAATACTACTTTACTTTCATTTACAAATACATATACACACACACACACACACATGCATACACAGCGCCAACAAACATACAGTATAATTAAAGGAAAGAGACGTCGTAATACCAATGATTAAAATGATAATAATATTGATAATTTATATCAATTATGTTATTTATTTCAACATTTATAGTTTATAATAATAACAATATGCGTTTTTAATTATGTTAATTACTATCACTGTAATAGTTGTCATTGTGATTGTTATCTGTCATTATTGTCATCATCATCATCATCATCATCATCCTCGCCGTCATGATTATCCGAAAGAGACAGGTAGAGTACAAAGAGAAGGTAGAAGAGGTGGAAGGAGAGCCCGGTTGAATGATCGAAAGAGCTAGAAATATGTTCTGATTTACAGACACAAAGAAGACTTTGAAAAGATGACAATAGGGTGTGGATCAATAATGTGAGTCTCAGTTTGGGTCAAGTACAATTTTGATATGAGTGCTTACAATGAAACACCATTGATGTTGACTTAGAATTTAGTTGATGATTTCAATATACCACGTGAGTGGCCAAGATTTTTAGCTTAGCTTTCGAACTCCTCTAGTCTCCAATGGAAAAATCAAATTATTGTGCAAAAAGTGTACCAGGTACAAAACTTTACCTGACTGTAATTCTTCAGTTACGATGTCTTTATATATATATATATATATATATATATATATATATATATATGTTTATTTATTCATTTATTTGTTCATATATATATATATGTATATATATATATATATATATTTGTTTTTTATTCATAATTTCATTCATTTATTCATCTACTTATCTATTTATTTTGATGTATTCATTTATCTATTTACTTATTTGTTTATTTATTCATTCATTCATCCATTCATTCATTTACTTATTTATTCTATTGTATCTAATTCGTTTTATTTCATTTTATTTTTACATATTTTGCGCGCGCGGTCGCGAAGTTATGATAAGAATCATACATTGGGTGGTGGCGTGCGGTAAAGTGTGAGTGAACAGTTCTTGTATAACAGCGTCTCATGTCCTAGAAAAGAATGAAATGTCAATACCGTGATTCCTGAACGAACCCCCATGGCAGAGTGCACACAGAAGCAAAAGTGGACTGCAAAATGAGTCATTTTGATGGACGTCACTCTTTCATTGGTCCACACTTTCCCACGTCAAGTCTGGTGAACATTTCAGTGGTTCAACAATTCAGAGATAATGATATGTAAAAGTGCCTGTGATCGACGAACCATTTTTGACTGATTGTTGTGGGTTCAGCAATGCAAAGAAAGAACGCTCAACCGCAAAGTCACACAACACGAGGCGACATTTGTTATACTCTATTATACTCGCTTAAATATGCTGCTGTCTGTTTGTTTGTTTATTTGTTTGCTTGTTTGTTCCGCAGTGAGTACGGTGTGCAATCAGAAAAGCTTAGCACGATAGCTAGATGATGCGGATATTTTTGCTTTTTTTTCTAACAATCTACGTCTGTTTGAACAAAAGTTCAACTCAGAAAGTTAGTCTTCCCACTCAATGTTGATTCAACTGTTACTACTACAACTACCGCGCATAGTGATGATATAAATGATAATAATTATATTGAGCGTAATGATGATGGTGATGACGATGAAGATGAAGATGATGATGATGATGATGATGATGATGATAGCAATGATGATGATGTTGAAAATACAGATATTGATTATGACAATGAGAAGAATGATTGTATTGATCATGATGAATACAAGACCAATAAAGTCGTAATACCTAAAGCGTGTCTTTTATTTCCTGTAGAATCTAGTGTTAGATGCTCAAACTACTTTGAAGTCATTGTCCATGGTTTTGGTTCTTGTCCTCACGCATTATTTTCAACATCTCTTCTTTCTTGTGTACATCCTACAAGCTTTGTCTTTTTAGTGGGTCCCTCTATTGTTCGAATTTTTCTTATTTTCTTATTTACTTCTAATCACTTGAGTTTTAGGACAATGTGTAATTATTGTAAGGTGCTACAATCATTGTACATTCTTTTCATCCTTCATAGTTTTACGCATCTTATTTTCTCTTACAAAAAAAAAAAGGAATATCCATATGTTCTTGTCGAAAAATGAAATAAAAATTGAAATTGAAATTCAATTGAATTAAAGGAGAGTGTCATCTCGATTGTTTTTCCATGAGCCCTTGGAGCAGGTCGGCGTTATACAAAATTCTTGTCTATTCCCTTTGTGGAAGAGTTGTTTGTTTGTTTGTTTGTTTGTTTGTTTGTTTGTTTGTTAGTTTGTTTGTTGTTTGTTTGTTTTGGGGATATTTTTCTCTTTTCCCATTTGCTTTCAATTGTTGAATTCATTAATTTAGTGTGCAATTCAATTTTCAATGACAAATTGCTCATCTCTATGCATGTTTTTTTTGTATATCTTTTTTTGTGTGTGTAAAAGAAACACTTAGAATATACGCTTTAGATACACTTTAGGTATACCATTTCATTGCCTATTTATCACCATAGATACAATCATTGTCATTGATCAGTATTAAGCACCTGCTCAAGATGGTATATTCCTGCATTTTTTCTCAATCTATTACTATGGAAATAAGTGTATTACTGATTTCTTTAATTTCATAGTATTTGTTGTGATTATACTGTGAATTTATTACGCTTAGGTTGAATTAGACACCACATAACTTGTGTAGTATATATACATAAATAAATATATGTATATACATATAATGTATACACACCATATATGATTATGTCTGATTTTCATGGAAAATGCAAAAATAAAATCATCTGAATCTGAAACTGAAGAGTTACATTTAGGAGCAACGCCCAGCCAAGAACCACGAGACCTCCATACCAGATTTGAATGATCGAATCGTTTCGGTACACATTTTTATCTCAACGCGGAAATTTGCTAGCCTCTTTATAGCCGTATTGATACGCTGTTAAGCAACACCTCTGTCAGAGCGAAAATGAGTGTCATGCATCAATGCGATCATTGCCCTTACAGTTTGTCATTTATGGCTATTACGATATCATAATCTCCAATGTGCATGAACGCAAGATTAATATTGGGGGCATCTCCTCCATTGTGGACGGTATAAATTATGACGGTGGACATTATAATGATTATCAAAAGGTTTTTATAGCTAAGAGCTGAGCTTCCCGCTCTCTATGATGAAATCATTGCGACAAAGGAAAACAGATGTCATGCTGATTACTGCCTAGAAAAAAAAAAGAACTAAACCGAGGCAAAAAAAAAAACAACAAATCGCCGTAATGCACTCGAAATTATGCTTTTTTGATTTCTATTTTTTATTCCCCAGTGATGATGCTATCTTTTTAATGACAATCATTACTCAGAGCTGAAACCGAATAGGAGAGGATTTGTATCATGATATGATCATTATATATAGATATACATATAATATATATGCGTGCTGTGTGTGTGTGTGTGTGTGTGTGTGTGTGTGTGTGTGTGTGTGTGTGTGTGTGTGTGTGTGTGTGTGTGATGTAGTTGTGTATGTATGTATTGTATTATATGCATTTAGAATTGACCTCTGGAAAACATCTGTAGGTCTCCGTTGATTCAATCATTCTCTGTTTAGGTTATGTGCGTTGTCTTTTACTTCGTTAATTTGTGTTGCAGTTTTCTACGATAAGATGAGATTTACTTTTTTGTACATTAATCAGACCAATCGTCTCACATTTGTTTTCTTTTTCCCCATCATTCCAGACATATCACCATGTAGTTACATGCAAAGCTGTGAGTGGGGCAAAAATAATTTTTTGAGTTGAGCTTGCAATGCGGCAAAGCGCTGGGATACTCGACCCCACCCCCCCCCCCCCACCTGCCCCTCTTCGACACACCCCTTAACATTTTGTTTTTCAAATGATATCATAATAATAACATGCAGAAACACAAGACACACACACACCACAGGCACACACATACACACACACACACACACACACTTCTCTCTCTCTCTCTCTCTCTCACACACCACACACACACACACACACACGCGCATATCAAAACAACACACACAAACGCATACATATTATGAAGGCATGCCCTCTCTCTCATACATTTCCGCCTTTCAACTTCGCATAAGAGGATGATCATGTTCATCAACCGCAAGCTGACTCAAACAAGAATACGATGAAAGCTTGAATTGAAATCATTGTTATGAATGTCCTCCTTTATTTCATAGCACTCAGGTAAATACCGCTGTACACCTGTTTATTAATTTCGTCGTCGACAAGAATAATTTACATTAAATAAAGGTGATAAGCTTTCGTTCCTTCTTCTCGTAGAAATTGGAAATATTACACATCACTTTTTACACAGAAACGTTACCTTTCGCTAAAATTCATATACATCTTTAAATTCTCGTGAGGAAAGAAACAAAATTGACTAAATGATAACAAACAAATGCTTCTTTTTCATCATTTTCTAGTGATTATGTCTTGAACGATTGCTACCTTGAAAATTCTACTAAGCGGAATAACAGCACTTGAAGGACTGTATTGGATTCCGAAATAGTGTCACCCACACAATCCAGACTTCACTCTAAAATTTCTCGTGCTATGTTTCATCCGGCATTCCTGACTTGATACATTTTGGCATAACAGTATCTGTTCTACATATTGTCTTGAAAATAACTTCCATATTCAAGGCATTCCATACACAGACCATATGCATGGGTACGAATAATTTGCCGGTGGGGTGTTGAAAAAGAAAATATCAACAAATTTTGCAGATAATCTGATTAGCGGCTAGATAAATGATCGTTACATATTTTATTATATTTTGAAGAACAAATTATTAATTTTTTAATCATGTATACAGGCAAGCAATCCGGGGCTTTTCTCATGACAAAGTATCTTGTGCGCAGCTTATCGCCCTACCCCCTCTCCCCCCCCCCCCCCCCAAAAAAAAAGAAAACAAAAAATGCACGTGCGCGCACGCAAAAACGCACACGGAGGGGACGATGAAAACATAGGGAAAGAAACACAAAATGTTGGTATTTTTTTATAACATATCATTATACCAGCGATTTTGAATCTGATCGTAATCAAATCACTTTCCTTTATTAAATGGTATGCCTTTTTTTTTTACTGTAGCAACGATCACAGCGGCTACCTGCGTGCTCAGGTCTCATGCCATGACAATACAAGCGACAGAGTATACAACGTGAAGAGAGTGCCTTAAATTCCTTGTTGTCATTTCACGTTATGGACAGTTCGATTTCAATTATAAGAGGTCAGAAACAATTGAAGCAAAATATATAAAATTCAATTAGACCAATGACGGCCACCAGTTTTACATGCCTTGCCAGGTAAGATGTAATTAGAGATTGTTACTTCAGATTTATAGCTCATAGCACTTGCTTTCGCCTTCCCATTGATACCTTTTGAATATTATGATGTCCAAGGCTATGGACGGAGAAACCTAGAAATGATCAGTAGGTATTTGTGCATATTATTTTCCTTTGTGTAAATTAGTCTTCGAAATGCGGATATCTCGCCCATGAATTATGTACTAATTAGGAAAGATGTGATCAAATTGCCGTGGGGAATGACTCCCTGCGCTTACGAAAAGCCTTCTGTCGATTTATAGCGACATTGGGTAAGCTAATTACAGCTTTGTGGAATTAGACTGGTGAGCGCTATCGCCCTCACACAAACACACACACACACACACACACGTAAACGAGGGAAATTTGCGGGCGAGAAAGAGTCGAGAATGCGTCGAAGTGAGAACGAAGCATACAAGGGAAATCGACTGTTCCGCTCCACTGCGTTTCATTTTTCACGCCTGCGTAACCGTGGCGAAGTGCCCCAGCCTGGCGAGCCGGATACTTACGGAGCGCGGAGTCGGCAGAGCTCGCAGGCCGAAGGGGGGAAAAGTTGGGCTCTGCTGTCGTCCTGGCTTGGTTGGTTTTTCCCCAGCTCGTATATAGCTGCTGTCAGCGCCGGACAAACTGGTGCGGCTATCGCGCTGCGCAGCCAGGCGTGAGTGAATGAGTGGCAGTAAATTAGCCATCGAGCCTCGTCTACAACGGGCCGCACATCTTCTACACATCAGCATGTATCACAATTGCTTCTTCTCCTCCTCTTTCCCCCATACTAAAACACAATGGAAAACACACACTCGTAATTTTACTCGTCGGCTGATACACACGGAGAAGAATTCTCTATAACAGTATCTCTTTTTTTTTTCTCAAACTCATTTTCATCTCGAAGAGCAAATTTGCGGAAAGCTAATTATTCCGTGTAGGTCATTCGCAACTGATACCCTGTATCCTCCTCATCTCCTTATCATTCACGTCTTCTATTTCCCCCTCCCTCCCATATTATAGCTCAGTGGCATTCAAGCGATGATCTCACGCACTCTCCCCCCAGTATACCTCTGGCATGTTGAGCGGCAAGCATATTGTGTGCGATACACGCCCTTGTCAGTGTTTACTTTGATTATTATGATACTCCCCTTCAGTTGCAAATGTAAATAATCCTCTCACATATCTATAGACTTGCTGAGATATCTTGTAAATGTGCCCCAGAATATCATAATTCATTACGTGTTACATCAAATACCACAATTAAAAAAAAATGACGATAACGAAAATCAGTGATAAAGCAGGATATATCAATCTTTTCGTTCATTGTAACTTTTCAGATGATTAAGCTTGGGATGTAAGGGGAAGATGTAAAACGCATATGTTTCGAATCTAAGCTTATTTTTTGAATGAAGCATGTTATACTGAAGTCGAATTTCAATACCGAGATTCTGAACACTATAGATGATGATTGTGATATTTACTTTTACCAGGGTGGTGGAAGAAGCCACCTCCCTGTTTTTACTAATGACATACAGTGATGATAGCAAACATAAAAAGATAAGCATTCTCATATGTTTCTGTTACTCATGATCATTTTCATCATAATAAAGATAATAGTTATAGGAGGGCAGATAAGGTAACAATGAAGATATTCATCTCTGTGATTTCACATATGGTAAGTAATCATCCCTTCGAATTCATATACCCCCTCCCCCTCAAAAAACAAAAACATGCCCAGTCCTCTTTTAATCTTCAGACCAAGATTTATGACAAGTGTTGATCAATCATATTGATTCCCAGTGGGAAGTACATGTGAACGATCTTCACTGAAATGTTGGTGACGTCATATTAATTTTCTCTGCAAACTGATAATTCTTTATATCAGTTATTATTGTTATTAACGCATAGATCTACCTGAAACTTAAAGAGAATAATCTTTCTCAAACATGCAAGAAGTTTGGCATATTCAAGAAGAAAAACAAACATTAATTGCATGGTAAGAAATGCAGAAGTGAGGAATGTAACTCTCCAGTCTAATGGATGGTGTCACGTAATATTCTTATAAACAAAATCGATGTTATTAAAGCGTATGTAATCAAAATAGAAAGGCAGTCAAGACTCTGCGTTTACAAGGGCAATAATATATATTCGTAATAATCTACTACACATAACAGGTGATTATGAAATTGATTAAGAGGCTCCAACAATTGAGCATTATGGCTTTAAACTCATTGTTCGAAACCAGAACACAACATGAACACATAATTTATAACCTTTTCATGTTACATGTTAACGTCCTCTGTGCGTTTTCTTCTGGCTTTACTGTTGGGCTCATGAGGAGAGGAACAAAACATTTGCCACAATAATTGTCTCATAAACTAAGTCACGAGCACCTTTCTTTTTTTACGAGAGAAACAACCCTGTCAAACATTCACACATAATCTTACACTTATTTGATACATTTTTCAGTGAGAGAAAAAAACAAACAAGAATCGTTTCTACATCATAACAGGCGTTTATGACAGTATTGTCAATTATGTTCTGTTGTCATGGTGATTATTATCGTATAGATGATGTTTTTGTTCGTCATCCCATTCTTCTTCCTGTTTTTTTTTCTTTTTCTTTCTTTTTATTTTACTGGTCATTACCTTATCCAAATTTGTTAAAACTTCATATATGCACATAATATATCTTAAATGCATTTATTAATTTATTTTCATCATTCATTTATTTATCATTATGATTATTCGCTATGGATAGAAAAACGTGTTGCACTATTTTATGTGTGTGTGGGTGTGTGTTTGGGTGTGTAATAACTGCGGGAGATAGATAAAAAGATCTTGCAGTTATCACGTCCAGGTTAACATTAAATGGGATGTTTAACGACTGTGCAGTTTTCTCTGATTGCTTTGTGCTTAAAACGCAGATTGAACAAAAACGGCAACTGGTACACAGAATGCAAACGACACACTTGGGGCACAATCGGTAGACCTTTTCTCCGTGACCACGAATTCATCACCTACATCGCCTTTACTTTATGCTATCATCATCAATTTCAGTATCACGATGTTTTCAGAGCTGAACCCCCCCCCCCCCCTTCCCACCACCACCACCACCACAGATATCGCTCTCTTTCCCCTTTGAATAAGATATGGGGAACAGGGACCATTCACCGTTCGCGCAACGAAATAGATTTGCCACCATTTCGTATATCCTGGTCATTAATTACAAAAAAATGCATTTAAACTGGGCCTAAACCTGACTAATAAAAAGGTATGCGTGCACATTTACGCTGGTGATTTGCACCTGCCTAGCCATCCATTACGAGATTAAAACCATCCTTGTAAAGTAAGCCATAAAACCCCCTTTGTCCTAGAAATATCATCCAGGCTTTTTATACTTTGAGGGGGAAACCGACACATTTATGCAAGTTATGCCAAGCCCAAGAGGACCAAAAGGAAAGATATGACTTTGCTCGTAAGTCTGACTTTCCCGTAAAGTTATATAATGGGACACAACTTCTCATCATAAACCCTCCTCTTCTCTTTCTCACGTGTCCGTTCCAACGTCAGGTGTTTAATGTGTACCGGGGGAGAACCGTCCCTAGGATTCTCAATAAGTGAAACTTTCATTACCGAGTCGTTAAAGAGGTAAAGTGGATCAACGAACAGGAATGAGAACGTTGTGATTGTCGTGAAGGTATCTGCCTTTTTAAAATAAACTTTATGATAACTTGTTTGAACAATCATCTTCGTGCCTACGCATAACTTTAGTGTCACCTCCCACATTAATGCTAGCGTGGACAACTTGCTAACAACCTTGCTACAACCTTGTTACAATTCCAAAAAATAGGCTAAAGAAATAAAGGTAGAAACATTGCTTGTATAGGACTGCCGAAACTTTCAACCATGAGGTCTGCGTTCTCCTAAAGAAGTCTTTCTAAAAGTTCGTCGTCCATGTTGAGATGCCCGAGTATGGTACAGGTGTAACGGTCACACAAACAACAATAAAGAGATTGTCTTTTATACATACTATACACAAGACGATGATAAGGCGAAGGAAACATCTCCTGGGCCTACTGCTGAGACGAAAAGACGATAATCGTTATCGATCGGTTAGTTGTATTATTTGTTCTCCTCGTGTGATATTCATCCACAGCCAGCATTATCCCTTAGGCTTCACACAGAGAACTTTACACAGTGGTTCACCATCGCTTGGCACGAAAAAAAATCATGTGCTTTCATCATGTGTCATATCGAGAAAGTAAAAATATCATTCTCTTCTCTGTCACAAGTTTTGTATACATTACATCACATAATCAGTTAGGGATATAAGGCGGTTTCACCTGGGTTGGGCAGAATATTTCATGCGCTTTTGCTTTTGCCGTTGGTTGCAGAACCACACACGCACGACGTTCTTTTTCAAGTCCAATTTCTCCGCAATGGCGGCAATTTTCTCGCTCGACGGCCGTGGTTGGACGGTGAAGTACGCTTCTAGTGATCGCTTTTCAGGAGCGGCGATGCTGGTGCGTTTGCGCTTTTTGTCGCCGTTGTCAAGGATACCTGGTGAATTGCGATTTTCTCTCGCGGCTGCTTCGGCCTCTTCCAGCCAGGCGGAAAGGATGGGTTTCAGGGCTATCATATTGTTATGGCTGAGCGTCAGGCTCTCGAATCTACAGATGGTGCTCTGGCTGAGAGAACCGACGCCGGGAAGTTTGAGGTTCGCGAGAGCCTTGCCGACGTCGGCTTGCGTGACGCCGAGCTTTATCCTTCGTTGCTTGAACCGCTCGGCGAAGGCTTCCAGCTCACGCGGGTCGGTGTCCAGATCGTGCATTCCCATGCCGTGTGGCATTATCGAGTGTGCCGGGTTAAAGTGGCCGCCGGTTCCAGCCAACGGTGTGAATGATGACTGATGCGACGTTACCGCAGCCGCTGCTGCTGCCGCAGCGGCGCCCTGAACGTCGGAAAGTCCCGGTCCAGGCCCGCCAGCGGGGAGGGTCGCCGCGGCTGAGATGTCGAGAAACTCACCGTGGTCCATGCTGGGATGGTGAGGGATGCCGCGGGACACCGGCGACGACGTCGGGGCGAAGTGGGCAGGATGCATACCGCTGTTGACCGCTGCGTGGTGGTGGGAGTAGTTTGTGTCGTTTTTGATGGTCATATGTGGTTGGCTGGTCTTCACCATCGAAGACATGACATCCACAGCGGCCAGTGCTTCTGCTCGGGCGAGAAAGCTGCCGCTGTCCTCCAGGGGACCAAAGAAATTACCCTGAGCATCGACATGGAAAAGAGAGGGGAAAAAAGACAAAAACTTTTCGTTCATTTTATGTCGATACCTCGGAGGAAATGTAAAGATGCACAAAATTATTATTTTCAATATCTGAATTTTTCAATTCAATTCAAAGGTTTTATTTTCACTTCTTTCCACAGAATGTACAAAAAAGTATAGATTCGACATGCGTTTGAAGGAATGATACATAGATAGCAAAGAATAACATTTGTCAATAGTCATTACAAAATTAGGCATTTTTCATACAGACATATTTATACATTCTGCGAAAAAAAGTGGAGTAGGTACCCACTCAAAAGACTATGCTTGTACAACGTGGGCACCTCACAGGAGGGAAAAAAAGGTGAAAACTTAACTACAAGTGTGCGGGATGAATCAATAGCGTTGGCTTGTATGTGTGTGCGTGTTTGGTTTTTTTTTTTTTACACAATAATGGCGTGATCAGATTTTGATCCACAACATTTTTAGCAATGGTAAAGTGTTTTTTTTTTTTGGGGGGGGGGTGGATGGGGATGAACGTTCTTGTATTTACAATATGAAACTCAACTTTTTGTAACCAAAATAAAAAAATATATAAAAGCTGTCAGGAATAAAAAAAAAATTAAGTACAACTTCACCTGGCCATTCACAATGTACACCATTTAACTTAAAATAAGCATTAGAGTATAATGAAGTACTATAAAAAAGATGTTAGAAAAGTGTATTGTTAAGTAGCGCACACGTCGATGGATATTATTAGACCAGTCCGCCACGAATTCCAAAGAACAAATCACTAATTCATCAGACAATTGATTAATCGGTGCACAAGAGATTGCTTTTCATCTATCTTTTTATAGATACCTGTATTACGAAGACGAGAACGTTCTTTTATAGTCACTGCTGCCACCATCGTTATTTTCTTCATGATCGTCTAAATCATCATCAACAAGTTTTTGACTACCGCGATATCGAACAAGATGATACTATTGACTACTGTATCATTGCTTTTATCTTTATCTTCATTGTCATTATTCTTGTACAGAACTCTTTTAAATTTAATCAAATTCACAATAGTATTAATTCTGTAATCATTTCTATCATGTTTGTTGTCAATTTCATAATCACGATCATCGTTACATCTTTTTATAATCAATATCTTTCAAGACTATCATTTATCATCATCGCTGTCATTATTATTTTAAGTGTCATCAAAAGCAGAATTTTGAGTCATTTTATAGATAACTTTTACAGCGGTCATGGTAATAAGAGGAAATCAAAGAGAATAAATGATGAAATCAGAGCAGCAGCTGCGTGAATAATCATCTGATATTGTTTTGCAAAAGCGCCGATACTTCATTATCATTATGGTTACCAAATCGCAATATTCAAGGTTGGATGACAATTGTTGCCGCACCGACAGCCAAAGGAGGGGAAAAAAAGCAATGCACACGGCGGCGTGTAGAAAATATTGAAGGTGATCTTGAACTCATAATAACGGGTGACGGTGTGAAACATTGGCAGGATGCAGGCAATTTCAACATCATCCTCCATCTTGCAAAACGAATCTGCTAAAACGCGCCGAGATGCGGTGACAAGGCCGCTGCAACGCGCCGGGGTCAGGACTGATTTATTGGATGCTCCTCGGTAGCCGGGTATTCCTTCTTTTTTTTTTAATAAATAACATCTCTCACAGTTTTCTATCGTTCATAATCGCTTAGGATGCTCCGAGATATTCCGACTAAACCTACGGGGATGGAGAAGGCGCCAAAAGGGAAAACTAAATCAACAATTATGAGTAGTCAAGCACCGATCCGGGCGCGGGAACGGGACGACTACGAGCGAGATGACAAGAAAATATTGGAATAATGAGGGGAAACCGCTGAATTCTGATAGTACCCCATGGTATGATGACCAAATCCTTGCCTTTATTCCCCCCCCCCCCCCACCTACCCGATGAAAACTATTAGGTATAGAGGAGAGTCAGCGTATTGAATTCCACCTCGTCTGAAGAGATCGTGAATTTGTATTGGGATGAGGTGAACACGGCAGTTCACACGTACGTCTCGCTGTCATCCTTAAAAAAATAGAAATAAGTGAAAAAAAAAATCTGGACAGAAGGGGTATGGATGGCAAAATAAGGAAAAAGAAACTGAGAATCGGGGGAGGGATAGAAGGAAAGGGAGAAGAAGGGGAAAAAACGAGGAGGAAAATGTAAATATCGAGTTCTGAATTATTAACTGACGATCTAATCTATCATGTATGCGACGAAATCGGAAAGTCTGTCGTGGCAACAGGTCAGTGTATATATACGCGAAGGATAAGACGTTGGGTTTACCAGGAAAGAACAGAAAGATACGAGATTTATATTGAATATCAATTAAAATACGCCGTGTCTGTGTTTCTTTGTTATGTCTCTACCTTGAATCTTCCTCTCTCCTTTTCTCTATTGCTCTCTCTCTCTCTCAAAAGGTAGTCATTATCATATCTCATATGTCGCCAGATAAAACAATTAAGAGAAAATGACTGCAATACATCTGTCAGTACTTGCCGCTATACATTTCGCGTCACCAAGGCACGACAATTAGTGTTACACAACAGAGGAACATTAACTAGTAGTCCTAAGAGTAAGGGAATAGCACATTCAATCTACTACATGTATTATTAACCACAGAAGCCCCGAAATAAAAATCATTTCCTTGTATCAGAGGTCTGACCTCTTGTATCATAGATATGTATATATTCCATATCAATTGATTATTCCTGAAAATACGTAATAGGATGACGGCTAACATTGTTTGTTTGTGTGTTTGTTGTTCTTGCTTGGACCTGGAAGACGAGACATTCGAATACATCCGGGAAACAACTTTGCGACTCGGTATTCCTTTATAGTATCGCCTATAAGCCTCGATGTCTTGAAATGGTTCACGTCATTAGTCAAGGATTTGTTTCTTGAAATACGATATATATAATACATAATCATTTTGAACCGGGAATAAAATGATCTTGCCTCGAACCTCGTCGACAACTACGCTTGATTTGAACCGTAATCTAGTACATGATGAGAACTATTAACAGATCATTTTCAACATTTAAAAAAAAAATGAAAATTCTCTATCAAAAAGCTCTAGGAACACGTCAGTTTGTGGCCACGAAATTGAAAATGAATATCCATTTTGCTTGCTATGATATATATATATATATATATATATATATATATATATATATATAATGTGTGTGTGTGTGTATGTGTGTGTGTGTGTGTGTGTGTGTGTGTGACAACAAAGAGAATGCTATATACACAAAAGTCATCATTGTCCACTAACGTAAGTACTAGGTTAAACTTCACTCACATGTTGCCGTTGCATATTCTAAACAGGATGTTATTATTTACCATATTGCATGGGGAAAAATAAACTTTCTACACTTACGGGTGCGATGAAATATGTACCGGTAAATATAATTATCGTCTATGTTGTGGCCACAATACATCGTCATTCATAAAACAAACAAGTTGCAGAAAAGTCAATTGATACATAAAACATTGAGATCATTTGTCATTCCGACATTCGCGTGAAGAGTCACACTCAAGTGTGATAATTATTATAATTTGATTGACCCCCTGTGATTGTATGGGCTAGAATCAATGTATGACAAGCTCGTTCACGTTTTTCACGTTATTTTCACATCAAATTGTATGTTGAAAAAGAAACATTAAATAATATGCGAATATGACTTGATTTTGCAAATCTGCCTGAAAGATATAGAGAGAAGGAGGGGCTTATTTTATACCTTTTAAAGATACGGCATCGCGCTATGTGAAATCTTTACGTACTTTCACAATTTTGAAACTAAACCATCTATCTACTATGGAAACACACAATGAAATATTGTGACATTTCGTTCGAAAAGAAGAAAAAAAAATAGGGGCGGGGAAAGTCAACAGACAAATTTATTCTAAACCTTTCCGCAAGATACCAATAACCGATATCTATATTGTTTCTGCCATCCATTTTCTCGGATCCGTCACTCTGATTGATGGTCACCGACCGAGATTTCTATACCTTCCCAAGAGATATAAGGATATTTTTGTCGTATGTGTTTTATGACACTTTCTTAAAAAAAAAAATCAGTTCCTCATCTCCAGGTACTTTGTTAAGGGTGCTGAAATCATATTTGTAATGATTATCATTGTAGATGATGACAGTTGTGGTCATACTAATATTGATGATAAAATTAATGCGAGGATGCATGACTATGTCACTATTGACTAAAAAAATGTTTAAAAGAATCACAAATCCCTGACACTCATCGCGCACATTACTTAGGAAACAAACAAAGAAACAGCGTCGTGTAAAGCATGATATAAATGTTAAGTATAATGATGATGATGATGACAATGACGATAGCGATAATGATAATGATAATGATAATGATGATGATTCGAATTGTGATGAAACGAAGAGGAGGAGGAGGAGAAGACGAAGAAGATGTTAATAATGATAATATTTATAATGGCGTTGCTGGTAACAAAGGAGCCCGAAGTCTCAGGAATTACAATTGATCGAATGGTATCATTTTAAATCATCCCATGATTTGACACCGTTACTGAGTCAATGTTGTGTATCAAGGAAATATGAAATCATCGAAATGTTACAAAATACCCTAATATTACGATAATCTAAGTCATTTATGAATTATCTTCATTTACGTCTTGCACTTCCGTTTCTACCCTCGAATCGATTAGCCAGGGGTTCATGGTTGATGACATTGTGCTCAATATTAAAACATCATCTTATCATAACATCAACAGGAAGAATAGGAAGAAAACATGATACATTATAACGCCTTTGAGTGAGAATGATATCATTTGCTGAAAGTATGACAATGTGACAATAAACAGGGAAGAGGGCACTGGGGTTACAATTGGCATTAATTTTCCAGGTTTTCACTCTCACTGTGTCATTTAGGGTGAGAAACGTGACGGGCAGCCGGCTCGCGTACACCGACGACCCCGACGCAGCCTGATGACCGAAAACCAAAACTCCGCGAAGAGCATCGTCTGCCCACACAAACTGCAACATACGCGCACCAATTAAATACACAATATAACGGGCGGCTATCATCCGTGCGCCGGTTTTACATTACCTTAATTGATAATCTTGCTTGGTTGAGATTGTGTGGGCGTGCGCACGCCGATTCTTGCAACACGTTAATTGCCTCAAACTACGTGTGTATATAGCTAGCATTCGTGGCAGCGAAGCCTGACCTGTTGACGGACACCACGCCCATATGACTAGTACTAAGTATGTGATTGTAAAGTTCTATAACTTTATATTCAATTCATAAACTTTCAAAGCGCGGGCGGAAAATTTGTGGACAAATAATTACACACATAAAAGAGCCGAATAGAATTTACGGGTTGAGGGCTCAAAAATCTTGTCTTGTTCATTCGTACCATGGATTCTTTGATATGATTAATCATCGTGACTTGAGACACATGTCACAGTTATCACGTGTCATTAGATAATGTCTCATTACATTATGCTACACGCCAAGGGGGGGGGG